>NW_026043799.1:0-300000 GCF_937001465.1 Orcinus orca | reverse complement strand
TTAGTAAAGCGTCTGGAATGTTGCACCTGAGTACCAGCGGACGAAAACTGAGACATATTTGAACACGTCCCCCAATCACACGGTTGATCATACTCTGGATTCCACATGCATGTTTCAGCTGAAGGAAGAATCCCTTAAAGCTGGAGCGTTGAGACCCGTGGAATGGGTACCATGCAATATGACTTCAAAGGGTATTCATTTGCTCACCGAACCTCTCCAATCCTATCACTGCTGCGTTTATGCCCCTGTACACACGCTTGATTCTCTTTTGGAGACATAGCAATCCATAGGTTTTAAGATACTTACTAGTCAGGTACATTCTTAGGCGTTTAATATGGGGTGTTGAGTCCATTTCGTTGAGCAAGGAGTAGCTCTTGTATATTACATATTTGGCTTAAGGAACTTTATCTGTGCTCATTTCAATCTCTGGTTTTATGCAGCACCCCAACTCACCTTTCCCCTTAAGCAAGCATAAGTTGGTTTTCTAAATTTGAGACCCTGTTCTGTTTTGTAATTTAGTGCCTGTGTAGCCAAGTTTACATTCCGTGTATTAGTGATACCTTATGACGTTTCTTTTTCTGTGTGACTTATTTCAGTTAGAATCATCATACCTGAATCCACTCATTATGCTGCTACGGGAATGATGACATAGATTTCATTGCTGAGTGATATTGCATTGTACGTAAGTACCACAGCTTCTTTATCTATTTTTCGCTTTCTGCGATATTGAACTTGTACCGTAAACGAGGTTCTTGTAAACAGAGCCGTCCCAAACTTTGGGGTGGCTGTGTCTTTTTGATTTTAATTTCCCTAAGCTATATGACAATAAGTGGAAGTGCCCTAGGCTCTGTTGCTTTGTTTTTTATATGTTTCAGGAAACACCATACACTTCTCCCCAGTGACTGTTGGCAATTTACATCCCGCCCATCAGCATAACAAGGCTCCCAGTTCTCCATGGCCTGTCCTGCCTTTCTGGATTTTACACTTTTTTCAGATGGTCCTTTTGACCGGGAGGGAAGTGAGACTTCAATGTAGTGCAGATTTCCTTTGCAAGCTTGCTTGGTTGGCCAAAAAGGGCGTATGCGTTTTTTCCTGAATATATTCAGGAAAAAACGCATACGCACTTTTTGGCCAAGTGCATCATTGTGGACGTTCTGCCTCTTTTCCTATGCTTTAAATGCAATTCCAGTCTACCTCCTGAAATCGGTTTCCTGCAATTCTGCCCCGCTTTCAAGTCCTCTTGGCAGGCTTACTTCAGTATATTTTTGGACGATAGCTATCATTTATAACTCTGCAGGTTTGTGAATTACAGTGCCCCTGAGCTCCTTTCTTCAACTCGCTTTCTTGTGAGCTGGCCGCAACACCGCAGGATTGCTTCAGGCCCTAATCTGGTTCCGGCACGGCACGCTGATCCTTTGGTTAATTCCTCTTCTTGGTGGGAAATGAGAGTTAAATTTGCTCATCCAGACACCTCCAGCTAGTCTCTCATTGGTTCTCCCTATTCCTGTTCATCTTCTGCAGAAATTGCAAACTGGGCCAAACAGGAGGTTAAAGGCACTATCTCTCCAAGTCAGCAGAGTGTTAGTAAAGCATCTGCAATGTTGCACCCGAGTACCAGGGGACGAGAACTGAGACATATTGGAACACGTCTCCCGATCACATGATTGATCATACTCTGGGTTCCACATGCATCCTTTAGCTGAAGGAAGAATCCCTTAAAGCTGGAGAGTTGAGACCCGTGGAATGGGTACCATGCAATATGACTTCAAAGGGTCTTCATTTGCTCACCGAACCTCTCCAATCCTATCACTGCTGCGTTTATGCCCCTGTACACATGCTTGATTCTCTTTTGGAGACATAGCAATCCATAGGTTTTAAGATACTTACTAGTCAGCTAAATTCTTAGGCGTTTAATATGGGGTGTTGAGTCCATTTCGTTGAGCAGGGAGTAGCTCTTGTCTATTACATGTTTGGCTTAAGGAACTTTATCTGTGCTCATTTCAATCTCTGGTTTTATGCAGCACCCAACTCACCTTTCCCCTTAAGCAAGCATAAGTTGGTTTTCTAAATTTGAGACCCTGTTCTGTTTTGTAATCCAGTTCGTGTGTAGCCAAGTTTACATTCCATGTATTAGTGATATCTTATGATGTTTCTTTTTCTGTGTGACTTATTTCAGTTAGAATCATCATACCTGAATCCACTCATTATGCTGCTACGGGCCTGATGACATAGATTTCATTGCTGAGTGATATTGCATTGTACGTAAGTACCAGAACTTCTTTATCCATTTCTCACTTTCTGTGATATTGAACTTGTACCGTAAACGAGGTTCTTGTAAACAGAGCCGTTCCAAACATTGGGGTGGCTGTGTCTTTTTGATTTTAATTTCCCTAAGCTATAGGACCATATGTGGAAGTGCCCTAGGCTCTGTTTCTTTGTTTTTTAGATGTTTCAGGAAACACCATACACTTCTCCCCAGTGGCTGTTGGCAATTTACATTCCACCCATCAGCATAACAATGCTCCCAGTTCTCCATGGCCTGTCCTGCCTTTCTGGATTTTACACTTTTTTCAGATGGCCCTTTTGACTGGGGGGAAGTGAGACTTCATTGTAGTGCAGATTTCCTTTGCAAGCTTGCTTGGTTGGCCAAAAAGGGCGTATGCATCTTTTCCTGAATATATTCAGGAGAAAACGCATACGCCCTTTTTGGCCAAGTGCATCATTGTCGAGGTTCTGCCTCTTTTCCTTGCTTTAAATGCAATTCCAGTCTACCTCCTGAAATCGGTTTTCTACAATTCTGCCCCGCTTTTAAGGTCTCTTGGCAGCCTTACTTCAGTATATTTTTGGACGATAGCTGTCATTTATAACTCTGCAGGTTTGTGATTTACAGTGCCCCTGAGCTCCTTTCTACAACTCGCTTTCTTGTGAGCTGAACGCAACACCGCAGGATTGCTTCAGGCCCTAATCTGGTTCCGGCACGGCATGCTGAGCCTTTGGTTAATTCCTCTTCCTGGTGGGAAATGAGAGTTAAATTTGCCCGTCCAGACACCTCCAGCTAGTCTCTCATTGGTTCTCCCTCTTCCTGTTCATCTTCCGCAGAAATTGCAAACTGTGCCAAACAGGAGGTTAAAGGCACTGACTCTCCAAGTCGGGAGAGTGTTAGTAAAGCGTCTGGAATGTTGCACCTGAGCACCAGGGGACGAACAATCAGACATATTTTAACACGTCTCCCGATCACACGGTTGACCATACTCTGGGTTCCACATGCATGTTTTAGCTGATGGAAGAATCCCTTAAAGAAGGAGAGTTGAGACCCGTGGAATGGGTACCATGCAATATGACTTCAAAGGGTCTTCATTTGTTCACCGAACCTCTCCAATCCTATCACTGCTACGTTTATGCCCCTGTACACACGCTTGATTCTCTTTCAGAGACATAGCAATCCATAGGTTTTAAGATACTTACTAGTCAGTTACATTTTTAGGCGTTTAATATGGGGTTTTGAGTCCATTTCGTTGAGCAAGGAGTAGCTCTAGTCTATTCCATATTTGGCTTAAGGAACTTTATCTGTGCTCATTTCAGTCTCTGGTTTTATGCAACACCCCAACTCAACTTTCCCCTTAAGGAAGCATAAGATGGTTTTCTAAATTTGAGACACTCTTCTGTTTTGTAATCCAGATCCTGTGTAGCCAAGTTTACATTCCGTGTATTAGTGATATCTTATGATGTTTCTTTTTCTGTGTGACTTATTTCAGTGAGAATCATCAATCCTGAATCCAGTCTATGCTGCTACGGGCCTGATGACATAGATTTCATTGCTGAGTGATATTGCATTGTACGTAACTACCACAACTTCTTTATCCATTTTTCACTTTCTGCGATATTGAACTTCTACCGTAAATGAGGTTCTTGTAAACAGAGAGGTCCCAAACTTTGGGGTGGCTGTGTCTTTTTGATTTTAATTTCCCTAAGCTATAGGACTATAAGTGGAAGTGCCCTAGGCTCTGTTGCTTTGTTTTTTAGATGTTTCAGGAAACACCATACACTTATCCTGAGTGGCTGTTGGCAATTTTCATCCCGCCCATCAGCATAACAAGGCTCCCAGTTCTCCATGGCCTGTCCTGCCTTTCTGGATTTTACACTTTTTTCACATGGCCCTTTTGACGGGGGGGAAGTGAGACTTCATTGTAGTGCAGATTTCCTTTGCAAGCTTGCTTGGTTGGCCAAAAAGGGCGTATGCGTTTTTTCCTGAATATATGCAGGAAAAAACGCATACGCACTTTTCGGCCAAGTGCATCATTGTCGACGTTCTGCCTCTTTTCCTATGCTTAAATGCAATTCCAGTCTACCTCCTGAAATCGGTTTCCTGCAATTCTGCCCCGCTTTCAAGTCCTCTTGGCAGACTTACTTCAGTATATTTTTGGACGATAGCTGTCATTCATAACTCTGCAGGTTTGTGATAACAGTGCCCCTGAGCTCCTTTCTTCAACTCGCTTTCTTGTGAGCTGGCCGCAACACCGCAGGATTGCTTCAGGCCCTAATCTGTTTCCGGCATGGCACGCTGAGCGTTTGCTTAATTCCTCTTCCTGGTGGGAAATGAGAGTTAAATTTGCCCGTCCAGACACCTCCAGCTAGTCTCTCATTGGTTCTCCCTATTCCTGTTCATCTTCCGCAGAATTTGCAAACTGGGCCAAACAGGAGGTTAAAGGCACTGACTCTCCAAGTCGGGAGAGTGTTAGTAAAGCATCTGGAATGTTGCACCCGAGTACCAGGGGATGAGAACTGAGACATATTTGAACACGTCTCCCGATCACATGGTTGATCATACTCTGGGTTCCACATGCATGTATTAGCTGAAGGAATAATCCCTTAAACCTGGAGAGTTGAGACCCGTGGAATGGGTACCATGCAATATGACTTCAAAGGGTCTTCATTTGCTCACCAAACCTCTCCAATCCTATCACTGCTGCGTTTATGCCCCGGTACTCACGCTTGATTCTCTTTCAGAGACATAGCAATCCATAAGTTTTAAGATACTTACTAGTCAGGTACATTATTAGGCGTTTAATATGTGGTTTTGAGTCCATTTCGTTGATCAAGGAGTAGCTCTTGTCTATTCCATATTTGGCTTAAGGAAATTTATCTGTGCTCATTTCAATCTCTGGTTTTATGCAGCACCCCAACTCACCTTTCCACTTAAGCAAGCATAAGTTGGTTTTCTAAATTTGAGACCATGTTCTGTTTTGTAATTCAGTTCCTGTGTAGCCAAGTTTACATTCCGTGTATTGGTGATATCTTAAGACGTTTCTTTTTCTGTGTTACATATTGTAGTTAGAATCATCATACCTGAATCCACTCATTATGCTGCTACGGGCCTGATGACATAGATTTCATTGCTGAGTGATATTGCATTGTACGTAAGTACCACAACTTCTTTATCCATTTTTCACTTTCTGCGATATTGAACTTGTACCGTAAACGAGGTTCTTGTAAACAGAGCCGTCCAAAACTTTTGGGTGGTTCTGCTTTTTGATTTTAATTTCCCTAAGCTATAGGACCATAAGTGGAAGTGCCCTAGGCTCTGTTGCTTTGTTTTTTAGATGTTTCAGGAAACACCATACACTTCTCCTGAGTGGCTGTTGGCAATTTACATCCCGCCCATCAGCATAACAAGGCTCCCAGTTCTCCATGGCCTGTCCTGCCTTTCTGGATTTTACACTTTTTTCAGATGGCCCTTTTGACCCGGGGGAAGTGAGACTTCATTGTAGTGCAGAATTCCTTTGCAAGCTTGCTTGGTTGGCCAAAAAGGGCGTATGCTTTTTTTCCTGAATATATTCACGAAAAAACGCATACGCACATTTTGGCCAAGTGCATCATTGTCGACGTTCTGCCTCTTTTCCTATGCTTTAAATGCAATTCCAGTCTAACTCCTGAAATCGGTTTCCTGCAATTCTGCCCCGCTTTCAAGTCCTCTTGGCAGCCTTACTTCAGTATATTTTTGGACGATAGCTGTCATTTATAACTCTGCAGGTTTGTGAATTTCAGTGCCCCTGAGCTCCTTTCTTCAGCTCGCTTTCTTGTGAGCTGGCCGCAACACCGCAGGATTGCTTCAGGCCCTAATCTGGTTCCGGCACGGCACGCTGAGGCTTCGGTTAATTCCTCTTCCTGGTGGGAAATGAGAGTTAAATTTGCCCGTCCAGACACCTCCAGCTAGTCTCTCATTGGTTCTCCCTATTCCTGTTCATCATCCGCGGAATTTGCAAACTGGGCCAAACAGGAGGTTAAAGGCACTGACTCTCCAAGTCGGGAGATTGTTAGTAAAGTGTCTAGAATGTTGCACCCGAGTACCAGGGGATGAGAACTGAGACATATTTGAACATGACTCACGATCACACGGTTGATCATAGTCTGGGTTCCAAATGCATGTTTAGCTGAAGGAAGAATCCCTTAAACCTGGAGAGTTGAGACCCGTGGAATGGGTACCTTGCAATATGACTTCAAAGGGTCTTCATTTGCTCACCGAACCTCTCCAATCCTATCACTGCTGCGTTTATGCCCCTGTTCTCACGCTTGATTCTCTTTCAGAGACATAGCAATCCATAGGTTTTAAGATACTTACTAGTCAGCTACATTATTAGGCGTTTAATATGGGGTTTTGAGTCCATTTCGTTGAGCAAGGAGTAGCTCTTGTCTATTACATATTTGACTTAAGGAACCTTATCTGTCCTCATTTCAATCTCTGGTTTTTTGCAGCACCCCAACTCACCTTTCCCCTTAAGCAAGCATAAGTTGGTTTTCTACATTTGAGACCCTGTTCTGTTTTGTAATCCAGTTCCTGTGTAGCCAAGTTTACATTCCGTGTATTAGTGATATCTTATGATGTTTCATTTTCTGTGTGACTTATTTCAGTTAGAATCATCATACCTGAATCCACTCATTATGCTGCTACGGGCCTGATGACATAGATTTCATTGCTGAGTGATATTGCATTGTACGTAAGTACCACAACTTCTTTATCCATTTTTCACTTTCTGCGATATTGAACTTGTACTGTAAACGAGGTTCTTATAAACAGAGCCGTCCCAAACTTTTGGGTGGCTGTGTCTTTTTGATTTTAATTTCCCTAAGCTGTAGGACCATAAGTGGAAGTGCTCTAGGCTCTGTTGCTTTGTTTTTTAGATGTTTCAGGAAACACCATACAATTATCCCGAGTGGCTGTTGGAAATTTACATCCTGAACATCAGCATAACAAGGCTCCCAGTTCTCCATGGCCTGTCCTGCCTTTCTGGATTTTACACTTTTTACAGATGGCCCTTTTGACCCGGGGGAAGTGAGACTTCATTGTAGTGCAGATTTCATTTGCAAGCTTGCTGGGTTGGCCAAAAAGTGCGTATACTGTTTTTCCTGAATATATTCAGGAAAAAACGCATATGCCCTTTTTGGCCTAGTGCATCATTGTCGACGTTCTGCCTCTTTCCCTATGCTTTAAATGCAATTCCAGTCTACCTCCTGAAATCGGTTTCCTGCAATTTTGCCCCGATTTCAAGTCCTCTTGGCAGCCTTACTTCAGTATATTTTTGGACGATAGCTGTCATTTATAACTCTGCAGGTTTGTGAATTACAGTGCCCCTGAGCTCCATTCTTCAACTCGCTTTCTTGTGAGCTGGCCGCAACACCGCAGGATTGCTTCAGGCCCTAATCTGGTTCCGGCACGGAACGCTGAGCCTTTGCTTAATTCCTCTTCCTGGTGGGAAATGAGAGTTAAATTTGCCCGTCCAGACACCTCCAGCTAGTCTCTCATTGGTTCTCCCTATTCCTGTTCATCTTCCGCGGAAATTGCAAACTGGGCCAAACAGGAGGTTAAAGGCACTGACTCTCCAAATCGGGAGTGTGTTACTAAAGCGTGTGGAATGTTACACCCGAGTACCAGGGGAGGAGAACTGAGACATATTTGAACACGTCTTCCGATGACACGGTTGATCATACTCTGGATTTCACATGCATATTTCAGCTGAAGGAAGAATCCCTTAAACCTGGAGAGTTGAGACCCGTGGAATGGGTACCATGCAATATGACTTCAAAGGGTCTTCATTTGCTCACCGAACCTCTCCAATCCTATCACTGCTGCGTTTATGTCCCTGTACTCACGCTTGATTCTCTTTCGGAGACATAGCAATCCATAGGTTTTAACATACTTACTAGTTAGGTACATTATTAGGCATTTAATATGGTGTTTTGAGTCCATTTCGTTGAACAAGGAGTACCTCTTGTCTATTCCATATTTGGCTTAAGGAACTTTATCTGTGCTCATTTCAATCTCTGGTTTTATGCAGCACCCCAACTCACCTTTCCCCTTAAGCAAGCATACGTTGCTTTTCTACATTTGAGACCCTGTTCTGTTTTGTAATCCAGTTCCTGGGTAGCCAAGTTTACATTCCGTGTATTAGTGATATCTTATGATGTTTCTTTTTCTGTGTGACTTATTTCAGTTAGAATCATCATACCTGAATCCACTCTATGCTGCTACGGGCCTGATGACATAGATTTCATTGCTGAGTGATATTGCATTGTACGTAAGTACCACAACTTCTTTATCCATTTTTCAATTTCTGCGATATTGAACTTGTACCGTAAACGAGGTTCTTGTAAACAGAGCCATCCCATACTTTGGGGTGGCTGTGTCTTTTTGGTTTTAATTTCCCTAAGCTATAGGACTATAAGTGGAAGTGCCCTAGGCTCTGTTGCTTTGTTTTTTAGATGTTTCACGAAACACCATACACTTTTCCCGAGTGTATGTTGGCAATTTACATCCCACCCATCAGCATAACAAGGCTCCCAGTTCTCCATGGCCTGTCCTGCCTTTCTGGATTTTACACTTTTTTCAGATGGCCCTTTTGACGGGGGGCGGGGGAGTGAGACTTCATTGTAGTGCAGATTTCCTTTGCAAGCTTGCTTGGTTGGCCAAAAAGGGCGTATGCGTTTTTTCCTGAATATATTCAGGAAACAACGCATACGCCCTTTTTGGCCAAGTGCATCATTGTGGACTTTCTGCCTCTTTTCCTATGCTTTAAATGCAATTCCAGTCTACCTCCTGAAATCGGTTTCCTGCAATTCTGCCCAGCTTTCAAGTCCTCTTGGCAGCCTTACTTCAGTATATTTTTGGACGATAGCTGTCATTTATAACTCTGCAGGTTTGTGAATTACAGTGCCCCTGAGCTCCTTTCTTCAACTCGCTTTCTTGTGAGCTGGCCGCAACACCGCAGGATTGCTTCAGGCCCTAATCTGGTTCCGGCACGGCACACTGAGCCTTTGGTTAATTCCTCTTCCTGGTGGGAAATGAGAGTTAAATTTGCCCGTCCAGACACCTCCAGCTAGTCTCTCATTGGTTCTCCCTATTCCTGTTCATCT
Source organism: Orcinus orca (assembly GCF_937001465.1). Lineage (NCBI taxonomy): Eukaryota > Metazoa > Chordata > Mammalia > Artiodactyla > Delphinidae > Orcinus > Orcinus orca. Next base: position 290,592 of record NW_026043799.1, on the reverse strand, counting down.
TCCGCAGAAATTGCAAACTGGGCCAAACAGGAGGTTAAAGGCACTGACTCTCCAAGTCGGAAGAGTGTTAGTAAAGCATCTGGAATGTTGCACCCGAGTACCAGGGGACGAGAACTGAGACATATTGGAACACGTCTCCCGATCACACGGTTGATCATACTCTGTGTTCCACATGCATGCTTTAGCTGAAGGAAGAATCCCTTAAAAGTGGAGAGTTGAGACCCGTGGAATGGGTACCATGCAATATGACTTCAAAGGGTCTTCATTTGCTCACCGAACCTCTCCAACCCTATCACTGTTGCGTTTATGCCCCTGTACACACGCTTGGTTCTCTTTCGGAGACATAGCAATCCATAGGTTTTAAGATACTTACTAGTCAGGTACATTCTTAGGCGTTTAATATGGGGTGTTGAGTCCATTTCGTTGAGCAAGGAGTAGCTCTTGTCTATTCCATATTTGGCTTAAGGAACTTTATCTGTGCTCATTTCAATCTCTGGTTTTATGCAGCACCCCAACTCACCTTTCCCCTTAAACAAGTATAAGTTGGTTTTCTAAATTTGAGACCCTGTTCTGTTTTGTAATCCAGTTCCTGTGTAGCCAAGTTTACATTCCGTGTATTAGTGATATCTTATGATGTTTCTTTTTCTGTGTGACTTATTTCAGTTAGAATCATCATACCTGAACCCAGTCATTTTCTGCTACAGGCCTGATGACATAGATTTCATTGCTGAGTGATATTGCATTGTATGTAAGTACCACAACTTCTTTATCCATTTTTCACTTTCTGTGATATTGAACTTGTACCATAAACGAGGTTCTTGTAAACAGAGCCGTCCCAAACTTTGGGGTGGCTGTGTGTTTTTGATTTTAATTTCCCTAAGCTATAGGACCATAAGTGTAAGTGCCCTAGGCTCTGTTGCTTTGTTTTTTAGATGTTTCAGGAAACACCATACACTTCTCCCAAGTGGCTGTTGGCAATTTACATCCCGCCCAACAGCATAGCAAGGCTCCCAGTTCTCCATTGCCTTTCCTGCCTTTCTGGATTTTACACTTTTTTCAGATGATCCTTTTGACCAGGTGGGAAGTGAGACTTCAATGTAGTGCAGATTACATTTGCAAGCTTGCTTGGTTGGCCAAAAAGGGCGTATGCGTTTTTTCCTGTATATATTCAGGAAAAAACGCATACGCCCTTTAAGGACAAGTGCATCATTGTCGACGTTCTGCCTCTTTTCCTATGCTTTAAATGCAATTCCAGTCTACCTTCTGAAATCGGTTTCCTGCAATTCTGCCCCGCTTTCAAGTCCTCTTGGCAGCGTTACTTCAGTATATTTTTGGATGATAGCTGTCATTTATAACTCTGCAGGTTTGTGAATTACAGTGCCACTGAGCTCCTATCTTCAACTCGCTTTCTTGTGAGCTGGCCGCAACACCGCAGGATTGCTTCAGGCCCTAATCTGGTTCCGGCACGGCATGCTGAGCCTTTGGTTAATTCCTCTTCCTGGTGGGAAATGAGAGTTAAATTTTCCCGTCCAGACACCTCCAGCTAGTCTCTCATTGCTTCTCCCTATTCCTGTGCATCTTCCGCAGAAATTGCAAACTGGGCCAAACAGGAGATTAAAGGCACTGACTTTCCAATTCGGGAGAGTGTTAATAAAGCGTTTGGAATGTTGTACCCGAGTAACAGGGTATGAGAACTGAGACATATTTGAACACGTCTCCCAATCACACGGTTGATCATACTCTGGGTTCCACATGCATGTTTTAGCTGAAGGAAGAATCCCTTAAACCTGGAGAGTTGACACCCGTGGAATGGGTACCATGCAATGTGACTTCAAAGGGTTTTCATTTGCTCACCGAACCTCTGCAATCCTATCACTGCTGCGTTTATGCCCCTGTACACACGCTTGGTTCTCTTTCGGAGACATAGCAATCCATAGGTTTTAAGATACTTACTAGTCAGGTACATTCTTAGGCGTTTAATATGGGGTGTTGAGTCCATTTCGTTGAATAAGGAGTAGCTCTTGTATATTACATATTTGGCTTAAGGAACTTTATCTGTGCTCATTTCAATCTCTGGTTTTATGCAGCACCCCAACTCACCTTTCCCCTTAAGCAAGCATAAGTTGGTTTTCTAAATTTGAGACCCTGTTGTGTTTTGTAATTCAGTGCCTGTGTCGCCAAGTTTACATACCATGTATTAGTGATATCTTATGACGTTTCTTTTTCTGTGTGACTTATTTCAGTTAGAATCATCATACCTGAATCCACTCATTATGCTGCTACGGGAATGATGACATAGATTTCATTGCTGAGTGATATTGCATTGTACGTAAGTACCACAACTTCTTTATCCATTTTTCGCTTTCTGCGATATTGAACTTGTACCGTAAACGAGGTTCTTGTAAACAGAGCCGTCCCAAACTTTGGGGTGGCTGTGTCTTTTTGATTTTAATTTCACTAAGCTATATGACAATAAGTGGAAGTGCCCTAGGCTCTGTTGCTTTGTTTTTTATATGTTTCAGGAAACACCATACACTTCTCCCCAGTGACTGTTGGCAATTTATATCCCGCCCATCAGCATAACAAGGCTCCCAGTTCTCCATGGCCTGTCCTGCCTTTCTGGATTTTACACTTTTTTCAGATGGTCCTTTTGACCGGGAGGGAAGTGAGACTTCAATGTAGTGCAGATTTCCTTTGCAAGCTTGCTTGGTTGGCCAAAAAGGGCGTATGCGTTTTTTCCTGAATATATTCAGGAAAAAACGCATACGCACTTTTTGGCCAAGTGCATCATTGTGGACCTTCTGCCTCTTTTCCTATGCTTTAAATGCAATTCCAGTCTACCTCCTGAAATCGGTTTCCTGCAATTCTGCCCGGCTTTCAAGTCCTCTTGGCAGCCTTACTTCAGTATATTTTTGGATGATAGCTGTCATTTATAACTCTGCAGGTTTGTGAATTACAGTGCCCCTGAGCTCCTTTCTTCAACTCGCTTTCTTGTGAGCTGGCCGCAACACCGCAGGATTGCTTCAGGCCCTAATCTGGTTCCGGCATGGCACGCTGAGCCTTTGGTTAATTCCTCTTCCTGGTGGGAAATGAGAGTTAAATTTTCCCGTCCAGACACCTCCAGCTAGTCTCTCATTGGTTCTCCCTATTCCTGTTCATCTTCCGCGGAATTTGCAAACTGGGCCAAACAGGAGGTTAAAGGCACTGACTCTCCAAGTCGGGAGAGTGTTAGTAAAGCATCTGGAATGTTGCACCCGAGTACCAGGGGACGAGAACTGAGACATATTTCAACACGTCTCCCGATCACACGGTTGATCATACTCTGGGTTCCACATGCATGTTTTAGCTGAAGGAAGAATCCCTTAAACCTGGAGAGTTGAGACCCGTGGAATGGGTACCATGCAATATGACTTCAAAGGGTCTTCATTTGCTCACCAAAACTCTCCAATCCTATCACTGCTGCGTTTTTGCCCCTGTACTCACGATTGATTCACTTTCAGAGACATAGCAATCCATAGGTTTTAAGATACTTACTAGTCAGGTACATTATTAGGTGTTTAATATGGGGTTTTGAGTCCATTTCGTTGAGCAAGGAGTAGCTCTTGTCTATTACATATTTGGCTTAAGGAACTTTATCTGTGCTCATTTCAATCTCTGGTTTTATGCAGCACCCCAACTCACCTTTCCCCTTAAGCAAGCATAAGTTGGTTTTCTAAATTTGGGACCATGTTCTGTTTTGAAATTCAGTTCCTGTGTAGCCAAGTTTACAATCCGTGTATTAGTGATATCTTATGATGTTTCTTTTTCTGTGTGACTTATTTCAGTTAGAATCATCATACCTGAATCCACTCATTATGCTGCTATGGGCCTGATGACATAGATGTCATTGCTGAGTGATATTGCATTGTACGTAAGTACCACAACTTCTTTATCCATTTTTCGCTTTATGCGATATTGAACTTGTACCGTAAACGAGTTTCTTGTAAACAGAGCCATCCCAAACTTTGGGGTGGCTGTGTCTTTTTGATTTTAATTTCCCTAAGCTGCAGGACCATAAGTGGAAGTGCCCTAGGCTCTGTTGCTTTGTTTTTCAGATGTTTCAGGAAACACCATACACTTCTCCCGAGTGGCTGTTGGCAAGTTACATCCCGCCCATCAGCATAACAAGGCTCCCAGTTCTCCATGGCCTGTCCTGCCTTTCTGGATTTTACACTTTTTTCAGATGGCCCTTTTGACGGGGGGCGGGGGAGTGAGACTTCATTGTAGTGCAGATTTCCTTTGCAAGCTTGCTTGGTTGGCCAAAAAGGGCGTATGCGTTTTTTCCTGAATATATTCAGGAAACAACGCATACGCCCTTTTTGGCCAAGTGCATCATTGTGGACTTTCTGCCTCTTTTCCTATGCTTTAAATGCAATTCCAGTCTACCTCCTGAAATCGGTTTCCTGCAATTCTGCCCAGCTTTCAAGTCCTCTTGGCAGCCTTACTTCAGTATATTTTTGGACGATAGCTGTCATTTATAACTCTGCAGGTTTGTGAATTACAGTGCCCCTGAGCTCCTTTCTTCAACTCGCTTTCTTGTGAGCTGGCCGCAACACCGCAGGATTGCTTCAGGCCCTAATCTGGTTCCGGCACGGCACACTGAGCCTTTGGTTAATTCCTCTTCCTGGTGGGAAATGAGAGTTAAATTTGCCCGTCCAGACACCTCCAGCTAGTCTCTCATTGGTTCTCCCTATTCCTGTTCATCTTCCGCAGAAATTGCAAACTGGGCCAAACAGGAGGTTAAAGGCACTGACTCTCCAAGTCGGAAGAGTGTTAGTAAAGCATCTGGAATGTTGCACCCGAGTACCAGGGGACGAGAACTGAGACATATTGGAACACGTCTCCCGATCACACGGTTGATCATACTCTGTGTTCCACATGCATGCTTTAGCTGAAGGAAGAATCCCTTAAAAGTGGAGAGTTGAGACCCGTGGAATGGGTACCATGCAATATGACTTCAAAGGGTCTTCATTTGCTCACCGAACCTCTCCAATCCTATCACTGTTGCGTTTATGCCCCTGTACACACGCTTGGTTCTCTTTCGGAGACATAGCAATCCATAGGTTTTAAGATACTTACTAGTCAGGTACATTCTTAGGCGTTTAATATGGGGTGTTGAGTCCATTTTGTTGAGCAAGGAGTAGCTCTTGTCTATTCCATATTTGGCTTAAGGAACTTTATCTGTGCTCATTTCAATCTCTGGTTTTATGCAGCACCCCAACTCACCTTTCCCCTTAAACAAGTATAAGTTGGTTTTCTAAATTTGAGACCCTGTTCTGTTTTGTAATCCAGTTCCTGTGTAGCCAAGTTTACATTCCGTGTATTAGTGATATCTTATGATGTTTCTTTTTCTGTGTGACTTATTTCAGTTAGAATCATCATACCTGAACCCAGTCATTTTCTGCTACAGGCCTGATGACATAGATTTCATTGCTGAGTGATATTGCATTGTATGTAAGTACCACAACTTCTTTATCCATTTTTCACTTTCTGTGATATTGAACTTGTACCATAAACGAGGTTCTTGTAAACAGAGCCGTCCCAAACTTTGGGGTGGCTGTGTGTTTTTGATTTTAATTTCCCTAAGCTATAGGACCATAAGTGTAAGTGCCCTAGGCTCTGTTGCTTTGTTTTTTAGATGTTTCAGGAAACACCATACACTTCTCCCAAGTGGCTGTTGGCAATTTACATCCCGCCCAACAGCATAGCAAGGCTCCCAGTTCTCCATTGCCTTTCCTGCCTTTCTGGATTTTACACTTTTTTCAGATGATCCTTTTGACCAGGTGGGAAGTGAGACTTCAATGTAGTGCAGATTACATTTGCAAGCTTGCTTGGTTGGCCAAAAAGGGCGTATGCGTTTTTTCCTGTATATATTCAGGAAAAAACGCATACGCCCTTTAAGGACAAGTGCATCATTGTCGACGTTCTGCCTCTTTTCCTATGCTTTAAATGCAATTCCAGTCTACCTTCTGAAATCGGTTTCCTGCAATTCTGCCCCGCTTTCAAGTCCTCTTGGCAGCGTTACTTCAGTATATTTTTGGATGATAGCTGTCATTTATAACTCTGCAGGTTTGTGAATTACAGTGCCACTGAGCTCCTATCTTCAACTCGCTTTCTTGTGAGCTGGCCGCAACACCGCAGGATTGCTTCAGGCCCTAATCTGGTTCCGGCACGGCATGCTGAGCCTTTGGTTAATTCCTCTTCCTGGTGGAAATGAGAGTTAAATTTTCCCGTCCAGACACCTCCAGCTAGTCTCTCATTGCTTCTCCCTATTCCTGTGCATCTTCCGCAGAAATTGCAAACTGGGCCAAACAGGAGATTAAAGGCACTGACTTTCCAATTCGGGAGAGTGTTAATAAAGCGTTTGGAATGTTGTACCCGAGTAACAGGGTATGAGAACTGAGACATATTTGAACACGTCTCCCAATCACACGGTTGATCATACTCTGGGTTCCACATGCATGTTTTAGCTGAAATGGAAGAATCCCTTAAACCTGGAGAGTTGTAGACCCGTGGAATGGGTACAGCATGCAATGTGACTTCAAAGGGTTTTCATTTGCTCACCGAACCTCTGCAATCACTGCTGCGTTTATGCCCCTGTACACACGCTTGGTTCTCTTTCGGAGACATAGCAATCCATAGGTTTTAAGATACTTACTAGTCAGGTACATTCTTAGGCGTTTAATATGGGGTGTTGAGTCCATTTCGTTGAATAAGGAGTAGCTCTTGTATATTACATATTTGGCTTAAGGAACTTTATCTGTGCTCATTTCAATCTCTGGTTTTATGCAGCACCCCAACTCACCTTTCCCCTTAAGCAAGCATAAGTTGGTTTTCTAAATTTGAGACCCTGTTGTGTTTTGTAATTCAGTGCCTGTGTCGCCAAGTTTACATACCATGTATTAGTGATATCTTATGACGTTTCTTTTTCTGTGTGACTTATTTCAGTTAGAATCATCATACCTGAATCCACTCATTATGCTGCTACGGGAATGATGACATAGATTTCATTGCTGAGTGATATTGCATTGTACGTAAGTACCACAACTTCTTTATCCATTTTTCGCTTTCTGCGATATTGAACTTGTACCGTAAACGAGGTTCTTGTAAACAGAGCCGTCCCAAACTTTGGGGTGGCTGTGTCTTTTTGATTTTAATTTCACTAAGCTATATGACAATAAGTGGAAGTGCCCTAGGCTCTGTTGCTTTGTTTTTTATATGTTTCAGGAAACACCATACACTTCTCCCCAGTGACTGTTGGCAATTTATATCCCGCCCATCAGCATAACAAGGCTCCCAGTTCTCCATGGCCTGTCCTGCCTTTCTGGATTTTACACTTTTTTCAGATGGTCCTTTTGACCGGGAGGGAAGTGAGACTTCAATGTAGTGCAGATTTCCTTTGCAAGCTTGCTTGGTTGGCCAAAAAGGGCGTATGCGTTTTTTCCTGAATATATTCAGGAAAAAACGCATACGCACTTTTTGGCCAAGTGCATCATTGTGGACCTTCTGCCTCTTTTCCTATGCTTTAAATGCAATTCCAGTCTACCTCCTGAAATCGGTTTCCTGCAATTCTGCCCGGCTTTCAAGTCCTCTTGGCAGCCTTACTTCAGTATATTTTTGGATGATAGCTGTCATTTATAACTCTGCAGGTTTGTGAATTACAGTGCCCCTGAGCTCCTTTCTTCAACTCGCTTTTTTTGTGAGCTGGCCGCAACACCGCAGGATTGCTTCAGGCCCTAATCTGGTTCCGGCATGGCACGCTGAGCCTTTGGTTAATTCCTCTTCCTGGTGGGAAATGAGAGTTAAATTTTCCCGTCCAGACACCTCCAGCTAGTCTCTCATTGGTTCTCCCTATTCCTGTTCATCTTCCGCGGAATTTGCAAACTGGGCCAAACAGGAGGTTAAAGGCACTGACTCTCCAAGTCGGGAGAGTGTTAGTAAAGCATCTGGAATGTTGCACCCGAGTACCAGGGGACGAGAACTGAGACATATTTCAACACGTCTCCCGATCACACGGTTGATCATACTCTGGGTTCCACATGCATGTTTTAGCTGAAGGAAGAATCCCTTAAACCTGGAGAGTTGAGACCCGTGGAATGGGTACCATGCAATATGACTTCAAAGGGTCTTCATTTGCTCACCAAAACTCTCCAATCCTATCACTGCTGCGTTTTTGCCCCTGTACTCACGATTGATTCACTTTCAGAGACATAGCAATCCATAGGTTTTAAGATACTTACTAGTCAGGTACATTATTAGGTGTTTAATATGGGGTTTTGAGTCCATTTCGTTGAGCAAGGAGTAGCTCTTGTCTATTACATATTTGGCTTAAGGAACTTTATCTGTGCTCATTTCAATCTCTGGTTTTATGCAGCACCCCAACTCACCTTTCCCCTTAAGCAAGCATAAGTTGGTTTTCTAAATTTGGGACCATGTTCTGTTTTGAAATTCAGTTCCTGTGTAGCCAAGTTTACAATCCGTGTATTAGTGATATCTTATGATGTTTCTTTTTCTGTGTGACTTATTTCAGTTAGAATCATCATACCTGAATCCACTCATTATGCTGCTATGGGCCTGATGACATAGATGTCATTGCTGAGTGATATTGCATTGTACGTAAGTACCACAACTTCTTTATCCATTTTTCGCTTTATGCGATATTGAACTTGTACCGTAAACGAGTTTCTTGTAAACAGAGCCATCCCAAACTTTGGGGTGGCTGTGTCTTTTTGATTTTAATTTCCCTAAGCTATAGGACCATAAGTGGAAGTGCCCTAGGCTCTGTTGCTTTGTTTTTTAGATGTTTCAGGAAACACCATACACTTCTCCCAAGTGGCTGTTGGCAATTTACATCCCGCCCATCAGCATAACAAGGCTCCCAGTTCTCCATGGCCTGTCCTGCCTTTCTGGATTTTACACTTTTTTCAGATGGCCCTTTTGACGGGGGGGGGGGAAGTGAGACTTCATTGTAGTGCAGATTTCCTTTGCAAGCTTGCTTGGTTGGCCAAAAAGGGCGTATGCGTTTTTTCCTGAATATATTCAGGAAAAAACGCATACGCCCTTTTTGGCCAAGTGCATCATTGTCGACCTTCTGCCTCTTTTCCTATGCTTTAAATGCAATTCCAGTCTACCTCCTGAAATCGGTTTCCTGCAATTCTGCCCGGCTTTCAAGTCCTCTTGGCAGCCTTACTTCAGTATATTTTTGGATGATAGCTGTCATTTATAACTCTGCAGGTTTGTGAATTACAGTGCCCCTGAGATCCTTTCTTCAACTCGCTTTCTTGTGAGCTGGCCGCAACACCGCAGGATTGCTTCAGGCCCTAATCTGGTTCCGGCATGGCACGCTGAGCCTTTGGTTAATTCCTCTTCCTGGTGGGAAATGAGAGTTAAATTTTCCCGTCCAGACACCTCCAGCTAGTCTCTCATTGGTTCTCCCTATTCCTGTTCATCTTCCGCAGAATTTGCAAACTGGGCCAAACAGGAGGTTAAAGGCACTGACTCTCCAAGTCGGGAGAGTGTTAGTAAAGCATCTGGAATGTTGCACCCGAGTACCAGGGGACGAGAACTGAGACATATTTCAACACGTCTCCCGATCACACGGTTGATCATACTCTGGGTTCCACATGCATGTTTTAGCTGAAGGAAGAATCCCTTAAACCTGGAGAGTTGAGACCCGTGGAATGGGTACCATGCAATATGACTTCAAAGGGTCTTCATTTGCTCACCAAAACTCTCCAATCCTATCACTGCTGCGTTTTTGCCCCTGTACTCACGATTGATTCACTTTCAGAGACATAGCAATCCATAGGTTTTAAGATACTTAGTAGTCAGGTACATTATTAGGCGTTTAATATGGGGTTTTGAGTCCATTTCGTTGAGCAAGGAGTAGCTCTTGTCTATTACATATTTGGCTTAAGGAACTTTATCTGTGCTCATTTCAATCTCTGGTTTTATGCAGCACCCCAACTCACCTTTCCCCTTAAGCAAGCATAAGTTGGTTTTCTAAATTTGGGACCATGTTCTGTTTTGAAATTCAGTTCCTGTGTAGCCAAGTTTACATTCCGTGTATTAGTGATATCTTATGATGTTTCTTTTTCTGTGTGACTTATTTCAGTTAGAATCATCATACCTGAATCCACTCATTATGCTGCTATGGGCCTGATGACATAGATGTCATTGCTGAGTGATATTGCATTGTACGTAAGTACCACAACTTCTTTATCCATTTTTCGCTTTATGCGATATTGAACTTGTACCGTAAACGAGTTTCTTGTAAACAGAGCCATCCCAAACTTTGGGGTGGCTGTGTCTTTTTGATTTTAATTTCCCTAAGCTATAGGACCATAAGTGGAAGTGCCCTAGGCTCTGTTGCTTTGTTTTTTAGATGTTTCAGGAAACACCATACACTTCTCCCGAGTGGCTGTTGGCAATTTACATCCCGCCCATCAGCATAACAAGGCTCCCAGTTCTCCATGGCCTGTCCTGCCTTTCTGGATTTTACACTTTTTTCAGATGGCCCTTTTGACGGGGGGGAAGTGAGACTTCATTGTAGTGCAGATTTCCTTTGCAAGCTTGCTTGGTTGACCAAAAAGGGCGTATGCGTTTTTTCCTGAATATATTCAGGAAAAAACGCATACGCCCTTTTTGGCCAAGTGCATCATTGTCGACCTTCTGCCTCTTTTCCTATGCTTTAAATGCAATTCCAGTCTACCTCCTGAAATCGGTTTCCTGCAATTCTGCCCGGCTTTCAAGTCCTCTTGGCAGCCTTACTTCAGTATATTTTTGGATGATAGCTGTCATTTATAACTCTGCAGGTTTGTGAATTACAGTGCCCCTGAGCTCCTTTCTTCAACTTGCTTTCTTGTGAGCTGGCCGCAACACCGCAGGATTGCTTCAGGCCCTAATCTGGTTCCGGCATGGCACGCTGAGCCTTTGCTTAATTGCTCTTCCTGGTGGGAAATGAGAGTTAAATTTTCCCGTCCAGACACCTCCAGCTAGTCTCTCATTGGTTCTCCCTATTCCTGTTCATCTTCCGCGGAATTTGCAAACTGGGCCAAACAGGAGGTTAAAGGCACTGACTCTCCAAGTCGGGAGAGTGTTAGTAAAGCATCTGGAATGTTGCACCCGAGTACCAGGGGACGAGAACTGAGACATATTTCAACACGTCTCCCGATCACACGGTTGATCATACTCTGGGTTCCACATGCATGTTTTAGCTGAAGGAAGAATCCCTTAAACCTGGAGAGTTGAGACCCGTGGAATGGGTACCATGCAATATGACTTCAAAGGGTCTTCATTTGCTCACCAAAACTCTCCAATCCTATCACTGCTGCGTTTTTGCCCCTGTACTCACGATTGATTCACTTTCAGAGACATAGCAATCCATAGGTTTTAAGATACTTACTAGTCAGGTACATTATTAGGCGTTTAATATGGGGTTTTGAGTCCATTTCGTTGAGCAAGGAGTAGCTCTTGTCTATTACATATTTGGCTTAAGGAACTTTATCTGTGCTCATTTCAATCTCTGGTTTTATGCAGCACCCCAACTCACCTTTCCCCTTAAGCAAGCATAAGTTGATTTTCTAAATTTGGGACCATGTTCTGTTTTGAAATTCAGTTCCTGTGTAGCCAAGTTTACATTCCGTGTATTAGTGATATCTTATGATGTTTCTTTTTCTGTGTGACTTATTTCAGTTAGAATCATCATACCTGAATCCACTCATTATGCTGCTATGGGCCTGATGACATAGATGTCATTGCTGAGTGATATTGCATTGTACGTAAGTACCACAACTTCTTTATCCATTTTTCGCTTTATGCGATATTTAACTTGTACCGTAAACGAGTTTCTTGTAAACAGAGCCATCCCAAACTTTGGGGTGGCTGTGTCTTTTTGATTTTAATTTCCCTAAGCTATAGGACCATAAGTGGAAGTGCCCTAGGCTCTGTTGCTTTGTTTTTTAGATGTTTCAGGAAACACCATACACTTCTCTGGAGTGGCTGTTGGCAATTTACATCCCGCCCATCAGCATAACAAGGCTCCCAGTTCTCCATGGCCTGTCCTGCCTTTCTGGATTTTACACTTTTTTCAGATGGCCCTTTTGACGGGGGGGGGGGGGGAGTGAGACTTCATTGTAGTGCAGATTTCCTTTGCAAGCTTGCTTGGTTGGCCAAAAAGGGCGTATGCGTTTTTTCCTGAATATATTCAGGAAAAAACGCATACGCCCTTTTTGGCCAAGTGCATCATTGTCGACCTTCTGCCTCTTTTCCTATGCTTTAAATGCAATTCCAGTCTACCTCCTGAAATCGGTTTCCTGCAATTCTGCCCGGCTTTCAAGTCCTCTTGGCAGCCTTACTTCAGTATATTTTTGGATGATAGCTGTCATTTATAACTCTGCAGGTTTGTGAATTACAGTGCCCCTGAGCTCCTTTCTTCAACTCGCTTTCTTGTGAGCTGGCCGCAACACCGCAGGATTGCTTCAGGCCCTAATCTGGTTCCGGCATGGCACGCTGAGCCTTTGGTTAATTCCTCTTCCTGGTGGGAAATGAGAGTTAAATTTTCCCGTCCAGACACCTCCAGCTAGTCTCTCATTGGTTCTCCCTAATCCTGTTCATCCTCCTCGGAATTTGCAAACTGGGCCAAACAGGAGGTTAAAGGCACTGACTCTCCAAATCGGGAGAGTGTTAGTAAAGCATCTGGAATGTTGTACCCGAGTACCAGGGGACAAGAACTGAGACATATTTCAACACGTCTCCCGATCACACGGTTGATCATACTCTGGGTTCCACATGCATGTTTTAGCTGAAGGAAGAATCCCTTAAACCTGGAGATTTGAGACCCGTGGAATGGGTACCATGCAATATGACTTCAAAGGGTCTTCATTTGCTCACCAAAACTCTCCAATCCTATCACTGCTGCGTTTTTGCCCCTGTACTCACGATTGATTCACTTTCAGAGACATAGCAATCCATAGGTTTTAAGATACTTACTAGTCAGGTACATTATTAGGCGTTTAATATGGGGTTTTGAGTCCATTTCGTTGAGCAAGGAGTAGCTCTTGTCTATTACATATTTGGCTTAAGGAACTTTATCTGTGCTCATTTCAATCTCTGGTTTTATGCAGCACCCCAACTCACCTTTCCCCTTAAGCAAGCATAAGTTGGTTTTCTAAATTTGGGACCATGTTCTGTTTTGAAATTCAGTTCCTGTGTAGCCAAGTTTACATTCCGTGTATTAGTGATATCTTATGATGTTTCTTTTTCTGTGTGACTTATTTCAGTTAGAATCATCATACCTGAATCCACTCATTATGCTGCTATGGGCCTGATGACATAGATGTCATTGCTGAGTGATATTGCATTGTATGTAAGTACCACAACTTCTTTATCCATTTTTCGCTTTATGCGATATTGAACTTGTACCGTAAACGAGTTTCTTGTAAACAGAGCCATCCCAAACTTTGGGGTGGCTGTGTCTTTTTGATTTTAATTTCCCTAAGCTACAGGACCATAAGTGGAAGTGCCCTAGGCTCTGTTGCTTTGTTTCTTAGATGTTTCAGGAAACACCATACACTTCTCCAGAGTGGCTGTTGGCAATTTACATCCCGCCCATCAGCATAACAAGGCTCCCAGTTCTCCATGGCCTGTCCTGCCTTTCTGGATTTTACACTTTTTTCAGATGGCCCTTTTGACGGGGGGGGAAGTGAGACTTCATTGTAGTGCAGATTTCCTTTGCAAGCTTGCTTGGTTGGCCAAAAAGGGCGTATACGTTTTTTCCTGAATATATTCAGGAAAAAACGCATACGCCCTTTTTGGCCAAGTGCATCATTGTCGACCTTCTGCCTCTTTTCCTATGCTTTAAATGCAATTCCAGTCTACCTCCTGAAATCGGTTTCCTGCAATTCTGCCCGGCTTTCAAGTCCTCTTGGCAGCCTTACTTCAGTATATTTTTGGATGATAGCTGTCATTTATAACTCTGCAGGTTTGTGAATTACAGTGCCCCTGAGCTCCTTTCTTCAACTCGCTTTCTTGTGAGCTGGCCGCAACACCGCAGGATTGCTTCAGGCCCTAATCTGGTTCCGGCATGGCACGCTGAGCCTTTGGTTAATTCCTCTTCCTGGTGGGAAATGAGAGTTAAATTTTCCCGTCCAGACACCTCCAGCTAGTCTCTCATTGGTTCTCCCTATTCCTGTTCATCTTCCGCGGAATTTGCAAACTGGGCCAAACAGGAGGTTAAAGGCACTGACTCTCCAAGTCGGGAGAGTGTTAGTAAAGCATCTGGAATGTTGCACCCGAGTACCAGGGGACGAGAACTGAGACATATTTCAACACGTCTCCCGATCACACGGTTGATCATACTCTGGGTTCCACATGCATGTTTTAGCTGAAGGAAGAATCCCTTAAACCTGGAGAGTTGAGACCCGTGGAATGGGTACCATGCAATATGACTTCAAAGGGTCTTCATTTGCTCACCAAAACTCTCCAATCCTATCACTGCTGCGTTTTTGCCCCTGTACTCACGATTGATTCACTTTCAGAGACATAGCAATCCATAGGTTTTAAGATACTTACTAGTCAGGTACATTATTAGGCGTTTAATATGGGGTTTTGAGTCCATTTCGTTGAGCAAGGAGTAGCTCTTGTCTATTACATATTTGGCTTAAGGAACTTTATCTGTGCTCATTTCAATCTCTGGTTTTATGCAGCACCCCAACTCACCTTTCCCCTTAAGCAAGCATAAGTTGGTTTTCTAAATTTGGGACCATGTTCTGTTTTGAAATTCAGTTCCTGTGTAGCCAAGTTTACATTCCGTGTATTAGTGATATCTTATGATGTTTCTTTTTCTGTGTGACTTATTTCAGTTATAATCATCATACCTGAATCCACTCATTATGCTGCTATGGGCCTGATGACATAGATGTCATTGCTGAGTGATATTGCATTGTACGTAAGTACCACAACTTCTTTATCCATTTTTCGCTTTATGCGATATTGAACTTGTACCGTAAACGAGTTTCTTGTAAACAGAGCCATCCCAAACTTTGGGGTGGCTGTGTCTTTTTGATTTTAATTTCCCTAAGCTACAGGACCATAAGTGGAAGTGCCCTAGGCTCTGTTGCTTTGTTTTTTAGGTGTTTCAGGAAACACCATACACTTCTCCGGAGTGGCTGTTGGCAATTTACATCCCGTCCATCAGCATAACAAGGCTCCCAGTTCTCCATGGCCTGTCCTGCCTTTCTGGATTTTACACTTTTTTCAGATGGCCCTTTTGACGGGGGTGGGGGAGTGAGACTTCATTGTAGTGCAGATTTCCTTTGCAAGCTTGCTTGGTTGACCAAAAAGGGCGTATGCGTTTTTTCCTGAATATATTCAGGAAAAAACGCATACGCCCTTTTTGGCCAAGTGCATCATTGTCGACCTTCTGCCTCTTTTCCTATGCTTTAAATGCAATTCCAGTCTACCTCCTGAAATCGGTTTCCTGCAATTCTGCCCGGCTTTCAAGTCCTCTTGGCAGCCTTACTTCAGTATATTTTTGGATGATAGCTGTCATTTATAACTCTGCAGGTTTGTGAATTACAGTGCCCCTGAGCTCCTTTCTTCAACTCGCTTTCTTGTGAGCTGGCCGCAACACCGCAGGATTGCTTCAGGCCCTAATCTGGTTCCGGCATGGCACGCTGAGCCTTTGCTTAATTGCTCTTCCTGGTGGGAAATGAGAGTTAAATTTTCCCGTCCAGACACCTCCAGCTAGTCTCTCATTGGTTCTCCCTATTCCTGTTCATCTTCCGCGGAATTTGCAAACTGGGCCAAACAGGAGGTTAAAGGCACTGACTCTCCAAGTCGGGAGAGTGTTAGTAAAGCATCTGGAATGTTGCACCCGAGTACCAGGGGACGAGAACTGAGACATATTTCAACACGTCTCCCGATCACACGGTTGATCATACTCTGGGTTCCACATGCATGTTTTAGCTGAAGGAAGAATCCCTTAAACCTGGAGAGTTGAGACCCGTGGAATGGGTACCATGCAATATGACTTCAAAGGGTCTTCATTTGCTCACCAAAACTCTCCAATCCTATCACTGCTGCGTTTTTGCCCCTGTACTCACGATTGATTCACTTTCAGAGACATAGCAATCCATAGGTTTTAAGATACTTAGTAGTCAGGTACATTATTAGGCGTTTAATATGGGGTTTTGAGTCCATTTCGTTGAGCAAGGAGTAGCTCTTGTCTATTACATATTTGGCTTAAGGAACTTTATCTGTGCTCATTTCAATCTCTGGTTTTATGCAGCACCCCAACTCACCTTTCCCCTTAAGCAAGCATAAGTTGATTTTCTAAATTTGGGACCATGTTCTGTTTTGAAATTCAGTTCCTCTGTAGCCAAGTTTACATTCCGTGTATTAGTGATATCTTATGATGTTTCTTTTTCTGTGTGACTTATTTCAGTTAGAATCATCATACCTGAATCCACTCATTATGCTGCTATGGGCCTGATGACATAGATGTCATTGCTGAGTGATATTGCATTGTACGTAAGTACCACAACTTCTTTATCCATTTTTCGCTTTATGCGATATTTAACTTGTACCGTAAACGAGTTTCTTGTAAACAGAGCCATCCCAAACTTTGGGGTGGCTGTGTCTTTTTGATTTTAATTTCCCTAAGCTATAGGACCATAAGTGGAAGTGCCCTAGGCTCTGTTGCTTTGTTTTTTAGATGTTTCAGGAAACACCATACACTTCTCTGGAGTGGCTGTTGGCAATTTACATCCCGCCCATCAGCATAACAAGGCTCCCAGTTCTCCATGGCCTGTCCTGCCTTTCTGGATTTTACACTTTTTTCAGATGGCCCTTTTGACGGGGGGGGGGGGGGGAGTGAGACTTCATTGTAGTGCAGATTTCCTTTGCAAGCTTGCTTGGTTGACCAAAAAGGGCGTATGCGTTTTTTCCTGAATATATTCAGGAAAAAACGCATACGCCCTTTTTGGCCAAGTGCATCATTGTCGACCTTCTGCCTCTTTTCCTATGCTTTAAATGCAATTCCAGTCTACCTCCTGAAATCGGTTTCCTGCAATTCTGCCCGGCTTTCAAGTCCTCTTGGCAGCCTTACTTCAGTATATTTTTGGATGATAGCTGTCATTTATAACTCTGCAGGTTTGTGAATTACAGTGCCCCTGAGCTCCTTTCTTCAACTCGCTTTCTTGTGAGCTGGCCGCAACACCGCAGGATTGCTTCAGGCCCTAATCTGGTTCCGGCATGGCACGCTGAGCCTTTGGTTAATTCCTCTTCCTGGTGGGAAATGAGAGTTAAATTTTCCCGTCCAGACACCTCCAGCTAGTCTCTCATTGGTTCTCCCTAATCCTGTTCATCCTCCTCGGAATTTGCAAACTGGGCCAAACAGGAGGTTAAAGGCACTGACTCTCCAAATCGGGAGAGTGTTAGTAAAGCATCTGGAATGTTGTACCCGAGTACCAGGGGACAAGAACTGAGACATATTTCAACACGTCTCCCGATCACACGGTTGATCATACTCTGGGTTCCACATGCATGTTTTAGCTGAAGGAAGAATCCCTTAAACCTGGAGATTTGAGACCCGTGGAATGGGTACCATGCAATATGACTTCAAAGGGTCTTCATTTGCTCACCAAAACTCTCCAATCCTATCACTGCTGCGTTTTTGCCCCTGTACTCACGATTGATTCACTTTCAGAGACATAGCAATCCATAGGTTTTAAGATACTTACTAGTCAGGTACATTATTAGGCGTTTAATATGGGGTTTTGAGTCCATTTCGTTGAGCAAGGAGTAGCTCTTGTCTATTACATATTTGGCTTAAGGAACTTTATCTGTGCTCATTTCAATCTCTGGTTTTATGCAGCACCCCAACTCACCTTTCCCCTTAAGCAAGCATAAGTTGGTTTTCTAAATTTGGGACCATGTTCTGTTTTGAAATTCAGTTCCTGTGTAGCCAAGTTTACATTCCGTGTATTAGTGATATCTTATGATGTTTCTTTTTCTGTGTGACTTATTTCAGTTAGAATCATCATACCTGAATCCACTCATTATGCTGCTATGGGCCTGATGACATAGATGTCATTGCTGAGTGATATTGCATTGTATGTAAGTACCACAACTTCTTTATCCATTTTTCGCTTTATGCGATATTGAACTTGTACCGTAAACGAGTTTCTTGTAAACAGAGCCATCCCAAACTTTGGGGTGGCTGTGTCTTTTTGATTTTAATTTCCCTAAGCTACAGGACCATAAGTGGAAGTGCCCTAGGCTCTGTTGCTTTGTTTCTTAGATGTTTCAGGAAACACCATACACTTCTCCAGAGTGGCTGTTGGCAATTTACATCCCGCCCATCAGCATAACAAGGCTCCCAGTTCTCCATGGCCTGTCCTGCCTTTCTGGATTTTACACTTTTTTCAGATGGCCCTTTTGACGGGGGGGGAAGTGAGACTTCATTGTAGTGCAGATTTCCTTTGCAAGCTTGCTTGGTTGGCCAAAAATGGCGTATACGTTTTTTCCTGAATATATTCAGGAAAAAACGCATACGCCCTTTTTGGCCAAGTGCATCATTGTCGACCTTCTGCCTCTTTTCCTATGCTTTAAATGCAATTCCAGTCTACCTCCTGAAATCGGTTTCCTGCAATTCTGCCCGGCTTTCAAGTCCTCTTGGCAGCCTTACTTCAGTATATTTTTGGATGATAGCTGTCATTTATAACTCTGCAGGTTTGTGAATTACAGTGCCCCTGAGCTCCTTTCTTCAACTCGCTTTCTTGTGAGCTGGCCGCAACACCGCAGGATTGCTTCAGGCCCTAATCTGGTTCCGGCATGGCACGCTGAGCCTTTGGTTAATTCCTCTTCCTGGTGGGAAATGAGAGTTAAATTTGCCCGTCCAGACACCTCCAGCTAGTCTCTCATTGGTTCTCCCTATTCCTGTTCATCTTCCGCGGAATTTGCAAACTGGGCCAAACAGGAGGTTAAAGGCACTGACTCTCCAAGTCGGGAGAGTGTTAGTAAAGCATCTGGAATGTTGCACCCGAGTACCAGGGGACGAGAACTGAGACATATTTCAACACGTCTCCCGATCACACGGTTGATCATACTCTGGGTTCCACATGCATGTTTTAGCTGAAGGAAGAATCCCTTAAACCTGGAGAGTTGAGACCCGTGGAATGGGTACCATGCAATATGACTTCAAAGGGTCTTCATTTGCTCACCAAAACTCTCCAATCCTATCACTGCTGCGTTTTTGCCCCTGTACTCACGATTGATTCACTTTCAGAGACATAGCAATCCATAGGTTTTAAGATACTTACTAGTCAGGTACATTATTAGGCGTTTAATATGGGGTTTTGAGTCCATTTCGTTGAGCAAGGAGTAGCTCTTGTCTATTACATATTTGGCTTAAGGAACTTTATCTGTGCTCATTTCAATCTCTGGTTTTATGCAGCACCCCAACTCACCTTTCCCCTTAAGCAAGCATAAGTTGGTTTTCTAAATTTGGGACCATGTTCTGTTTTGAAATTCAGTTCCTGTGTAGCCAAGTTTACATTCCGTGTATTAGTGATATCTTATGATGTTTCTTTTTCTGTGTGACTTATTTCAGTTAGAATCATCATACCTGAATCCACTCATTATGCTGCTATGGGCCTGATGACATAGATGTCATTGCTGAGTGATATTGCATTGTACGTAAGTACCACAACTTCTTTATCCATTTTTCGCTTTATGCGATATTGAACTTGTACCGTAAACGAGTTTCTTGTAAACAGAGCCATCCCAAACTTTGGGGTGGCTGTGTCTTTTTGATTTTAATTTCCCTAAGCTACAGGACCATAAGTGGAAGTGCCCTAGGCTCTGTTGCTTTGTTTTTTAGGTGTTTCAGGAAACACCATACACTTCTCCGGAGTGGCTGTTGGCAATTTACATCCCGTCCATCAGCATAACAAGGCTCCCAGTTCTCCATGGCCTGTCCTGCCTTTCTGGATTTTACACTTTTTTCAGATGGCCCTTTTGACGGGGGTGGGGGAGTGAGACTTCATTGTAGTGCAGATTTCCTTTGCAAGCTTGCTTGGTTGGCCAAAAAGGGCGTATGCGTTTTTTCCTGAATATATTCAGGAAAAAACGCATACGCCCTTTTTGGCCAAGTGCATCATTGTCGACCTTCTGCCTCTTTTCCTATGCTTTAAATGCAATTCCAGTCTACCTCCTGAAATCGGTTTCCTGCAATTCTGCCCGGCTTTCAAGTCCTCTTGGCAGCCTTACTTCAGTATATTTTTGGATGATAGCTGTCATTTATAACTCTGCAGGTTTGTGAATTACAGTGCCCCTGAGCTCCTTTCTTCAACTCGCTTTCTTGTGAGCTGGCCGCAACACCGCAGGATTGCTTCAGGCCCTAATCTGGTTCCGGCATGGCACGCTGAGCCTTTGCTTAATTGCTCTTCCTGGTGGGAAATGAGAGTTAAATTTTCCCGTCCAGACACCTCCAGCTAGTCTCTCATTGGTTCTCCCTATTCCTGTTCATCTTCCGCGGAATTTGCAAACTGGGCCAAACAGGAGGTTAAAGGCACTGACTCTCCAAGTCGGGAGAGTGTTAGTAAAGCATCTGGAATGTTGCACCCGAGTACCAGGGGACGAGAACTGAGACATATTTCAACACGTCTCCCGATCACACGGTTGATCATACTCTGGGTTCCACATGCATGTTTTAGCTGAAGGAAGAATCCCTTAAACCTGGAGAGTTGAGACCCGTGGAATGGGTACCATGCAATATGACTTCAAAGGGTCTTCATTTGCTCACCAAAACTCTCCAATCCTATCACTGCTGCGTTTTTGCCCCTGTACTCACGATTGATTCACTTTCAGAGACATAGCAATCCATAGGTTTTAAGATACTTAGTAGTCAGGTACATTATTAGGCGTTTAATATGGGGTTTTGAGTCCATTTCGTTGAGCAAGGAGTAGCTCTTGTCTATTACATATTTGGCTTAAGGAACTTTATCTGTGCTCATTTCAATCTCTGGTTTTATGCAGCACCCCAACTCACCTTTCCCCTTAAGCAAGCATAAGTTGATTTTCTAAATTTGGGACCATGTTCTGTTTTGAAATTCAGTTCCTGTGTAGCCAAGTTTACATTCCGTGTATTAGTGATATCTTATGATGTTTCTTTTTCTGTGTGACTTATTTCAGTTAGAATCATCATACCTGAATCCACTCATTATGCTGCTATGGGCCTGATGACATAGATGTCATTGCTGAGTGATATTGCATTGTACGTAAGTACCACAACTTCTTTATCCATTTTTCGCTTTATGCGATATTGAACTTGTACCGTAAACGAGTTTCTTGTAAACAGAGCCATCCCAAACTTTGGGGTGGCTGTGTCTTTTTGATTTTAATTTCCCTAAGCTATAGGACCATAAGTGGAAGTGCCCTAGGCTCTGTTGCTTTGTTTTTTAGATGTTTCAGGAAACACCATACACTTCTCCCGAGTGGCTGTTGGCAATTTACATCCCGCCCATCAGCATAACAAGGCTCCCAGTTCTCCATGGCCTGTCCTGCCTTTCTGGATTTTACACTTTTTTCAGATGGCCCTTTTGACGGGGGGGAAGTGAGACTTCATTGTAGTGCAGATTTCCTTTGCAAGCTTGCTTGGTTGGCCAAAAAGGGCGTATGCGTTTTTTCCTGAATATATTCAGGAAAAAACGCATACGCCCTTTTTGGCCAAGTGCATCATTGTCGACCTTCTGCCTCTTTTCCTATGCTTTAAATGCAATTCCAGTCTACCTCCTGAAATCGGTTTCCTGCAATTCTGCCCCGCTTTCAAGTCGTCTTGGCAGGCTTACTTCAGTATATTTTTGGAAGATAGCTGTCATTTATAACTCTGCAGGTTTGTGAATTACAGTGCCCCTGAGCTCCTTTCTTCAACTCGCTTTCTTGTGAGCTGGCCGCAACACCGCAGGATTGCTTCAGGCCCTAATCTGGTTCCGACATGGCACGCTGAGCCTTTGGTTAATTCCTCTTCCTGGTGGGAAATGAGAGTTAAATTTTCCCGTCCAGACACCTCCAGCTAGTCTCTCATTGGTTCTCCCTATTCCTGTTCATGTTCCGCGGAATTTGCAAACTGGGCCAAACAGGAGGTTAAAGGCACTGACTCTCCAAGTCGGGAGAGTGTTAGTAAAGCATCTGGAATGTTGCACCCGAGTACCAGGGGACGAGAACTGAGACATATTTCAACACGTCTCCCGATCACACGGTTGATCATACTCTGGGTTCCACATGCATGTTTTAGCTGAAGGAAGAAACCCTTAAATCTGGAGAGTTGAGACCCGTGGAATGGGTACCATGCAATATGACTTCAAAGGGTCTTCATTTGCTCACCAAAACTCTCCAATCCTATCACTGCTGCGTTTTTGCCCCTGTACTCACGATTGATTCACTTTCAGAGACATAGCAATCCATAGGTTTTAAGATACTTACTAGTCAGGTACATTATTAGGCGTTTAATATGGGGTTTTGAGTCCATTTCGTTGAGCAAGGAGTAGCTCTTGTCTATTACATATTTGGCTTAAGGAACTTTATCTGTGCTCATTTCAATCTCTGGTTTTATGCAGCACCCCAACTCACCTTTCCCCTTAAGCAAGCATAAGTTGGTTTTCTAAATTTGGGACCATGTTCTGTTTTGAAATTCAGTTCCTGTGTAGCCAAGTTTACATTCCGTGTATTAGTGATATCTTATGATGTTTCTTTTTCTGTGTGACTTATTTCAGTTAGAATCATCATACCTGAATCCACTCATTATGCTGCTATGGGCCTGATGACATAGATGTCATTGCTGAGTGATATTGCATTGTACGTAAGTACCACAACTTCTTTATCCATTTTTCGCTTTATGCGATATTGAACTTGTACCGTAAACGAGTTTCTTGTAAACAGAGCCATCCCAAACTTTGGGGTGGCTGTGTCTTTTTGATTTTAATTTCCCTAAGCTACAGGACCATAAGTGGAAGTGCCCTAGGCTCTGTTGCTTTGTTTTTTAGGTGTTTCAGGAAACACCATACACTTCTCCGGAGTGGCTGTTGGCAATTTACATCCCGCCCATCAGCATAACAAGGCTCCCAGTTCTCCATGGCCTGTCCTGCCTTTCTGGATTTTACACTTTTTTCAGATGGCCCTTTTGACGGGGGTGGGGGAGTGAGACTTCATTGTAGTGCAGATTTCCTTTGCAAGCTTGCTTGGTTGGCCAAAAAGGGCGTATGCGTTTTTTCCTGAATATATTCAGGAAAAAACGCATACGCCCTTTTTGGCCAAGTGCATCATTGTCGACCTTCTGCCTCTTTTCCTATGCTTTAAATGCAATTCCAGTCTACCTCCTGAAATCGGTTTCCTGCAATTCTGCCCGGCTTTCAAGTCCTCTTGGCAGCCTTACTTCAGTATATTTTTGGATGATAGCTGTCATTTATAACTCTGCAGGTTTGTGAATTACAGTGCCCCTGAGCTCCTTTCTTCAACTCGCTTTCTTGTGAGCTGGCCGCAACACCGCAGGATTGCTTCAGGCCCTAATCTGGTTCCGGCATGGCACGCTGAGCCTTTGCTTAATTGCTCTTCCTGGTGGGAAATGAGAGTTAAATTTTCCCGTCCAGACACCTCCAGCTAGTCTCTCATTGGTTCTCCCTATTCCTGTTCATCTTCCGCGGAATTTGCAAACTGGGCCAAACAGGAGGTTAAAGGCACTGACTCTCCAAGTCGGGAGAGTGTTAGTAAAGCATCTGGAATGTTGCACCCGAGTACCAGGGGACGAGAACTGAGACATATTTCAACACGTCTCCCGATCACACGGTTGATCATACTCTGGGTTCCACATGCATGTTTTAGCTGAAGGAAGAATCCCTTAAACCTGGAGAGTTGAGACCCGTGGAATGGGTACCATGCAATATGACTTCAAAGGGTCTTCATTTGCTCACCAAAACTCTCCAATCCTATCACTGCTGCGTTTTTGCCCCTGTACTCACGATTGATTCACTTTCAGAGACATAGCAATCCATAGGTTTTAAGATACTTAGTAGTCAGGTACATTATTAGGCGTTTAATATGGGGTTTTGAGTCCATTTCGTTGAGCAAGGAGTAGCTCTTGTCTATTACATATTTGGCTTAAGGAACTTTATCTGTGCTCATTTCAATCTCTGGTTTTATGCAGCACCCCAACTCACCTTTCCCCTTAAGCAAGCATAAGTTGATTTTCTAAATTTGGGACCATGTTCTGTTTTGAAATTCAGTTCCTGTGTAGCCAAGTTTACATTCCGTGTATTAGTGATATCTTATGATGTTTCTTTTTCTGTGTGACTTATTTCAGTTAGAATCATCATACCTGAATCCACTCATTATGCTGCTATGGGCCTGATGACATAGATGTCATTGCTGAGTGATATTGCATTGTACGTAAGTACCACAACTTCTTTATCCATTTTTCGCTTTATGCGATATTGAACTTGTACCGTAAACGAGTTTCTTGTAAACAGAGCCATCCCAAACTTTGGGGTGGCTGTGTCATTTTGATTTTAATTTCCCTAAGCTATAGGACCATAAGTGGAAGTGCCCTAGGCTCTGTTGCTTTGTTTTTTAGATGTTTCAGGAAACACCATACACTTCTCCCGAGTGGCTGTTGGCAATTTACATCCCGTCCATCAGCATAACAAGGCTCCCAGTTCTCCATGGCCTGTCCTGCCTTTCTGGATTTTACACTTTTTTCAGATGGCCCTTTTGACGGGGGGGAAGTGAGACTTCATTGTAGTGCAGATTTCCTTTGCAAGCTTGCTTGGTTGGCCAAAAAGGGCGTATGCGTTTTTTCCTGAATATATTCAGGAAAAAACGCATACGCCCTTTTTGGCCAAGTGCATCATTGTCGACCTTCTGCCTCTTTTCCTATGCTTTAAATGCAATTCCAGTCTACCTCCTGAAATCGGTTTCCTGCAATTCTGCCCGGCTTTCAAGTCCTCTTGGCAGCCTTACTTCAGTATATTTTTGGATGATAGCTGTCATTTATAACTCTGCAGGTTTGTGAATTACAGTGCCCCTGAGCTCCTTTCTTCAACTCGCTTTCTTGTGAGCTGGCCGCAACACCGCAGGATTGCTTCAGGCCCTAATCTGGTTCCGGCATGGCACGCTGAGCCTTTGGTTAATTGCTCTTCCTGGTGGGAAATGAGAGTTAAATTTTCCCGTCCAGACACCTCCAGCTAGTCTCTCATTGGTTCTCCCTATTCCTGTTCATCTTCCGCGGAATTTGCAAACTGGGCCAAACAGGAGGTTAAAGGCACTGACTCTCCAAGTCGGGAGAGTGTTAGTAAAGCATCTGGAATGTTGCACCCGAGTACCAGGGGACGAGAACTGAGACATATTTCAACACGTCTCCCGATCACACGGTTGATCATACTCTGGGTTCCACATGCATGTTTTAGCTGAAGGAAGAATCCCTTAAACCTGGAGAGTTGAGACCCGTGGAATGGGTACCATGCAATATGACTTCAAAGGGTCTTCATTTGCTCACCAAAACTCTCCAATCCTATCACTGCTGCGTTTTTGCCCCTGTACTCACGATTGATTCACTTTCAGAGACATAGCAATCCATAGGTTTTAAGATACTTACTAGTCAGGTACATTATTAGGCGTTTAATATGGGGTTTTGAGTCCATTTCGTTGAGCAAGGAGTAGCTCTTGTCTATTACATATTTGGCTTAAGGAACTTTATCTGTGCTCATTTCAATCTCTGGTTTTATGCAGCACCCCAACTCACCTTTCCCCTTAAGCAAGCATAAGTTGATTTTCTAAATTTGGGACCATGTTCTGTTTGAAATTCAGTTCCTGTGTAGCCAAGTTTACATTCCGTGTATTAGTGATATCTTATGATGTTTCTTTTTCTGTGTGACTTATTTCAGTTAGAATCATCATACCTGAATCCACTCGTTATGCTGCTATGGGCCTGATGACATAGATGTCATTGCTGAGTGATATTGCATTGTACGTAAGTACCACAACTTCTTTATCCATTTTTCGCTTTATGCGATATTGAACTTGTACCGTAAACGAGGTTCTTGTAAACAGAGCCGTCCCAAACTTTGGGGTGGCTGTGTCTTTTTGATTTTAATTTCCCTAAGCTATAGGACCATAAGTGGAAGTGCCCTAGGCTCTGTTGCTTTGTTTTTTAGATGTTTCAGGAAACACCATACACTTCTCCCGAGTGGCTGTTGGCAATTTACATCCCGCCCATCAGCATAACAAGGCTCCCAGTTCTCCATGGCCTGTCCTGCCTTTCTGGATTTTACACTTTTTTCAGATGGCCCTTTTGACGGGGGGGATGTGAGACTTCATTGTAGTGCAGATTTCCTTTGCAAGCTTGCTTGGTTGGCCAAAAAGGGCGTATGCGTTTTTTCCTGAATATATTCAGGAAAAAACGCATACGCCCTTTTTGGCCAAGTGCATCATTGTCGACCTTCTGCCTCTTTTCCTATGCTTTAAATGCAATTCCAGTCTACCTCCTGAAATCGGTTTCCTGCAATTCTGCCCGGCTTTCAAGTCCTCTTGGCAGCCTTACTCCAGTATATTTTTGGATGATAGCTGTCATTTATAACTCTGCAGGTTTGTGAATTACAGTGCCCCTGAGCTCCTTTCTTCAACTCGCTTTCTTGTGAGCTGGCCGCAACACCGCAGGATTGCTTCAGGCCCTAATCTGGTTCCGGCATGGCACGCTGAGCCTTTGGTTAATTCCTCTTCCTGGTGGGAAATGAGAGTTAAATTTTCCCGTCCAGACACCTCCAGCTAGTCTCTCATTGGTTCTCCCTATTCCTGTTCATCTTCCGCGGAATTTGCAAACTGGGCCAAACAGGAGGTTAAAGGCACTGACTCTCCAAGTCGGGAGAGTGTTAGTAAAGCATCTGGAATGTTGCACCCGAGTACCAGGGGACGAGAACTGAGACATATTTCAACACGTCTCCCGATCACACGGTTGATCATACTCTGGGTTCCACATGCATGTTTTAGCTGAAGGAAGAATCCCTTAAACCTGGAGAGTTGAGACCCGTGGAATGGGTACCATGCAATATGACTTCAAAGGGTCTTCATTTGCTCACCAAAACTCTCCAATCCTATCACTGCTGCGTTTTTGCCCCTGTACTCACGATTGATTCACTTTCAGAGACATAGCAATCCATAGGTTTTAAGATACTTACTAGTCAGGTACATTATTAGGCGTTTAATATGGGGTTTTGAGTCCATTTCGTTGAGCAAGGAGTAGCTCTTGTCTATTACATATTTGGCTTAAGGAACTTTATCTGTGCTCATTTCAATCTCTGGTTTTATGCAGCACCCCAACTCACCTTTCCCCTTAAGCAAGCATAAGTTGATTTTCTAAATTTGGGACCATGTTCTGTTTTGAAATTCAGTTCCTGTGTAGCCAAGTTTACATTCCGTGTATTAGTGATATCTTATGATGTTTCTTTTTCTGTGTGACTTATTTCAGTTAGAATCATCATACCTGAATCCACTCATTATGCTGCTATGGGCCTGATGACATAGATGTCATTGCTGAGTGATATTGCATTGTACGTAAGTACCACAACTTCTTTATCCATTTTTCGCTTTATGCGATATTGAACTTGTACCGTAAACGAGTTTCTTGTAAACAGAGCCATCCCAAACTTTGGGGTGGCTGTGTCTTTTTGATTTTAATTTCCCTAAGCTGCAGGACCATAAGTGGAAGTGCCCTAGGCTCTGTTGCTTTGTTTTTTAGATGTTTCAGGAAACACCATACACTTCTCTGGAGTGGCTGTTGGCAATTTACCTCCCGCCCATCAGCATAACAAGGCTCCCAGTTCTCCATGGCCTGTCCTGCCTTTCTGGATTTTACACTTTTTTCAGATGGCCCTTTTGCCGGGGGGGAAGTGAGACTTCATTGTAGTGCAGATTTCCTTTGCAAGCTTGCTTGGTTGGCCAAAAAGGGCGTATGCGTTTTTTCCTGAATATATTCAGGAAAAAACGCATACGCCCTTTTTGGCCAAGTGCATCATTGTCGACCTTCTGCCTCTTTTCCTATGCTTTAAATGCAATTCCAGTCTACCTCCTGAAATCGGTTTCCTGCAATTCTGCCCGGCTTTCAAGTCCTCTTGGCAGCCTTACTTCAGTATATTTTTGGATGATAGCTGTCATTTATAACTCTGCAGGTTTGTGAATTAAAGTGCCCCTGAGCTCCTTTCTTCAACTCGCTTTCTTGTGAGCTGGCCGCAACACCGCAGGATTGCTTCAGGCCCTAATCTGGTTCCGGCATGGCACGCTGAGCCTTTGGTTAATTCCTCTTCCTGGTGGGAAATGAGAGTTAAATTTTCCCGTCCAGACACCTCCAGCTAGTCTCTCATTGGTTCTCCCTATTCCTGTTCATCTTCCGCGGAATTTGCAAACTGGGCCAAACAGGAGGTTAAAGGCACTGACTCTCCAAGTCGGGAGAGTGTTAGTAAAGCATCTGGAATGTTGCACCCGAGTACCAGGGGACGAGAACTGAGACATATTTCAACACGTCTCCCGATCACACGGTTGATCATACTCTGGGTTCCACATGCATGTTTTAGCTGAAGGAAGAATCCCTTAAACCTGGAGAGTTGAGACCCGTGGAATGGGTACCATGCAATATGACTTCAAAGGGTCTTCATTTGCTCACCAAAACTCTGCAATCCTATCACTGCTGCGTTTTTGCCCCTGTACTCACGATTGATTCACTTTCAGAGACATAGCAATCCATAGGTTTTAAGATACTTACTAGTCAGGTACATTATTAGGCGTTTAATATGGGGTTTTGAGTCCATTTCGTTGAGCAAGGAGTAGCTCTTGTCTATTACATATTTGGCTTAAGGAACTTTATCTGTGCTCATTTCAATCTCTGGTTTTATGCAGCACCCCAACTCACCTTTCCCCTTAAGCAAGCATAAGTTGGTTTTCTAAATTTGGGACCATGTTCTGTTTTGAAATTCAGTTCCTGTGTAGCCAAGTTTACATTCCGTGTATTAGTGATATCTTATGATGTTTCTTTTTCTGTGTGACTTATTTCAGTTAGAATCATCATACCTGAATCCACTCATTATGCTGCTATGGGCCTGATGACATAGATGTCAATGCTGAGTGATATTGCATTGTACGTAAGTACCACAACTTCTTTATCCATTTTTCGCTTTATGCGATATTGAACTTGTACCGTAAACGAGTTTCTTGTAAACAGAGCCATCCCAAACTTTGGGGTGGCTGTGTCTTTTTGATTTTAATTTCCCTAAGCTGCAGGACCATAAGTGGAAGTGCCCTAGGCTCTGATGCTTTGTTTTTTAGATGTTTCAGGAAACACCATACACTTCTCCCGAGTGGCTGTTGGCAAGTAACATCCCGCCCATCAGCATAACAAGGCTCCCAGTTCTCCATGGCCTGTCCTGCCTTTCTGGATTTTACACTTTTTTCAGATGGCCCTTTTGACGGGGGGGAAGTGAGACTTCATTGTAGTGCAGATTTCCTTTGCAAGCTTGCTTCGTTGGCCAAAAAGGGCGTATGCGTTTTTTCCTGAATATATTCAGGAAAAAACGCATACGCCCTTTTTGGCCAAGTGCATCATTGTCGACCTTCTGCCTCTTTTCCTATGCTTTAAATGCAATTCCAGTCTACCTCCTGAAATCGGTTTCCTGCAATTCTGCCCGGCTTTCAAGTCCTCTTGGCAGCCTTACTTCAGTATATTTTTGGATGATAGCTGTCATTTATAACTCTGCAGGTTTGTGAATTACAGTGCCCCTGAGCTCCTTTCTTCAACTCGCTTTCTTGTGAGCTGGCCGCAACACCGCAGGATTGCTTCAGGCCCTAATCTGGTTCCGGCATGGCACGCTGAGCCTTTGGTTAATTCCTCTTCCTGGTGGGAAATGAGAGTTAAATTTTCCCGTCCAGACACCTCCAGCTAGTCTCTCATTGGTTCTCCCTATTCCTATTCATCTTCCGTGGAATTTGCAAACTGGGCCAAACAGGAGGTTAAAGGCACTGACTCTCCAAGTCGGGAGAGTGTTAGTAAAGCATCTGGAATGTTGCACCCGAGTACCAGGGGACGAGAACTGAGACATATTTCAACACGTCTCCCGATCACACGGTTGATCATACTCTGGGTTCCACATGCATGTTTTAGCTGAAGGAAGAATCCCTTAAACCTGGAGAGTTGAGACCCGTGGAATGGGTACCATGCAATATGACTTCAAAGGGTCTTCATTTGCTCACCAAAACTCTGCAATCCTATCACTGCTGCGTTTTTGCCCCTGTACTCACGATTGATTCACTTTCAGAGACATAGCAATCCATAGGTTTTAAGATACTTACTAGTCAGGTACATTATTAGGCGTTTAATATGGGGTTTTGAGTCCATTTCATTGAGCAAGGAGTAGCTCTTGTCTATTACATATTTGGCTTAAGGAACTTTATCTGTGCTCATTTCAATCTCTGGTTTTATGCAGCACCCCAACTCACCTTTCCCCTTAAGCAAGCATAAGTTGATTTTCTAAATTTGGGACCATGTTCTGTTTTGAAATTCAGTTCCTGTGTAGCCAAGTTTACATTCCGTGTATTAGTGATATCTTATGATGTTTCTTTTTCTGTGTGACTTATTTCAGTTAGAATCATCATACCTGAATCCACTCATTATGCTGCTATGGGCCTGATGACATAGATGTCATTGCTGAGTGATATTGCATTGTACGTAAGTACCACAACTTCTTTATCCATTTTTCGCTTTATGCGATATTGAACTTGTACCGTAAACGAGTTTCTTGTAAACAGAGCCATCCCAAACTTTGGGGTGGCTGTGTCTTTTTGATTTTAATTTCCCTAAGCTATAGGACCATAAGTGGAAGTGCCCTAGGCTCTGTTGCTTTGTTTTTTAGATGTTTCAGGAAACACCATACACTTCTCCCGAGTGGCTGTTGGCAATTTACATCCCGCCCATCAGCATAACAAGGCTCCCAGTTCTCCATGGCCTGTCCTGCCTTTCTGGATTTTACACTTTTTTCAGATGGCCCTTTTGACGGGGGGGAAGTGAGACTTCATTGTAGTGCAGATTTCCTTTGCAAGCTTGCTTGGTTGGCCAAAAAGGGCGTATGCGTTTTTTCCTGAATATATTCAGGAAAAAACGCATACGCCCTTTTTGGCCAAGTGCATCATTGTCGACCTTCTGCCTCTTTTCCTATGCTTTAAATGCAATTCCAGTCTACCTCCTGAAATCGGTTTCCTGCAATTCTGCCCGGCTTTCAAGTCCTCTTGGCAGCCTTACTTCAGTATATTTTTGGATGATAGCTGTCATTTATAACTCTGCAGGTTTGTGAATTACAGTGCCCCTGAGCTCCTTTCTTCAACTCGCTTTCTTGTGAGCTGGCCGCAACACCGCAGGATTGCTTCAGGCCCTAATCTGGTTCCGGCATGGCACGCTGAGCCTTTGGTTAATTCCTCTTCCTGGTGGGAAATGAGAGTTAAATTTTCCCGTCCAGACACCTCCAGCTAGTCTCTCATTGGTTCTCCCTATTCCTGTTCATCTTCCGTGGAATTTGCAAATTGGGCCAAACAGGAGGTTAAAGGCACTGACTCTCCAAGTCGGGAGAGTGTTAGTAAAGCATCTGGAATGTTGCACCCGAGTACCAGGGGACGAGAACTGAGACATATTTCAACACGTCTCCCGATCACACGGTTGATCATACTCTGGGTTCCACATGCATGTTTTAGCTGAAGGAAGAATCCCTTAAACCTGGAGAGTTGAGACCCGTGGAATGGGTACCATGCAATATGACTTCAAAGGGTCTTCATTTGCTCACCAAAACTCTCCAATCCTATCACTGCTGCGTTTTTGCCCCTGTACTCACGATTGATTCACTTTCAGAGACATAGCAATCCATAGGTTTTAAGATACTTACTAGTCAGGTACATTATTAGGTGTTTAATATGGGGTTTTGAGTCCATTTCGTTGAGCAAGGAGTAGCTCTTGTCTATTACATATTTGGCTTAAGGAACTTTATCTGTGCTCATTTCAATCTCTGGTTTTATGCAGCACCCCAACTCACCTTTCCCCTTAAGCAAGCATAAGTTGGTTTTCTAAATTTGGGACCATGTTCTGTTTTGAAATTCAGTTCCTGTGTAGCCAAGTTTACAATCCGTGTATTAGTGATATCTTATGATGTTTCTTTTTCTGTGTGACTTATTTCAGTTAGAATCATCATACCTGAATCCACTCATTATGCTTCTATGGGCCTGATGACATAGATGTCATTGCTGAGTGATATTGCATTGTACGTAAGTACCACAACTTCTTTATCCATTTTTCGCTTTATGCGATATTGAACTTGTACCGTAAACGAGTTTCTTGTAAACAGAGCCATCCCAAACTTTGGGGTGGCTGTGTCTTTTTGATTTTAATTTCCCTAAGCTGCAGGACCATAAGTGGAAGTGCCCTAGGCTCTGTTGCTTTGTTTTTCAGATGTTTCAGGAAACACCATACACTTCTCCCGAGTGGCTGTTGGCAAGTTACATCCCGCCCATCAGCATAACAAGGCTCCCAGGTCTCCATGGCCTGTCCTGCCTTTCTGGATTTTACACTTTTTTCAGATGGCCCTTTTGACGGGGGGGAAGTGAGACTTCATTGTAGTGCAGATTTCCTTTGCAAGCTTGCTTGGTTGGCCAAAAAGGGCGTATGCGTTTTTTCCTGAATATATTCAGGAAAAAACGCATACGCCCTTTTTGGCCAAGTGCATCATTGTCGACCTTCTGCCTCTTTTCCTATGCTTTAAATGCAATTCCAGTCTACCTCCTGAAATCGGTTTCCTGCAATTCTGCCCGGCTTTCAAGTCCTCTTGGCAGCCTTACTTCAGTATATTTTTGGATGATAGCTGTCATTTATAACTCTGCAGGTTTGTGAATTACAGTGCCCCTGAGCTCCTTTCTTCAACTCGCTTTCTTGTGAGCTGGCCGCAACACCACAGGATTGCTTCAGGCCCTAATCTGGTTCCGGCATGGCACGCTGAGCCTTTGGTTAATTACTCTTCCTGGTGGGAAATGAGAGTTAAATTTTCCCGTCCAGACACCTCCAGCTAGTCTCTCATTGGTTCTCCCTATTCCTGTTCATCTTCCGCGGAATTTGCAAACTGGGCCAAACAGGAGGTTAAAGGCACTGACTCTCCAAGTCGGGAGAGTGTTAGTAAAGCATTTGGAATGTTACACCCGAGTACCATGGGACGAGAACTGAGACATATTTCAACACGTCTCCCGATCACACGGTTGATCATACTCTGGGTTCCACATGCATGTTTTAGCTGAAGGAAGAATCCCTTAAACCTGGAGAGTTGAGACCCGTGGAATGGGTACCATGCAATATGACTTCAAAGGGTCTTCATTTGCTCACCAAAACTCTCCAATCCTATCACTGCTGCGTTTTTGCCCCTGTACTCACGATTGATTCACTTTCAGAGACATAGCAATCCATAGGTTTTAAGATACTTACTAGTCAGGTACATTATTAGGCGTTTAATATGGGGTTTTGAGTCCATTTCATTGAGCAAGGAGTAGCTCTTGTCTATTACATATTTGGCTTAAGGAACTTTATCTGTGCTCATTTCAATCTCTGGTTTTATGCAGCACCCCAACTCACCTTTCCCCTTAAGCAAGCATAAGTTGATTTTCTAAATTTGGGACCATGTTCTGTTTTGAAATTCAGTTCCTGTGTAGCCAAGTTTACATTCCGTGTATTAGTGATATCTTATGATGTTTCTTTTTCTGTTTGACTTATTTCAGTTAGAATCATCATACCTGAATCCACTCATTATGCTGCTATGGGCCTGATGACATAGATGTCATTGCTGAGTGATATTGCATTGTACGTAAGTACCACAACTTCTTTATCCATTTTTCGCTTTATGCGATATTGAACTTGTACCGTAAACGAGTTTCTTGTAAACAGAGCCATCCCAAACTTTGGGGTGGCTGTGTCTTTTTGATTTTAATTTCCCTAAGCTATAGGACCATAAGTGGAAGTGCCCTAGGCTCTGTTGCTTTGTTTTTTAGATGTTTCAGGAAACACCATACACTTCTCCCGAGTGGCTGTTGGCAATTTACATCCCGCCCATCAGCATAACAAGGCTCCCAGTTCTCCATGGCCTGTCCTGCCTTTCTGGATTTTACACTTTTTTCAGATGGCCCTTTTGACGGGGGGGGAAGTGAGACTTCATTGTAGTGCAGATTTCCTTTGCAAGCTTGCTTGGTTGGCCAAAAAGGGCGTATGCGTTTTTTCCTGAATATATTCAGGAAAAAACGCATACGCCCTTTTTGGCCAAGTGCATCATTGTCGACCTTCTGCCTCTTTTCCTATGCTTTAAATGCAATTCCAGTCTACCTCCTGAAATCGGTTTCCTGCAATTCTGCCCGGCTTTCAAGTCCTCTTGGCAGCCTTACTTCAGTATATTTTTGGATGATAGCTGTCATTTATAACTCTGCAGGTTTGTGAATTACAGTGCCCCTGAGATCCTTTCTTCAATCGCTTTCTTGTGAGCTGGCCGCAACACCGCAGGATTGCTTCAGGCCCTAATCTGGTTCCGGCATGGCACGCTGAGCCTTTGGTTAATTCCTCTTCCTGGTGGGAAATGAGAGTTAAATTTTCCCGTCCAGACACCTCCAGCTAGTCTCTCATTGGTTCTCCCTATTCCTGTTCATCTTCCGCAGAATTTGCAAACTGGGCCAAACAGGAGGTTAAAGGCACTGACTCTCCAAGTCGGGAGAGTGTTAGTAAAGCATCTGGAATGTTGCACCCGAGTACCAGGGGACGAGAACTGAGACATATTTCAACACGTCTCCCGATCACACGGTTGATCATACTCTGGGTTCCACATGCATGTTTTAGCTGAAGGAAGAATCCCTTAAACCTGGAGAGTTGAGACCCGTGGAATGGGTACCATGCAATATGACTTCAAAGGGTCTTCATTTGCTCACCAAAACTCTCCAATCCTATCACTGCTGCGTTTTTGCCCCTGTACTCACGATTGATTCACTTTCAGAGACATAGCAATCCATAGGTTTTAAGATACTTACTAGTCAGGTACATTATTAGGCATTTAATATGGGGTTTTGAGTCCATTTCGTTGAGCAAGGAGTAGCTCTTGTCTATTACATATTTGGCTTAAGGAACTTTATCTGTGCTCATTTCAATCTCTGGTTTTATGCAGCACCCCAACTCACCTTTCCCCTTAAGCAAGCATAAGTTGGTTTTCTAAATTTGGGACCATGTTCTGTTTTGAAATCCAGTTCCTGTGTAGCCAAGTTTACATTCCGTGTATTAGTGATATCTTATGATGTTTCTTTTTCTGTGTGACTTATTTCAGTTAGAATCATCATACCTGAATCCACTCATTATGCTGCTATGGGCCTGATGACATAGATGTCATTGCTGAGTGATATTGCATTGTACGTAAGTACCACAACTTCTTTATCCATTTTTCGCTTTATGCGATATTGAACTTGTACCGTAAACGAGTTTCTTGTAAACAGAGCCATCCCAAACTTAGGGGTGGCTGTGTCTTTTTGATTTTAATTTCCCTAAGCTGCAGGACCATAAGTGGAAGTGCCCTAGGCTCTGTTGCTTTGTTTTTTAGATGTTTCAGGAAACACCATACACTTCTCCCGAGTGGCTGTTGGCAATTTACATCCCGCCCATCAGCATAACAAGGCTCCCAGTTCTCCATGGCCTGTCCTGCCTTTCTGGATTTTACACTTTTTTCAG
The DNA here is from genome assembly GCF_937001465.1 of Orcinus orca. Lineage (NCBI taxonomy): Eukaryota > Metazoa > Chordata > Mammalia > Artiodactyla > Delphinidae > Orcinus > Orcinus orca. The sequence continues at coordinate 254,738 of NW_026043799.1, read as the reverse complement.
ATGGCCCTTTTGACGGGGGGGAAGTGAGACTTCATTGTAGTGCAGATTTCCTTTCCAAGCTTGCTTGGTTGGCCAAAAAGGGCGTATGCGTTTTTTCCTGAATATATTCAGGAAAAAACGCATACGCCCTTTTTGGCCAAGTGCATCATTGTCGACCTTCTGCCTCTTTTCCTATGCTTTAAATGCAATTCCAGTCTACCTCCTGAAATCGGTTTCCTGCAATTCTGCCCGGCTTTCAAGTCCTCTTGGCAGCCTTACTTCAGTATATTTTTGGATGATAGCTGTCATTTATAACTCTGCAGGTTTGTGAATTACAGTGCCCCTGAGCTCCTTTCTTCAACTCGCTTTCTTGTGAGCTGGCCGCAACACCGCAGGATTGCTTCAGGCCCTAATCTGGTTCCGGCATGGCACGCTGAGCCTTTGGTTAATTCCTCTTCCTGGTGGGAAATGAGAGTTAAATTTTCCCGTCCAGACACCTCCAGCTAGTCTCTCATTGGTTCTCCCTATTCCTGTTCATCTTCCGTGGAATTTGCAAACTGGGCCAAACAGGAGGTTAAAGGCACTGACTCTCCAAGTCGGGAGAGTGTTAGTAAAGCATCTGGAATGTTGCACCCGAGTACCAGGGGACGAGAACTGAGACATATTTCAACACGTCTCCCGATCACACGGTTGATCATACTCTGGGTTCCACATGCATGTTTTAGCTGAAGGAAGAATCCCTTAAACCTGGAGAGTTGAGACCCGTGGAATGGGTACCATGCAATATGACTTCAAAGGGTCTTCATTTGCTCACCAAAACTCTCCAATCCTATCACTGCTGCGTTTTTGCCCCTGTACTCACGATTGATTCACTTTCAGAGACATAGCAATCCATAGGTTTTAAGATACTTACTAGTCAGGTACATTATTAGGCGTTTAATATGGGGTTTTGAGTCCATTTCGTTGAGCAAGGAGTAGCTCTTGTCTATTACATATTTGGCTTAAGGAACTTTATCTGTGCTCATTTCAATCTCTGGTTTTATGCAGCACCCCAACTCACCTTTCCCCTTAAGCAAGCATAAGTTGATTTTCTAAATTTGGGACCATGTTCTGTTTTGAAATTCAGTTCCTGTGTAGCCAAGTATACATTCCGTGTATTAGTGATATCTTATGATGTTTCTTTTTCTGTGTGACTTATTTCAGTTAGAATCATCATACCTGAATCCACTCATTATGCTGCTATGGACCTGATGACATAGATGTCATTGCTGAGTGATATTGCATTGTACGTAAGTACCACAACTTCTTTATCCATTTTTCGCTTTATGCGATATTGAACTTGTACCGTAAACGAGTTTCTTGTAAACAGAGCCATCCCAAACTTTGGGGTGGCTGTGTCTTTTTGATTTTAATTTCCCTAAGCTATAGGACCATAAGTGGAAGTGCCCTAGGCTCTGTTGCTTTGTTTTTTAGATGTTTCAGGAAACACCATACACTTCTCCCGAGTGGCTGTTGGCAATTTACATCCCGCCCATCAGCATAACAAGGCTCCCAGTTCTCCATGGCCTGTCCTGCCTTTCTGGATTTTACACTTTTTTCAGATGGCCCTTTTGACGGGAGGGAAGTGAGACTTCATTGTAGTGCAGATTTCCTTTGCAAGCTTGCTTGGTTGACCAAAAAGGGCGTATGCGTTTTTTCCTGAATATATTCAGGAAAAAACGCATACGCCCTTTTTGGCCAAGTGCATCATTGTCGACCTTCTGCCTCTTTTCCTATGCTTTAAATGCAATTCCAGTCTACCTCCTGAAATCGGTTTCCTGCAATTCTGCCCGGCTTTCAAGTCCTCTTGGCAGCCTTACTTCAGTATATTTTTGGATGATAGCTGTCATTTATAACTCTGCAGGTTTGTGAATTACAGTGCCCCTGAGCTCCTTTCTTCAACTCGCTTTCTTGTGAGCTGGCCGCAACACCGCAGGATTGCTTCAGGCCCTAATCTGGTTCCGGCATGGCACGCTGAGCCTTTGGTTAATTCCTCTTCCTGGTGGGAAATGAGAGTTAAATTTTCCCGTCCAGACACCTCCAGCTAGTCTCTCATTGGTTCTCCCTATTCCTGTTCATCTTCCGTGGAATTTGCAAACTGGGCCAAAGAGGAGGTTAAAGGCACTGACTCTCCAAGTCGGGAGAGTGTTAGTAAAGCATCTGGAATGTTGCACCCGAGTACCAGGGGACGAGAACTGAGACATATTTCAACACGTCTCCCGATCACACGATTGATCATACTCTGGGTTCCAATGCATGTTTTAGCTGAAGGAAGAATCCCTTAAACCTGGAGAGTTGAGACCCGTGGAATGGGTACCATGCAATATGACTTCAAAGGGTCTTCATTTGCTCACCAAAACTCTCCAATCCTATCACTGCTGCGTTTTTGCCCCTGTACTCACGATTGATTCACTTTCAGAGACATAGCAATCCATAGGTTTTAAGATACTTAGTAGTCAGGTACATTATTAGGCGTTTAATATGGGGTTTTGAGTCCATTTCGTTGAGCAAGGAGTAGCTCTTGTCTATTACATATTTGGCTTAAGGAACTTTATCTGTGCTCATTTCAATCTCTGGTTTTATGCAGCACCCCAACTCACCTTTCCCCTTAAGCAAGCATAAGTTGGTTTTCTAAATTTGGGACCATGTTCTGTTTTGAAATTCAGTTCCTGTGTAGCCAAGTTTACATTCCGTGTATTAGTGATATCTTATGATGTTTCTTTTTCTGTGTGACTTATTTCAGTTAGAATCATCATACCTGAATCCACTCATTATGCTGCTATGGGCCTGATGACATAGATGTCATTGCTGAGTGATATTGCATTGTACGTAAGTACCACAACTTCTTTATCCATTTTTCGCTTTATGCGATATTGAACTTGTACCGTAAACGAGTTTCTTGTTAACAGAGCCATCCCAAACTTTGGGGTGGCTGTGTCTTTTTGATTTTAATTTCCCTAAGCTACAGGACCATAAGTGGAAGTGCCCTAGGCTCTGTTGCTTTGTTTTTTAGATGTTTCAGGAAACACCATACACTTCTCCCGAGTGGCTGTTGGCAAGTTACATCCCGCCCATCAGCATAACAAGGCTCCCAGTTCTCCATGGCCTGTCCTGCCTTTCTGGATTTTACACTTTTTTCAGATGGCCCTTTTGACGGGGGGGAAGTGAGACTTCATTGTAGTGCAGATTTCCTTTGCAAGCTTGCTTGGTTGGCCAAAAAGGGCGTATGCGTTTTTTCCTGAATATATTCAGGAAAAAACGCATACGCCCTTTTTGGCCAAGTGCATCATTGTCGACCTTCTGCCTCTTTTCCTATGCTTTAAATGCAATTCCAGTCTACCTCCTGAAATCGGTTTCCTGCAATTCTGCCCGGCTTTCAAGTCCTCTTGGCAGCCTTACTTCAGTATATTTTTGGATGATAGCTGTCATTTATAACTCTGCAGGTTTGTGAATTACAGTGCCCCTGAGCTCCTTTCTTCAACTCGCTTTCTTGTGAGCTGGCCGCAACACCGCAGGATTGCTTCAGGCCCTAATCTGGTTCCGGCATGGCACGCTGAGCCTTTGGTTAATTCCTCTTCCTGGTGGGAAATGAGAGTTAAATTTTCCCGTCCAGACACCTCCAGCTAGTCTCTCATTGGTTCTCCCTATTCCTGTTCATCTTCCGCGGAATTTGCAAACTGGGCCAAACAGGAGGTTAAAGGCACTGACTCTCCAAGTCGGGAGAGTGTTAGTAAAGCATCTGGAATGTTGCACCCGAGTACCAGGGGACGAGAACTGAGACATATTTCAACACGTCTCCCGATCACACGGTTGATCATACTCTGGGTTCCACATGCATGTTTTAGCTGAAGGAAGAATCCCTTAAACCTGGAGAGTTGAGACCCGTGGAATGGGTACCATGCAATATGACTTCAAAGGGTCTTCATTTGCTCACCAAAACTCTCCAATCCTATCACTGCTGCGTTTTTGCCCCTGTACTCACGATTGATTCACTTTCAGAGACATAGCAATCCATAGGTTTTAAGATACTTACTAGTCAGGTACATTATTAGGCATTTAATATGGGGTTTTGAGTCCATTTCGTTGAGCAAGGAGTAGCTCTTGTCTATTACATATTTGGCTTAAGGAACTTTATCTGTGCTCATTTCAATCTCTGGTTTTATGCAGCACCCCAACTCACCTTTCCCCTTAAGCAAGCATAAGTTGGTTTTCTAAATTTGGGACCATGTTCTGTTTTGAAATCCAGTTCCTGTGTAGCCAAGTTTACATTCCGTGTATTAGTGATATCTTATGATGTTTCTTTTTCTGTGTGACTTATTTCAGTTAGAATCATCATACCTGAATCCACTCATTATGCTGCTATGGGCCTGATGACATAGATGTCATTGCTGAGTGATATTGCATTGTACGTAAGTACCACAACTTCTTTATCCATTTTTCGTTTTATGCGATATTGAACTTGTACCGTAAACGAGTTTCTTGTAAACAGAGCCATCCCAAACTTAGGGGTGGCTGTGTCTTTTTGATTTTAATTTCCCTAAGCTGCAGGACCATAAGTGGAAGTGCCCTAGGCTCTGTTGCTTTGTTTTTTAGATGTTTCAGGAAACACCATACACTTCTCCCGAGTGGCTGTTGGCAATTTACATCCCGCCCATCAGCATAACAAGGCTCCCAGTTCTACATGGCCTGTCCTGCCTTTCTGGATTTTACACTTTTTTCAGATGGCCCTTTTGACGGGGGGGAAGTGAGACTTCATTGTAGTGCAGATTTCCTTTGCAAGCTTGCTTGGTTGGCCAAAAAGGGCGTATGCGTTTTTTCCTGAATATATTCAGGAAAAAACGCATACGCCCTTTTTGGCCAAGTGCATCATTGTCGACCTTCTGCCTCTTTTCCTATGCTTTAAATGCAATTCCAGTCTACCTCCTGAAATCGGTTTCCTGCAATTCTGCCCGGCTTTCAAGTCCTCTTGGCAGCCTTACTTCAGTATATTTTTGGATGATAGCTGTCATTTATAACTCTGCAGGTTTGTGAATTACAGTGCCCCTGAGCTCCTTTCTTCAACTCGCTTTCTTGTGAGCTGGCCGCAACACCGCAGGATTGCTTCAGGCCCTAATCTGGTTCCGGCATGGCACGCTGAGCCTTTGGTTAATTCCTCTTCCTGGTGGGAAATGAGAGTTAAATTTTCCCGTCCAGACACCTCCAGCTAGTCTCTCATTGGTTCTCCCTATTCCTGTTCATCTTCCGTGGAATTTGCAAACTGGGCCAAAGAGGAGGTTAAAGGCACTGACTCTCCAAGTCGGGAGAGTGTTAGTAAAGCATCTGGAATGTTGCACCCGAGTACCAGGGGACGAGAACTGAGACATATTTCAACACGTCTCCCGATAACACGGTTGATCATACTCTGGGTTCCACATGCATGTTTTAGCTGAAGGAAGAATCCCTTAAACCTGGAGAGTTGAGACCCGTGGAATGGGTACCATGCAATATGACTTCAAAGGGTCTTCATTTGCTCACCAAAACTCTCCAATCCTATCACTGCTGCGTTTTTGCCCCTGTACTCACGATTGATTCACTTTCAGAGACATAGCAATCCATAGGTTTTAAGATACTTACTAGTCAGGTACATTATTAGGCGTTTAATATGGGGTTTTGAGTCCATTTCGTTGAGCAAGGAGTAGCTCTTGTCTATTACATATTTGGCTTAAGGAACTTTATCTGTGCTCATTTCAATCTCTGGTTTTATGCAGCACCCCAACTCACCTTTCCCCTTAAGCAAGCATAAGTTGGTTTTCTAAATTTGGGACCATGTTCTGTTTTGAAATTCAGTTCCTGTGTAGCCAAGTTTACATTCCGTGTATTAGTGATATCTTATGATGTTTCTTTTTCTGTGTGACTTATTTCAGTTAGAATCATCATACCTGAATCCACTCATTATGCTGCTATGGACCTGATGACATAGATGTCATTGCTGCGTGATATTGCATTGTACGTAAGTACCACAACTTCTTTATCCATTTTTCGCTTTATGCGATATTGAACTTGTACCGTAAACGAGTTTCTTGTAAACAGAGCCATCCCAAACTTTGGGGTGGCTGTGTCTTTTTGATTTTAATTTCCCTAAGCTATAGGACCATAAGTGGAAGTGCCCTAGGCTCTGTTGCTTTGTTTTTTAGATGTTTCAGGAAACACCATACACTTCTCCCGAGTGGCTGTTGGCAATTTACATCCCGCCCATCAGCATAACAAGGCTCCCAGTTCTCCATGGCCTGTCCTGCCTTTCTGGATTTTACACTTTTTTCAGATGGCCCTTTTGACGGGGGGGAAGTGAGACTTCATTGTAGTGCAGATTTCCTTTGCAAGCTTGCTTGGTTGTCCAAAAAGGGCGTATGCGTTTTTTCCTGAATATATTCAGGAAAAAACGCATACGCCCTTTTTGGCCAAGTGCATCATTGTCGACCTTCTGCCTCTTTTCCTATGCTTTAAATGCAATTCCAGTCTACCTCCTGAAATCGGTTTCCTGCAATTCTGCCCGGCTTTCAAGTCCTCTTGGCAGCCTTACTTCAGTATATTTTTGGATGATAGCTGTCATTTATAACTCTGAAGGTTTGTGAATTACAGTGCCCCTGAGCTCCTTTCTTCAACTCGCTTTCTTGTGAGCTGGCCGCAACACCGCAGGATTGCTTCAGGCCCTAATCTGGTTCCGGCATGGCACGCTGAGCCTTTGGTTAATTCCTCTTCCTGGTGGGAAATGAGAGTTAAATTTTCCCGTCCAGACACCTCCAGCTAGTCTCTCATTGGTTCTCCCTATTCCTGTTCATCTTCCGCGGAATTTGCAAACTGGGCCAAACAGGAGGTTAAAGGCACTGACTCTCCAAGTCGGGAGAGTGTTAGTAAAGCATCTGGAATGTTGCACCCGAGTACCAGGGGACGAGAACTGAGACATATTTCAACACGTCTCCCGATCACACGATTGATCATACTCTGGGTTCCAATGCATGTTTTAGCTGAAGGAAGAATCCCTTAAACCTGGAGAGTTGAGACCCGTGGAATGGGTACCATGCAATATGACTTCAAAGGGTCTTCATTTGCTCACCAAAACTCTCCAATCCTATCACTGCTGCGTTTTAGCCCCTGTACTCACGATTGATTCACTTTCAGAGACATAGCAATCCATAGGTTTTAAGATACTTAGTAGTCAGGTACATTATTAGGCGTTTAATATGGGGTTTTGAGTCCATTTCGTTGAGCAAGGAGTAGCTCTTGTCTATTACATATTTGGCTTAAGGAACTTTATCTGTGCTCATTTCAATCTCTGGTTTTATGCAGCACCCCAACTCACCTTTCCCCTTAAGCAAGCATAAGTTGGTTTTCTAAATTTGGGACCATGTTCTGTTTTGAAATTCAGTTCCTGTGTAGCCAAGTTTACATTCCGTGTATTAGTGATATCTTATGATGTTTCTTTTTCTGTGTGACTTATTTCAGTTAGAATCATCATACCTGAATCCACTCATTATGCTGCTATGGGCCTGATGACATAGATGTCATTGCTGAGTGATATTGCATTGTACGTAAGTACCACAACTTCTTTATCCATTTTTCGCTTTATGCGATATTGAACTTGTACCGTAAACGAGTTTCTTGTAAACAGAGCCATCCCAAACTTTGGGGTGGCTGTGTCTTTTTGATTTTAATTTCCCTAAGCTACAGGACCATAAGTGGAAGTGCCCTAGGCTCTGTTGCTTTGTTTTTTAGATGTTTCAGGAAACACCATACACTTCTCCCGAGTGGCTGTTGGCAAGTTACATCCCGCCCATCAGCATAACAAGGCTCCCAGTTCTCCATGGCCTGTCCTGCCTTTCTGGATTTTACACTTTTTTCAGATGGCCCTTTTGACGGGGGGGAAGTGAGACTTCATTGTAGTGCAGATTTCCTTTGCAAGCTTGCTTGGTTGGCCAAAAAGGGCGTATGCGTTTTTTCCTGAATATATTCAGGAAAAAACGCCTACGCCCTTTTTGGCCAAGTGCATCATTGTCGACCTTCTGCCTCTTTTCCTATGCTTTAAATGCAATTCCAGTCTACCTCCTGAAATCGGTTTCCTGCAATTCTGCCCGGCTTTCAAGTCCTCTTGGCAGCCTTACTTCAGTATATTTTTGGATGATAGCTGTCATTTATAACTCTGCAGGTTTGTGAATTACAGTGCCCCTGAGCTCCTTTCTTCAACTCGCTTTCTTGTGAGCTGGCCGCAACACCGCAGGATTGCTTCAGGCCCTAATCTGGTTCCGGCATGGCCCGCTGAGCCTTTGGTTAATTCCTCTTCCTGGTGGGAAATGAGAGTTAAATTTTCCCGTCCAGACACCTCCAGCTAGTCTCTCATTGGTTCTCCCTATTCCTGTTCATCTTCCGCGGAATTTGCAAACTGGGCCAAACAGGAGGTTAAAGGCACTGACTCTCCAAGTCGGGAGAGTGTTAGTAAAGCATCTGGAATGTTGCACCCGAGTACCAGGGGACGAGAACTGAGACATATTTCAACACGTCTCCCGATCACACGGTTGATCATACTCTGGGTTCCACATGCATGTTTTAGCTGAAGGAAGAATCCCTTAAACCTGGAGAGTTGAGACCCGTGGAATGGGTACCATGCAATATGACTTCAAAGGGTCTTCATTTGCTCACCAAAACTCTCCAATCCTATCACTGCTGCGTTTTTGCCCCTGTACTCACGATTGATTCACTTTCAGAGACATAGCAATCCATAGGTTTTAAGATACTTACTAGTCAGGTACATTATTAGGTGTTTAATATGGGGTTTTGAGTCCATTTCGTTGAGCAAGGAGTAGCTCTTGTCTATTACATATTTGGCTTAAGGAACTTTATCTGTGCTCATTTCAATCTCTGGTTTTATGCAGCACCCCAACTCACCTTTCCCCTTAAGCAAGCATAAGTTGGTTTTCTAAATTTGGGACCATGTTCTGTTTTGAAATTCAGTTCCTGTGTAGCCAAGTTTACATTCCGTGTATTAGTGATATCTTATGATGTTTCTTTTTCTGTGTGACTTATTTCAGTTAGAATCATCATACCTGAATCCACTCATTATGCTGCTATGGGCTTGATGACATAGATGTCATTGCTGAATGATATTGCATTGTACGTAAGTACCACAACTTCTTTATCCATTTTTCGCTTTATGCGATATTGAACTTGTACCGTAAACGAGTTTCTTGTAAACAGAGCCATCCCAAACTTTGGGGTGTCTGTGTCTTTTTTATTTTAATTTCCCTAAGCTATAGGACCATAAGTGGAAGTGCCCTAGGCTCTGTTGCTTTGTTTTTTAGATGTTTCAGGAAACACCATACACTTCTCCCGAGTGGCTGTTGGCAAGTTACATCCCGCCCATCAGCATAACAAGGCTCCCAGTTCTCCATGGCCTGTCCTGCCTTTCTGGATTTTACACTTTTTTCAGATGGCCCTTTTGACGGGGGGGAAGTGAGACTTCATTGTAGTGCAGATTTCCTTTGCAAGCTTGCTTGTTTGGCCAAAAAGGGCGTATGCGTTTTTTCCTGAATATATTCAGGAAAAAACGCATACGCCCTTTTTGGCCAAGTGCATCATTGTCGACCTTCTGCCTCTTTTCCTATGCTTTAAATGCAATTCCAGTCTACCTCCTGAAATCGGTTTCCTGCAATTCTGCCCGGCTTTCAAGTCCTCTTGGCAGCCTTACTTCAGTATATTTTTGGATGATAGCTGTCATTTATAACTCTGCAGGTTTGTGAATTACAGTGCCCCTGAGCTCCTTTCTTCAACTCGCTTTCTTGTGAGCTGGCCGCAACACCGCAGGATTGCTTCAGGCCCTAATCTGGTTCCGGCATGGCACGCTGAGCCTTTGGTTAATTCCTCTTCCTGGTGGGAAATGAGAGTTAAATTTTCCCGTCCAGACACCTCCAGCTAGTCTCTCATTGGTTCTCCCTATTCCTGTTCATCTTCCGTGGAATTTGCAATCTGGGCCAAACAGGAGGTTAAAGGCACTGACTCTCCAAGTCGGGAGAGTGTTAGTAAAGCATCTGGAATGTTGCACCCGAGTATCAGGGGACGAGAACTGAGACATATTTCAACACGTCTCCCGATAACACGGTTGATCATACTCTGGGTTCCACATGCAAGTTTTAGCTGAAGGAAGAATCCCTTAAACCTGGAGAGTTGAGACCCGTGGAATGGGTACCATGCAATATGACTTCAAAGGGTCTTCATTTGCTCACCAAAACTCTCCAATCCTATCACTGCTGCGTTTTTGCCCCTGTACTCACGATTGATTCACTTTCAGAGACATAGCAATCCATAGGTTTTAAGATACTTACTAGTCAGGTACATTATTAGGCGTTTAATATGGGGTTTTGAGTCCATTTCATTGAGCAAGGAGTAGCTCTTGTCTATTACATATTTGGCTTAAGGAACTTTATCTGTGCTCATTTCAATCTCTGGTTTTATGCAGCACCCCAACTCACCTTTCCCCTTAAGCAAGCATAAGTTGGTTTTCTAAATTTGGGACCATGTTCTGTTTTGAAATTCAGTTCCTGTGTAGCCAAGTTTACATTCCGTGTATTAGTGATATCTTATGATGTTTCTTTTTCTGTGTGACTTATTTCAGTTAGAATCATCATACCTGAATCCACTCATTATGCTGCTATGGACCTGATGACATAGATGTCATTGCTGAGTGATATTGCATTGTACGTAAGTACCACAACTTCTTTATCCATTTTTCGCTTTATGCGATATTGAACTTGTACCGTAAACGAGTTTCTTGTAAACAGAGCCATCCCAAACTTTGGGGTGGCTGTGTCTTTTTGATTTTAATTTCCCTAAGCTATAGGACCATAAGTGGAAGTGCCCTAGGCTCTGTTGCTTTGTTTTTTAGATGTTTCAGGAAACACCATACACTTCTCCCGAGTGGCTGTTGGCAATTTACATCCCGCCCATCAGCATAACAAGGCTCCCAGTTCTCCATGGCCTGTCCTGCCTTTCTGGATTTTACACTTTTTTCAGATGGCCCTTTTGACGGGGGGGGAAGTGAGACTTCATTGTAGTGCAGATTTCCTTTGCAAGCTTGCTTGGTTGACCAAAAAGGGCGTATGCGTTTTTTCCTGAATATATTCAGGAAAAAACGCATACGCCCTTTTTGGCCAAGTGCATCATTGTCGACCTTCTGCCTCTTTTCCTATGCTTTAAATGCAATTCCAGTCTACCTCCTGAAATCGGTTTCCTGCAATTCTGCCCGGCTTTCAAGTCCTCTTGGCAGCCTTACTTCAGTATATTTTTGGATGATAGCTGTCATTTATAACTCTGAAGGTTTGTGAATTACAGTGCCCCTGAGCTCCTTTCTTCAACTCGCTTTCTTGTGAGCTGGCCGCAACACTGCAGGATTGCTTCAGGCCCTAATCTGGTTCCGGCATGGCACGCTGAGCCTTTGGTTAATTCCTCTTCCTGGTGGGAAATGAGAGTTAAATTTTCCCGTCCAGACACCTCCAGCTAGTCTCTCATTGGTTCTCCCTATTCCTGTTCATCTTCCGTGGAATTTGCAAACTGGGCCAAACAGGAGGTTAAAGGCACTGACTCTCCAAGTCGGGAGAGTGTTAGTAAAGCATCTGGAATGTTGCACCCGAGTACCAGGGGACGAGAACTGAGACATATTTCAACACGTCTCCCGATCACACGGTTGATCATACTCTGGGTTCCACATGCATGTTTTAGCTGAAGGAAGAATCCCTTAAACCTGGAGAGTTGAGACCCGTGGAATGGGTACCATGCAATATGACTTCAAAGGGTCTTCATTTGCTCACCAAAACTCTCCAATCCTATCACTGCTGCGTTTTTGCCCCTGTACTCACGATTGATTCACTTTCAGAGACATAGCAATCCATAGGTTTTAAGATACTTAGTAGTCAGGTACATTATTAGGCGTTTAATATGGGGTTTTGAGTCCATTTCGTTAAGCAAGGAGTAGCTCTTGTCTATTACATATTTGGCTTAAGGAACTTTATCTGTGCTCATTTCAATCTCTGGTTTTATGCAGCACCCCAACTCACCTTTCCCCTTAAGCAAGCATAAGTTGGTTTTCTAAATTTGGGACCATGTTCTGTTTTGAAATTCAGTTCCTGTGTAGCCAAGTTTACATTCCGTGTATTAGTGATATCTTATGATGTTTCTTTTTCTGTGTGACTTATTTCAGTTAGAATCATCATACCTGAATCCACTCATTATGCTGCTATGGGCCTGATGACATAGATGTCATTGCTGAGTGATATTGCATTGTACGTAAGTACCACAACTTCTTTATCCATTTTTCGCTTTATGCGATATTGAACTTGTACCGTAAACGAGTTTCTTGTAAACAGAGCCATCCCAAACTTTGGGGTGGCTGTGTCTTTTTGATTTTAATTTCCCTAAGCTATAGGACCATAAGTGGAAGTGCCCTAGGCTCTGTTGCTTTGTTTTTTAGATGTTTCAGGAAACACCATACACTTCTCCCGAGTGGCTGTTGGCAATTTACATCCCGCCCATCAGCATAACAAGGCTCCCAGTTCTCCATGGCCTGTCCTGCCTTTCTGGATTTTACACTTTTTTCAGATGGCCCTTTTGACGGGGGGGGAAGTGAGACTTCATTGTAGTGCAGATTTCCTTTGCAAGCTTGCTTGGTTGGCCAAAAAGGGCGTATGCGTTTTTTCCTGAATATATTCAGGAAAAAACGCATACGCCCTTTTTGGCCAAGTGCATCATTGTCGACCTTCTGCCTCTTTTCCTATGCTTTAAATGCAATTCCAGTCTACCTCCTGAAATCGGTTTCCTGCAATTCTGCCCGGCTTTCAAGTCCTCTTGGCAGCCTTACTTCAGTATATTTTTGGATGATAGCTGTCATTTATAACTCTGCAGGTTTGTGAATTACAGTGCCCCTGAGCTCCTTTCTTCAACTCGCTTTCTTGTGAGCTGGCCGCAACACCGCAGGATTGCTTCAGGCCCTAATCTGGTTCCGGCATGGCACGCTGAGCCTTTGGTTAATTCCTCTTCCTGGTGGGAAATGAGAGTTAAATTTTCCCGTCCAGACACCTCCAGCTAGTCTCTCATTGGTTCTCCCTATTCCTGTTCATCTTCCGCGGAATTTGCAAACTGGGCCAAACAGGAGGTTAAAGGCACTGACTCTCCAAGTCGGGAGAGTGTTAGTAAAGCTTCTGGAATGTTGCACCCGAGTACCAGGGGACGAGAACTGAGACATATTTCAACACGTCTCCCAATCACACGGTTGATCATACTCTGGGTTCCACATGCATGTTTTAGCTGAAGGAAGAATCCCTTAAACCTGGAGAGTTGAGACCCGTGGAATGGGTACCATGCAATATGACTTCAAAGGGTCTTCATTTGCTCACCAAAACTCTCCAATCCTATCACTGCTGCGTTTTTGCCCCTGTACTCACGATTGATTCACTTTCAGAGACATAGCAATCCATAGGTTTTAAGATACTTAGTAGTCAGGTACATTATTAGGCGTTTAATATGGGGTTTTGAGTCCATTTCGTTAAGCAAGGAGTAGCTCTTGTCTATTACATATTTGGCTTAAGGAACTTTATCTGTGCTCATTTCAATCTCTGGTTTTATGCAGCACCCCAACTCACCTTTCCCCTTAAGCAAGCATAAGTTGGTTTTCTAAATTTGGGACCATGTTCTGTTTTGAAATTCAGTTCCTGTGTAGCCAAGTTTACATTCCGTGTATTAGTGATATCTTATGATGTTTCTTTTTCTGTGTGACTTATTTCAGTTAGAATCATCATACCTGAATCCACTCATTATGCTGCTATGGGCCTGATGACATAGATGTCATTGCTGAGTGATATTGCATTGTACGTAAGTACCACAACTTCTTTATCCATTTTTCGCTTTATGCGATATTGAACTTGTACCGTAAACGAGTTTCTTGTAAACAGAGCCATCCCAAACTTTGGGGTGGCTGTGTCTTTTTGATTTTAATTTCCCTAAGCTATAGGACCATAAGTGGAAGTGCCCTAGGCTCTGTTGCTTTGTTTTTTAGATGTTTCAGGAAACACCATACACTTCTCCCGAGTGGCTGTTGGCAATTTACATCCCGCCCATCAGCATAACAAGGCTCCCAGTTCTCCATGGCCTGTCCTGCCTTTCTGGATTTTACACTTTTTTCAGATGGCCCTTTTGACGGGGGCGGGGGGGGAGTGAGACTTCATTGTAGTGCAGATTTCCTTTGCAAGCTTGCTTGGTTGACCAAAAAGGGCGTATGCGTTTTTTCCTGAATATATTCAGGAAAAAACGCATACGCCCTTTTTGGCCAAGTGCATCATTGTCGACCTTCTGCCTCTTTTCCTATGCTTTAAATGCAATTCCAGTCTACCTCCTGAAATCGGTTTCCTGCAATTCTGCCCGGCTTTCAAGTCCTCTTGGCAGCCTTACTTCAGTATATTTTTGGATGATAGCTGTCATTTATAACTCTGCAGGTTTGTGAATTACAGTGCCCCTGAGCTCCTTTCTTCAACTCGCTTTCTTGTGAGCTGGCCGCAACACCGCAGGATTGCTTCAGGCCCTAATCTGGTTCCGGCATGGCACGCTGAGCCTTTGGTTAATTCCTCTTCCTGGTGGGAAATGAGAGTTAAATTTTCCCGTCCAGACACCTCCAGCTAGTCTCTCATTGGTTCTCCCTATTCCTGTTCATCTTCCGCGGAATTTGCAAACTGGGCCAAACAGGAGGTTAAAGGCACTGACTCTCCAAGTCGGGAGAGTGTTAGTAAAGCTTCTGGAATGTTGCACCCGAGTACCAGGGGACGAGAACTGAGACATATTTCAACACGTCTCCCAATCACACGGTTGATCATACTCTGGGTTCCACATGCATGTTTTAGCTGAAGGAAGAATCCCTTAAACCTGGAGAGTTGAGACCCGTGGAATGGGTACCATGCAATATGACTTCAAAGGGTCTTCATTTGCTCACCAAAACTCTCCAATCCTATCACTGCTGCGTTTTTGCCCCTGTACTCACGATTGATTCACTTTCAGAGACATAGCAATCCATAGGTTTTAAGATACTTACTAGTCAGGTACATTATTAGGCGTTTAATATGGGGTTTTGAGTCCATTTCGTTGAGCAAGGAGTAGCTCTTGTCTATTACATATTTGGCTTAAGGAACTTTATCTGTGCTCATTTCAATCTCTGGTTTTATGCAGCACCCCAACTCACCTTTCCCCTTAAGCAAGCATAAGTTGGTTTTCTAAATTTGGGACCATGTTCTGTTTTGAAATTCAGTTCCTGTGTAGCCAAGTTTACATTCCGTGTATTAGTGATATCTTATGATGTTTCTTTTTCTGTGTGACTTATTTCAGTTAGAATCATCATACCTGAATCCACTCATTATGCTGCTATGGGCCTGATGACATAGATGTCATTGCTGAGTGATATTGCATTGTACGTAAGTACCACAACTTCTTTATCCATTTTTCGCTTTATGCGATATTGAACTTGTACCGTAAACGAGTTTCTTGTAAACAGAGCCATCCCAAACTTTGGGGTGGCTGTGTCTTTTTGATTTTAATTTCCCTAAGCTATAGGACCATAAGTGGAAGTGCCCTAGGCTCTGTTGCTTTGTTTTTTAGATGTTTCAGGAAACACCATACACTTCTCCCGAGTGGCTGTTGGCAATTTACATCCCGCCCATCAGCATAACAAGGCTCCCAGTTCTCCATGGCCTGTCCTGCCTTTCTGGATTTTACACTTTTTTCAGATGGCCCTTTTGACGGGGGGGGAAGTGAGACTTCATTGTAGTGCAGATTTCCTTTGCAAGCTTGCTTGGTTGGCCAAAAAGGGCGTATGCGTTTTTTCCTGAATATATTCAGGAAAAAACGCATACGCCCTTTTTGGCCAAGTGCATCATTGTCGACCTTCTGCCTCTTTTCCTATGCTTTAAATGCAATTCCAGTCTACCTCCTGAAATCGGTTTCCTGCAATTCTGCCCGGCTTTCAAGTCCTCTTGGCAGCCTTACTTCAGTATATTTTTGGATGATAGCTGTCATTTATAACTCTGCAGGTTTGTGAATTACAGTGCCCCTGAGCTCCTTTCTTCAACTCGCTTTCTTGTGAGCTGGCCGCAACACCGCAGGATTGCTTCAGGCCCTAATCTGGTTCCGGCATGGCACGCTGAGCCTTTGGTTAATTCCTCTTCCTGGTGGGAAATGAGAGTTAAATTTTCCCGTCCAGACACCTCCAGCTAGTCTCTCATTGGTTCTCCCTATTCC
The DNA here is from genome assembly GCF_937001465.1 of Orcinus orca. Lineage (NCBI taxonomy): Eukaryota > Metazoa > Chordata > Mammalia > Artiodactyla > Delphinidae > Orcinus > Orcinus orca. The sequence continues at coordinate 238,421 of NW_026043799.1, read as the reverse complement.
TGTTCATCTTCCGCGGAATTTGCAAACTGGGCCAAACAGGAGGTTAAAGGCACTGACTCTCCAAGTCGGGAGAGTGTTAGTAAAGCTTCTGGAATGTTGCACCCGAGTACCAGGGGACGAGAACTGAGACATATTTCAACACGTCTCCCAATCACACGGTTGATCATACTCTGGGTTCCACATGCATGTTTTAGCTGAAGGAAGAATCCCTTAAACCTGGAGAGTTGAGACCCGTGGAATGGGTACCATGCAATATGACTTCAAAGGGTCTTCATTTGCTCACCAAAACTCTCCAATCCTATCACTGCTGCGTTTTTGCCCCTGTACTCACGATTGATTCACTTTCAGAGACATAGCAATCCATAGGTTTTAAGATACTTAGTAGTCAGGTACATTATTAGGCGTTTAATATGGGGTTTTGAGTCCATTTCGTTAAGCAAGGAGTAGCTCTTGTCTATTACATATTTGGCTTAAGGAACTTTATCTGTGCTCATTTCAATCTCTGGTTTTATGCAGCACCCCAACTCACCTTTCCCCTTAAGCAAGCATAAGTTGGTTTTCTAAATTTGGGACCATGTTCTGTTTTGAAATTCAGTTCCTGTGTAGCCAAGTTTACATTCCGTGTATTAGTGATATCTTATGATGTTTCTTTTTCTGTGTGACTTATTTCAGTTAGAATCATCATACCTGAATCCACTCATTATGCTGCTATGGGCCTGATGACATAGATGTCATTGCTGAGTGATATTGCATTGTACGTAAGTACCACAACTTCTTTATCCATTTTTCGCTTTATGCGATATTGAACTTGTACCGTAAACGAGTTTCTTGTAAACAGAGCCATCCCAAACTTTGGGGTGGCTGTGTCTTTTTGATTTTAATTTCCCTAAGCTATAGGACCATAAGTGGAAGTGCCCTAGGCTCTGTTGCTTTGTTTTTTAGATGTTTCAGGAAACACCATACACTTCTCCCGAGTGGCTGTTGGCAATTTACATCCCGCCCATCAGCATAACAAGGCTCCCAGTTCTCCATGGCCTGTCCTGCCTTTCTGGATTTTACACTTTTTTCAGATGGCCCTTTTGACGGGGGCGGGGGGGGAGTGAGACTTCATTGTAGTGCAGATTTCCTTTGCAAGCTTGCTTGGTTGACCAAAAAGGGCGTATGCGTTTTTTCCTGAATATATTCAGGAAAAAACGCATACGCCCTTTTTGGCCAAGTGCATCATTGTCGACCTTCTGCCTCTTTTCCTATGCTTTAAATGCAATTCCAGTCTACCTCCTGAAATCGGTTTCCTGCAATTCTGCCCGGCTTTCAAGTCCTCTTGGCAGCCTTACTTCAGTATATTTTTGGATGATAGCTGTCATTTATAACTCTGCAGGTTTGTGAATTACAGTGCCCCTGAGCTCCTTTCTTCAACTCGCTTTCTTGTGAGCTGGCCGCAACACCGCAGGATTGCTTCAGGCCCTAATCTGGTTCCGGCATGGCACGCTGAGCCTTTGGTTAATTCCTCTTCCTGGTGGGAAATGAGAGTTAAATTTTCCCGTCCAGACACCTCCAGCTAGTCTCTCATTGGTTCTCCCTATTCCTGTTCATCTTCCGCGGAATTTGCAAACTGGGCCAAACAGGAGGTTAAAGGCACTGACTCTCCAAGTCGGGAGAGTGTTAGTAAAGCTTCTGGAATGTTGCACCCGAGTACCAGGGGACGAGAACTGAGACATATTTCAACACGTCTCCCAATCACACGGTTGATCATACTCTGGGTTCCACATGCATGTTTTAGCTGAAGGAAGAATCCCTTAAACCTGGAGAGTTGAGACCCGTGGAATGGGTACCATGCAATATGACTTCAAAGGGTCTTCATTTGCTCACCAAAACTCTCCAATCCTATCACTGCTGCGTTTTTGCCCCTGTACTCACGATTGATTCACTTTCAGAGACATAGCAATCCATAGGTTTTAAGATACTTACTAGTCAGGTACATTATTAGGCGTTTAATATGGGGTTTTGAGTCCATTTCGTTGAGCAAGGAGTAGCTCTTGTCTATTACATATTTGGCTTAAGGAACTTTATCTGTGCTCATTTCAATCTCTGGTTTTATGCAGCACCCCAACTCACCTTTCCCCTTAAGCAAGCATAAGTTGGTTTTCTAAATTTGGGACCATGTTCTGTTTTGAAATTCAGTTCCTGTGTAGCCAAGTTTACATTCCGTGTATTAGTGATATCTTATGATGTTTCTTTTTCTGTGTGACTTATTTCAGTTAGAATCATCATACCTGAATCCACTCATTATGCTGCTATGGGCCTGATGACATAGATGTCATTGCTGAGTGATATTGCATTGTACGTAAGTACCACAACTTCTTTATCCATTTTTCGCTTTATGCGATATTGAACTTGTACCGTAAACGAGTTTCTTGTAAACAGAGCCATCCCAAACTTTGGGGTGGCTGTGTCTTTTTGATTTTAATTTCCCTAAGCTATAGGACCATAAGTGGAAGTGCCCTAGGCTCTGTTGCTTTGTTTTTTAGATGTTTCAGGAAACACCATACACTTCTCCCGAGTGGCTGTTGGCAATTTACATCCCGCCCATCAGCATAACAAGGCTCCCAGTTCTCCATGGCCTGTCCTGCCTTTCTGGATTTTACACTTTTTTCAGATGGCCCTTTTGACGGGGGGGGAAGTGAGACTTCATTGTAGTGCAGATTTCCTTTGCAAGCTTGCTTGGTTGGCCAAAAAGGGCGTATGCGTTTTTTCCTGAATATATTCAGGAAAAAACGCATACGCCCTTTTTGGCCAAGTGCATCATTGTCGACCTTCTGCCTCTTTTCCTATGCTTTAAATGCAATTCCAGTCTACCTCCTGAAATCGGTTTCCTGCAATTCTGCCCGGCTTTCAAGTCCTCTTGGCAGCCTTACTTCAGTATATTTTTGGATGATAGCTGTCATTTATAACTCTGCAGGTTTGTGAATTACAGTGCCCCTGAGCTCCTTTCTTCAACTCGCTTTCTTGTGAGCTGGCCGCAACACCGCAGGATTGCTTCAGGCCCTAATCTGGTTCCGGCATGGCACGCTGAGCCTTTGGTTAATTCCTCTTCCTGGTGGGAAATGAGAGTTAAATTTTCCCGTCCAGACACCTCCAGCTAGTCTCTCATTGGTTCTCCCTATTCCTGTTCATCTTCCGCGGAATTTGCAAACTGGGCCAAACAGGAGGTTAAAGGCACTGACTCTCCAAGTCGGGAGAGTGTTAGTAAAGCTTCTGGAATGTTGCACCCGAGTACCAGGGGACGAGAACTGAGACATATTTCAACACGTCTCCCAATCACACGGTTGATCATACTCTGGGTTCCACATGCATGTTTTAGCTGAAGGAAGAATCCCTTAAACCTGGAGAGTTGAGACCCGTGGAATGGGTACCATGCAATATGACTTCAAAGGGTCTTCATTTGCTCACCAAAACTCTCCAATCCTATCACTGCTGCGTTTTTGCCCCTGTACTCACGATTGATTCACTTTCAGAGACATAGCAATCCATAGGTTTTAAGATACTTAGTAGTCAGGTACATTATTAGGCGTTTAATATGGGGTTTTGAGTCCATTTCGTTAAGCAAGGAGTAGCTCTTGTCTATTACATATTTGGCTTAAGGAACTTTATCTGTGCTCATTTCAATCTCTGGTTTTATGCAGCACCCCAACTCACCTTTCCCCTTAAGCAAGCATAAGTTGGTTTTCTAAATTTGGGACCATGTTCTGTTTTGAAATTCAGTTCCTGTGTAGCCAAGTTTACATTCCGTGTATTAGTGATATCTTATGATGTTTCTTTTTCTGTGTGACTTATTTCAGTTAGAATCATCATACCTGAATCCACTCATTATGCTGCTATGGGCCTGATGACATAGATGTCATTGCTGAGTGATATTGCATTGTACGTAAGTACCACAACTTCTTTATCCATTTTTCGCTTTATGCGATATTGAACTTGTACCGTAAACGAGTTTCTTGTAAACAGAGCCATCCCAAACTTTGGGGTGGCTGTGTCTTTTTGATTTTAATTTCCCTAAGCTATAGGACCATAAGTGGAAGTGCCCTAGGCTCTGTTGCTTTGTTTTTTAGATGTTTCAGGAAACACCATACACTTCTCCCGAGTGGCTGTTGGCAATTTACATCCCGCCCATCAGCATAACAAGGCTCCCAGTTCTCCATGGCCTGTCCTGCCTTTCTGGATTTTACACTTTTTTCAGATGGCCCTTTTGACGGGGGGGAAGTGAGACTTCATTGTAGTGCAGATTTCCTTTGCAAGCTTGCTTGGTTGACCAAAAAGGGCGTATGCGTTTTTTCCTGAATATATTCAGGAAAAAACGCATACGCCCTTTTTGGCCAAGTGCATCATTGTCGACCTTCTGCCTCTTTTCCTATGCTTTAAATGCAATTCCAGTCTACCTCCTGAAATCGGTTTCCTGCAATTCTGCCCGGCTTTCAAGTCCTCTTGGCAGCCTTACTTCAGTATATTTTTGGATGATAGCTGTCATTTATAACTCTGAAGGTTTGTGAATTACAGTGCCCCTGAGCTCCTTTCTTCAACTCGCTTTCTTGTGAGCTGGCCGCAACACTGCAGGATTGCTTCAGGCCCTAATCTGGTTCCGGCATGGCACGCTGAGCCTTTGGTTAATTCCTCTTCCTGGTGGGAAATGAGAGTTAAATTTTCCCGTCCAGACACCTCCAGCTAGTCTCTCATTGGTTCTCCCTATTCCTGTTCATCTTCCGTGGAATTTGCAAACTGGGCCAAACAGGAGGTTAAAGGCACTGACTCTCCAAGTCGGGAGAGTGTTAGTAAAGCATCTGGAATGTTGCACCCGAGTACCAGGGGACGAGAACTGAGACATATTTCAACACGTCTCCCGATCACACGGTTGATCATACTCTGGGTTCCACATGCATGTTTTAGCTGAAGGAAGAATCCCTTAAACCTGGAGAGTTGAGACCCGTGGAATGGGTACCATGCAATATGACTTCAAAGGGTCTTCATTTGCTCACCAAAACTCTCCAATCCTATCACTGCTGCGTTTTTGCCCCTGTACTCACGATTGATTCACTTTCAGAGACATAGCAATCCATAGGTTTTAAGATACTTAGTAGTCAGGTACATTATTAGGCGTTTAATATGGGGTTTTGAGTCCATTTCGTTAAGCAAGGAGTAGCTCTTGTCTATTACATATTTGGCTTAAGGAACTTTATCTGTGCTCATTTCAATCTCTGGTTTTATGCAGCACCCCAACTCACCTTTCCCCTTAAGCAAGCATAAGTTGGTTTTCTAAATTTGGGACCATGTTCTGTTTTGAAATTCAGTTCCTGTGTAGCCAAGTTTACATTCCGTGTATTAGTGATATCTTATGATGTTTCTTTTTCTGTGTGACTTATTTCAGTTAGAATCATCATACCTGAATCCACTCATTATGCTGCTATGGGCTTGATGACATAGATGTCATTGCTGAGTGATATTGCATTGTACGTAAGTACCACAACTTCTTTATCCATTTTTCGCTTTATGCGATATTGAACTTGTACCGTAAACGAGTTTCTTGTAAACAGAGCCATCCCAAACTTTGGGGTGGCTGTGTCTTTTTGATTTTAATTTCCCTAAGCTATAGGACCATAAGTGGAAGTGCCCTAGGCTCTGTTGCTTTGTTTTTTAGATGTTTCAGGAAACACCATACACTTCTCCCGAGTGGCTGTTGGCAATTTACATCCCGCCCATCAGCATAACAAGGCTCCCAGTTCTCCATGGCCTGTCCTGCCTTTCTGGATTTTACACTTTTTTCAGATGGCCCTTTTGACGGGGGCGGGGGGGGAGTGAGACTTCATTGTAGTGCAGATTTCCTTTGCAAGCTTGCTTGGTTGACCAAAAAGGGCGTATGCGTTTTTTCCTGAATATATTCAGGAAAAAACGCATACGCCCTTTTTGGCCAAGTGCATCATTGTCGACCTTCTGCCTCTTTTCCTATGCTTTAAATGCAATTCCAGTCTACCTCCTGAAATCGGTTTCCTGCAATTCTGCCCGGCTTTCAAGTCCTCTTGGCAGCCTTACTTCAGTATATTTTTGGATGATAGCTGTCATTTATAACTCTGCAGGTTTGTGAATTACAGTGCCCCTGAGCTCCTTTCTTCAACTCGCTTTCTTGTGAGCTGGCCGCAACACCGCAGGATTGCTTCAGGCCCTAATCTGGTTCCGGCATGGCACGCTGAGCCTTTGGTTAATTCCTCTTCCTGGTGGGAAATGAGAGTTAAATTTTCCCGTCCAGACACCTCCAGCTAGTCTCTCATTGGTTCTCCCTATTCCTGTTCATCTTCCGCGGAATTTGCAAACTGGGCCAAACAGGAGGTTAAAGGCACTGACTCTCCAAGTCGGGAGAGTGTTAGTAAAGCTTCTGGAATGTTGCACCCGAGTACCAGGGGACGAGAACTGAGACATATTTCAACACGTCTCCCAATCACACGGTTGATCATACTCTGGGTTCCACATGCATGTTTTAGCTGAAGGAAGAATCCCTTAAACCTGGAGAGTTGAGACCCGTGGAATGGGTACCATGCAATATGACTTCAAAGGGTCTTCATTTGCTCACCAAAACTCTCCAATCCTATCACTGCTGCGTTTTTGCCCCTGTACTCACGATTGATTCACTTTCAGAGACATAGCAATCCATAGGTTTTAAGATACTTACTAGTCAGGTACATTATTAGGCGTTTAATATGGGGTTTTGAGTCCATTTCGTTGAGCAAGGAGTAGCTCTTGTCTATTACATATTTGGCTTAAGGAACTTTATCTGTGCTCATTTCAATCTCTGGTTTTATGCAGCACCCCAACTCACCTTTCCCCTTAAGCAAGCATAAGTTGGTTTTCTAAATTTGGGACCATGTTCTGTTTTGAAATTCAGTTCCTGTGTAGCCAAGTTTACATTCCGTGTATTAGTGATATCTTATGATGTTTCTTTTTCTGTGTGACTTATTTCAGTTAGAATCATCATACCTGAATCCACTCATTATGCTGCTATGGGCCTGATGACATAGATGTCATTGCTGAGTGATATTGCATTGTACGTAAGTACCACAACTTCTTTATCCATTTTGCGCTTTATGCGATATTGAACTTGTACCATAAACGAGTTTCTTGTAAACAGAGCCATCCCAAACTTTGGGGTGGCTGTGTCTTTTTGATTTTAATTTCCCTAAGCTATAGGACCATAAGTGGAAGTGCCCTAGGCTCTGTTGCTTTGTTTTTTAGATGTTTCAGGAAACACCATACACTTCTCCCGAGTGGCTGTTGGCAAGTTACATCCCGCCCATCAGCATAACAAGGCTCCCAGTTCTCCATGGCCTGTCCTGCCTTTCTGGATTTTACACTTTTTTCAGATGGCCCTTTTGACGGGGGGGGAAGTGAGACTTCATTGTAGTGCAGATTTCCTTTGCAAGCTTGCTTGGTTGGCCAAAAAGGGCGTATGCGTTTTTTCCTGAATATATTCAGGAAAAAACTCATACGCCCTTTTTGGCCAAGTGCATCATTGTCGACCTTCTGCCTCTTTTCCTATGCTTTAAATGCAATTCCAGTCTACCTCCTGAAATCGGTTTCCTGCAATTCTGCCCGGCTTTCAAGTCCTCTTGGCAGCCTTACTTCAGTATATTTTTGGATGATAGCTGTCATTTATAACTCTGCAGGTTTGTGAATTACTGTGCCCCTGAGCTCCTTTCTTCAACTCACTTTCTTGTGAGCTGGCCGCAACACCGCAGGATTGCTTCAGGCCCTAATCTGGTTCCGGCATGGCACGCTGAGCCTTTGGTTAATTCCTCTTCCTGGTGGGAAATGAGAGTTAAATTTTCCCGTCCAGACACCTCCAGCTAGTCTCTCATTGGTTCTCCCTATTCCTGTTCATCTTCCGTGGAATTTGCAAACTGGGCCAAAGAGGAGGTTAAAGGCACTGACTCTCCAAGTCGGGAGAGTGTTAGTAAAGCATCTGGAATGTTGCACCCGAGTACCAGGGGACGAGAACTGAGACATATTTCAACACGTCTCCCGATCACACGGTTGATCATACTCTGGGTTCCACATGCATGTTTTAGCTGAAGGAAGAATCCCTTAAACCTGGAGAGTTGAGACCCGTGGAATGGGTACCATGCAATATGACTTCAAAGGGTCTTCATTTGCTCACCAAAACTCTCCAATCCTATCACTGCTGCGTTTTTGCCCCTGTACTCACGATTGATTCACTTTCAGAGACATAGCAATCCATAGGTTTTAAGATACTTACTAGTCAGGTACATTATTAGGCGTTTAATATGGGGTGTTGAGTCCATTTCGTTGAGCAAGGAGTAGCTCTTGTCTATTACATATTTGGCTTAAGGAACTTTATCTGTGCTCATTTCAATCTCTGGTTTTATGCAGCACCCCAACTCACCTTTCCCCTTAAGCAAGCATAAGTTGGTTTTCTAAATTTGGGACCATGTTCTGTTTTGAAATTCAGTTCCTGTGTAGCCAAGTTTACATTCCGTGTATTAGTGATATCTTATGATGTTTCTTTTTCTGTGTGACTTATTTCAGTTAGAATCATCATACCTGAATCCACTCATTATGCTGCTATGGGCCTGATGACATAGATGTCATTGCTGAGTGATATTGCATTGTACGTAATTACCACAACTTCTTTATCCATTTTTCGCTTTATGCGATATTGAACTTGTACCGTAAACGAGGTTCTTGTAAACAGAGCCATCCCAAACTTTGGGGTGGCTGTGTCTTTTTGATTTTAATTTCCCTAAGCTATAGGACCATAAGTGGAAGTGCCCTAGGCTCTGTTGCTTTGTTTTTTAGATGTTTCAGGAAACACCATACACTTCTCCCGAGTGGCTGTTGGCAATTTACATCCCGCCCATCAGCATAACAAGGCTCCCAGTTCTCCATGGCCTGTCCTGCCTTTCTGGATTTTACACTTTTTTCAGATGGCCCTTTTGACGGGGTGGAAGTGAGACTTCATTGTAGTGCAGATTTCCTTTGCAAGCTTGCTTGGTTGACCAAAAAGGGCGTATGCGTTTTTTCCTGAATATATTCAGGAAAAAACGCATACGCCCTTTTTGGCCAAGTGCATCATTGTCGACCTTCTGCCTCTTTTCCTATGCTTTAAATGCAATTCCAGTCTACCTCCTGAAATCGGTTTCCTGCAATTCTGCCCGGCTTTCAAGTCCTCTTGGCAGCCTTACTTCAGTATATTTTTGGATGATAGCTGTCATTTATAACTCTGCAGGTTTGTGAATTACAGTGCCCCTGAGCTCCTTTCTTCAACTCGCTTTCTTGTGAGCTGGCCGCAACACCGCAGGATTGCTTCAGGCCCTAATCTGGTTCCGGCATGGCACGCTGAGCCTTTGGTTAATTCCTCTTCCTGGTGGGAAATGAGAGTTAAATTTTCCCGTCCAGACACCTCCAGCTAGTCTCTCATTGGTTCTCCCTATTCCTGTTCATCTTCCGCGGAATTTGCAAACTGGGCCAAACAGGAGGTTAAAGGCACTGACTCTCCAAGTCGGGAGAGTGTTAGTAAAGCTTCTGGAATGTTGCACCCGAGTACCAGGGGACGAGAACTGAGACATATTTCAACACGTCTCCCAATCACACGGTTGATCATACTCTGGGTTCCACATGCATGTTTTAGCTGAAGGAAGAATCCCTTAAACCTGGAGAGTTGAGACCCGTGGAATGGGTACCATGCAATATGACTTCAAAGGGTCTTCATTTGCTCACCAAAACTCTCCAATCCTATCACTGCTGCGTTTTTGCCCCTGTACTCACGATTGATTCACTTTCAGAGACATAGCAATCCATAGGTTTTAAGATACTTACTAGTCAGGTACATTATTAGGCGTTTAATATGGGGTTTTGAGTCCATTTCGTTGAGCAAGGAGTAGCTCTTGTCTATTACATATTTGGCTTAAGGAACTTTATCTGTGCTCATTTCAATCTCTGGTTTTATGCAGCACCCCAACTCACCTTTCCCCTTAAGCAAGCATAAGTTGGTTTTCTAAATTTGGGACCATGTTCTGTTTTGAAATCCAGTTCCTGTGTAGCCAAGTTTACATTCCGTGTATTAGTGATATCTTATGATGTTTCTTTTTCTGTGTGACTTATTTCAGTTAGAATCATCATACCTGAATCCACTCATTATGCTGCTATGGGCCTGATGACATAGATGTCATTGCTGAGTGATATTGCATTGTACGTAAGTACCACAACTTCTTTATCCATTTTGCGCTTTATGCGATATTGAACTTGTACCATAAACGAGTTTCTTGTAAACAGAGCCATCCCAAACTTTGGGGTGGCTGTGTCTTTTTGATTTTAATTTCCCTAAGCTATAGGACCATAAGTGGAAGTGCCCTAGGCTCTGTTGCTTTGTTTTTTAGATGTTTCAGGAAACACCATACACTTCTCCCGAGTGGCTGTTGGCAAGTTACATCCCGCCCATCAGCATAACAAGGCTCCCAGTTCTCCATGGCCTGTCCTGCCTTTCTGGATTTTACACTTTTTTCAGATGGCCCTTTTGACGGGGGGGGGAAGTGAGACTTCATTGTAGTGCAGATTTCCTTTGCAAGCTTGCTTGGTTGGCCAAAAAGGGCGTATGCGTTTTTTCCTGAATATATTCAGGAAAAAACTCATACGCCCTTTTTGGCCAAGTGCATCATTGTCGACCTTCTGCCTCTTTTCCTATGCTTTAAATGCAATTCCAGTCTACCTCCTGAAATCGGTTTCCTGCAATTCTGCCCGGCTTTCAAGTCCTCTTGGCAGCCTTACTTCAGTATATTTTTGGATGATAGCTGTCATTTATAACTCTGAAGGTTTGTGAATTACAGTGCCCCTGAGCTCCTTTCTTCAACTCGCTTTCTTGTGAGCTGGCCGCAACACCGCAGGATTGCTTCAGGCCCTAATCTGGTTCCGGCATGGCACGCTGAGCCTTTGGTTAATTCCTCTTCCTGGTGGGAAATGAGAGTTAAATTTTCCCGTCCAGACACCTCCAGCTAGTCTCTCATTGGTTCTCCCTATTCCTGTTCATCTTCCGTGGAATTTGCAAACTGGGCCAAAGAGGAGGTTAAAGGCACTGACTCTCCAAGTCGGGAGAGTGTTAGTAAAGCATCTGGAATGTTGCACCCGAGTACCAGGGGACGAGAACTGAGACATATTTCAACACGTCTCCCGATCACACGGTTGATCATACTCTGGGTTACACATGCATGTTTTAGCTGAAGGAAGAATCCCTTAAACCTGGAGAGTTGAGACCCGTGGAATGGGTACCATGCAATATGACTTCAAAGGGTCTTCATTTGCTCACCAAAACTCTCCAATCCTATCACTGCTGCGTTTTTGCCCCTGTACTCACGATTGATTCACTTTCAGAGACATAGCAATCCATAGGTTTTAAGATACTTACTAGTCAGGTACATTATTAGGCGTTTAATATGGGGTGTTGAGTCCATTTCGTTGAGCAAGGAGTAGCTCTTGTCTATTACATATTTGGCTTAAGGAACTTTATCTGTGCTCATTTCAATCTCTGGTTTTATGCAGCACCCCAACTCACCTTTCCCCTTAAGCAAGCATAAGTTGGTTTTCTAAATTTGGGACCATGTTCTGTTTTGAAATTCAGTTCCTGTGTAGCCAAGTTTACATTCCGTGTATTAGTGATATCTTATGATGTTTCTTTTTCTGTGTGACTTATTTCAGTTAGAATCATCATACCTGAATCCACTCATTATGCTGCTATGGGCCTGATGACATAGATGTCATTGCTGAGTGATATTGCATTGTACGTAATTACCACAACTTCTTTATCCATTTTTCGCTTTATGCGATATTGAACTTGTACCGTAAACGAGTTTCTTGTAAACAGAGCCATCCCAAACTTTGGGGTGGCTGTGTCTTTTTGATTTTAATTTCCCTAAGCTATAGGACCATAAGTGGAAGTGCCCTAGGCTCTGTTGCTTTGTTTTTTAGATGTTTCAGGAAACACCATACACTTCTCCCGAGTGGCTGTTGGCAATTTACATCCCGCCCATCAGCATAACAAGGCTCCCAGTTCTCCATGGCCTGTCCTGCCTTTCTGGATTTTACACTTTTTTCAGATGGCCCTTTTGACGGGGTGGAAGTGAGACTTCATTGTAGTGCAGATTTCCTTTGCAAGCTTGCTTGGTTGACCAAAAAGGGCGTATGCGTTTTTTCCTGAATATATTCAGGAAAAAACGCATACGCCCTTTTTGGCCAAGTGCATCATTGTCGACCTTCTGCCTCTTTTCCTATGCTTTAAATGCAATTCCAGTCTACCTCCTGAAATCGGTTTCCTGCAATTCTGCCCGGCTTTCAAGTCCTCTTGGCAGCCTTACTTCAGTATATTTTTGGATGATAGCTGTCATTTATAACTCTGCAGGTTTGTGAATTACAGTGCCCCTGAGCTCCTTTCTTCAACTCGCTTTCTTGTGAGCTGGCCGCAACACCGCAGGATTGCTTCAGGCCCTAATCTGGTTCCGGCATGGCACGCTGAGCCTTTGGTTAATTCCTCTTCCTGGTGGGATATGAGAGTTAAATTTTCCCGTCCAGACACCTCCAGCTAGTCTCTCATTGGTTCTCCCTATTCCTGTTCATCTTCCGCGGAATTTGCAAACTGGGCCAAACAGGAGGTTAAAGGCACTGACTCTCCAAGTCGGGAGAGTGATAGTAAAGCATCTGGAATGTTGTACCCGAGTACCAGGGGACAAGAACTGAGACATATTTCAACACGTCTCCCGATCACACGGTTGATCATACTCTGGGTTCCACATGCATGTTTTAGCTGAAGGAAGAATCCCTTAAACCTGGAGATTTGAGACCCGTGGAATGGGTACCATGCAATATGACTTCAAAGGGTCTTCATTTGCTCACCAAAACTCTCCAATCCTATCACTGCTGCGTTTTTGCCCCTGTACTCACGATTGATTCACTTTCAGAGACATAGCAATCCATAGGTTTTAAGATACTTACTAGTCAGGTACATTATTAGGCGTTTAATATGGGGTTTTGAGTCCATTTCGTTGAGCAAGGAGTAGCTCTTGTCTATTACATATTTGGCTTAAGGAACTTTATCTGTGCTCATTTCAATCTCTGGTTTTATGCAGCACCCCAACTCACCTTTCCCCTTAAGCAAGCATAAGTTGGTTTTCTAAATTTGGGACCATGTTCTGTTTTGAAATCCAGTTCCTGTGTAGCCAAGTTTACATTCCGTGTATTAGTGATATCTTATGATGTTTCTTTTTCTGTGTGACTTATTTCAGTTAGAATCATCATACCTGAATCCACTCATCATGCTGCTATGGGCCTGATGACATAGATGTCATTGCTGAGTGATATTGCATTGTACGTAATTACCACAACTTCTTTATCCATTTTTCGCTTTATGCGATATTGAACTTGTACCGTAAACGAGTTTCTTGTAAACAGAGCCATCCCAAACTTTGGGGTGGCTGTGTCTTTTTTATTTTAATTTCCCTAAGCTATAGGACCATATGTGGAAGTGCCCTAGGCTCTGTTGCTTTGTTTTTTAGATGTTTCAGGAAACACCATACACTTCTCCCGAGTGGCTGTTGGCAATTTACATCCCGCCCATCAGCATAACAAGGCTCCCAGTTCTCCATGGCCTGTCCTGCCTTTCTGGATTTTACACTTTTTTCAGATGGCCCTTTTGACGGGGGGGGGGGGGGAGTGAGACTTCATTGTAGTGCAGATTTCCTTTGCAAGCTTGCTTGGTTGGCCAAAAAGGGCGTATGCGTTTTTTCCTGAATATATTCAGGAAAAAACGCATACGCCCTTTTTGGCCAAGTGCATCATTGTCGACCTTCTGCCTCTTTTCCTATGCTTTAAATGCAATTCCAGTCTACCTCCTGAAATCGGTTTCCTGCAATTCTGCCCGGCTTTCAAGTCCTCTTGGCAGCCTTACTTCAGTATATTTTTGGATGATAGCTGTCATTTATAACTCTGAAGGTTTGTGAATTACAGTGCCCCTGAGCTCCTTTCTTCAACTCGCTTTCTTGTGAGCTGGCCGCAACACCGCAGGATTGCTTCAGGCCCTAATCTGGTTCCGGCATGGCACGCTGAGCCTTTGGTTATTTCCTCTTCCTGGTGGGAAATGAGAGTTAAATTTTCCCGTCCAGACACCTCCAGCTAGTCTCTCATTGGTTCTCCCTATTCCTGTTCATCTTCCGCGGAATTTGCAAACTGGGCCAAACAGGAGGTTAAAGGCACTGACTCTCCAAGTCGGGAGAGTGTTAGTAAAGCATCTGGAATGTTGCACCCGAGTACCAGGGGACGAGAACTGAGACATATTTCAACACGTCTCCCGATCACACGGTTGATCATACTCTGGGTTCCACATGCATGTTTTAGCTGAAGGAAGAATCCCTTAAACCTGGAGAGTTGAGACCCGTGGAATGGGTACCATGCAATATGACTTCAAAGGGTCTTCATTTGCTCACCAAAACTCTCCAATCCTATCACTGCTGCGTTTTTGCCCCTGTACTCACGATTGATTCACTTTCAGAGACATAGCAATCCATAGGTTTTAAGATACTTACTAGTCAGGTACATTATTAGGCGTTTAATATGGGGTTTTGAGTCCATTTCGTTGAGCAAGGAGTAGCTCTTGTCTATTACATATTTGGCTTAAGGAACTTTATCTGTGCTCATTTCAATCTCTGGTTTTATGCAGCACCCCAACTCACCTTTCCCCTTAAGCAAGCATAAGTTGATTTTCTAAATTTGGGACCATGTTCTGTTTTGAAATCCAGTTCCTGTGTAGCCAAGTTTACATTCCGTGTATTAGTGATATCTTATGATGTTTCTTTTTCTGTGTGACTTATTTCAGTTAGAATCATCATACCTGAATCCACTCATCATGCTGCTATGGGCCTGATGACATAGATGTCATTGCTGAGTGATATTGCATTGTACGTAAGTACCACAACTTCTTTATCCATTTTTCGCTTTATGCGATATTGAACTTGTACCGTAAACGAGTTTCTTGTAAACAGAGCCATCCCAAACTTTGGGGTGGCTGTGTCTTTTTGATTTTAATTTCCCTAAGCTATAGGACCATAAGTGGAAGTGCCCTAGGCTCTGTTGCTTTGTTTTTTAGATGTTTCAGGAAACACCATACACTTCTCCCGAGTGGCTGTTGGCAAGTAACATCCCGCCCATCAGCATAACAAGGCTCCCAGTTCTCCATGGCCTGTCCTGCCTTTCTGGATTTTACACTTTTTTCAGATGGCCCTTTTGACGGGGGGGAAGTGAGACTTCATTGTAGTGCAGATTTCCTTTGCAAGCTTGCTTGGTTGGCCAAAAAGGGCGCATGCGTTTTTTCCTGAATATATTCAGGAAAAAACGCATACGCCCTTTTTGGCCAAGTGCATCATTGTCGACCTTCTGCCTCTTTTCCTATGCTTTAAATGCAATTCCAGTCTACCTCCTGAAATCGGTTTCCTGCAATTCTGCCCGGCTTTCAAGTCCTCTTGGCAGCCTTACTTCAGTATATTTTTGGATGATAGCTGTCATTTATAACTCTGAAGGTTTGTGAATTACAGTGCCCCTGAGCTCCTTTCTTCAACTCGCTTTCTTGTGAGCTGGCCGCAACACCGCAGGATTGCTTCAGGCCCTAATCTGCTTCCGGCATGGCACGCTGAGCCTTTGGTTATTTCCTCTTCCTGGTGGGAAATGAGAGTTAAATTTTCCCGTCCAGACACCTCCAGCTAGTCTCTCATTGGTTCTCCCTATTCCTGTTCATCTTCCGCGGAATTTGCAAACTGGGCCAAACAGGAGGTTAAAGGCACTGACTCTCCAAGTCGGGAGAGTGTTAGTAAAGCATCTGGAATGTTGCACCCGAGTACCAGGGGACGAGAACTGAGACATATTTCAACACGTCTCCCGATCACACGGTTGATCATACTCTGGGTTCCACATGCATGTTTTAGCTGAAGGAAGAATCCCTTAAACCTGGAGAGTTGAGACCCGTGGAATGGGTACCATGCAATATGACTTCAAAGGGTCTTCATTTGCTCACCAAAACTCTCCAATCCTATCACTGCTGCGTTTTTGCCCCTGTACTCACGATTGATTCACTTTCAGAGACATAGCAATCCATAGGTTTTAAGATACTTAGTAGTCAGGTACATTATTAGGCGTTTAATATGGGGTTTTGAGTCCATTTCGTTGAGCAAGGAGTAGCTCTTGTCTATTACATATTTGGCTTAAGGAACTTTATCTGTGCTCATTTCAATCTCTGGTTTTATGCAGCACCCCAACTCACCTTTCCCCTTAAGCAAGCATAAGTTGATTTTCTAAATTTGGGACCATGTTCTGTTTTGAAATCCAGTTCCTGTGTAGCCAAGTTTACATTCCGTGTATTAGTGATATCTTATGATGTTTCTTTTTCTGTGTGACTTATTTCAGTTAGAATCATCATACCTGAATCCACTCATCATGCTGCTATGGGCCTGATGACATAGATGTCATTGCTGAGTGATATTGCATTGTACGTAAGTACCACAACTTCTTTATCCATTTTTCGCTTTATGCGATATTGAACTTGTACCGTAAACGAGTTTCTTGTAAACAGAGCCATCCCAAACTTTGGGGTGGCTGTGTCTTTTTGATTTTAATTTCCCTAAGCTATAGGACCATAAGTGGAAGTGCCCTAGGCTCTGTTGCTTTGTTTTTTAGATGTTTCAGGAAACACCATACACTTCTCCCGAGTGGCTGTTGGCAAGTAACATCCCGCCCATCAGCATAACAAGGCTCCCAGTTCTCCATGGCCTGTCCTGCCTTTCTGGATTTTACACTTTTTTCAGATGGCCCTTTTGACGGGGGGGAAGTGAGACTTCATTGTAGTGCAGATTTCCTTTGCAAGCTTGCTTGGTTGGCCAAAAAGGGCGCATGCGTTTTTTCCTGAATATATTCAGGAAAAAACGCATACGCCCTTTTTGGCCAAGTGCATCATTGTCGACCTTCTGCCTCTTTTCCTATGCTTTAAATGCAATTCCAGTCTTCCTCCTGAAATCGGTTTCCTGCAATTCTGCCCGGCTTTCAAGTCCTCTTGGCAGCCTTACTTCAGTATATTTTTGGATGATAGCTGTCATTTATAACTCTGCAGGTTTGTGAATTACAGTGCCCCTGAGCTCCTTTCTTCAACTCGCTTTCTTGTGAGCTGGCCGCAACACCGCAGGATTGCTTCAGGCCCTAATCTGGTTCCGGCATGGCACGCTGAGCCTTTGGTTATTTCCTCTTCCTGGTGGGAAATGAGAGTTAAATTTTCCCGTCCAGACACCTCCAGCTAGTCTCTCATTGGTTCTCCCTATTCCTGTTCATCTTCCGCGGAATTTGCAAACTGGGCCAAACAGGAGGTTAAAGGCACTGACTCTCCAAGTCGGGAGAGTGTTAGTAAAGCATCTGGAATGTTGCACCCGAGTACCAGGGGACGAGAACTGAGACATATTTCAACACGTCTCCCGATCACACGGTTGATCATACTCTGGGTTCCACATGCATGTTTTAGCTGAAGGAAGAATCCCTTAAACCTGGAGAGTTGAGACCCGTGGAATGGGTACCATGCAATATGACTTCAAAGGGTCTTCATTTGCTCACCAAAACTCTCCAATCCTATCACTGCTGCGTTTTTGCCCCTGTACTCACGATTGATTCACTTTCAGAGACATAGCAATCCATAGGTTTTAAGATACTTACTAGTCAGGTACATTATTAGGCGTTTAATATGGGGTTTTGAGTCCATTTCGTTGAGCAAGGAGTAGCTCTTGTCTATTACATATTTGGCTTAAGGAACTTTATCTGTGCTCATTTCAATCTCTGGTTTTATGCAGCACCCCAACTCACCTTTCCCCTTAAGCAAGCATAAGTTGATTTTCTAAATTTGGGACCATGTTCTGTTTTGAAATCCAGTTCCTGTGTAGCCAAGTTTACATTCCGTGTATTAGTGATATCTTATGATGTTTCTTTTTCTGTGTGACTTATTTCAGTTAGAATCATCATACCTGAATCCACTCATCATGCTGCTATGGGCCTGATGACATAGATGTCATTGCTGAGTGATATTGCATTGTACGTAAGTACCACAACTTCTTTATCCATTTTTCGCTTTATGCGATATTGAACTTGTACCGTAAACGAGTTTCTTGTAAACAGAGCCATCCCAAACTTTGGGGTGGCTGTGTCTTTTTGATTTTAATTTCCCTAAGCTATAGGACCATAAGTGGAAGTGCCCTAGGCTCTGTTGCTTTGTTTTTTAGATGTTTCAGGAAACACCATACACTTCTCCCGAGTGGCTGTTGGCAAGTTACATCCCGCCCATCAGCATAACAAGGCTCCCAGTTCTCCATGGCCTGTCCTGCCTTTCTGGATTTTACACTTTTTTCAGATGGCCCTTTTGACGGGGGGGAAGTGAGACTTCATTGTAGTGCAGATTTCCTTTGCAAGCTTGCTTGGTTGGCCAAAAAGGGCGCATGCGTTTTTTCCTGAATATATTCAGGAAAAAACGCATACGCCCTTTTTGGCCAAGTGCATCATTGTCGACCTTCTGCCTCTTTTCCTATGCTTTAAATGCTATTCCAGTCTTCCTCCTGAAATCGGTTTCCTGCAATTCTGCCCGGCTTTCAAGTCCTCTTGGCAGCCTTACTTCAGTATATTTTTGGATGATAGCTGTCATTTATAACTCTGCAGGTTTGTGAATTACAGTGCCCCTGAGCTCCTTTCTTCAACTCGCTTTCTTGTGAGCTGGCCGCAACACCGCAGGATTGCTTCAGGCCCTAATCTGGTTCCGGCATGGCACGCTGAGCCTTTGGTTATTTCCTCTTCCTGGTGGGAAATGAGAGTTAAATTTTCCCGTCCAGACACCTCCAGCTAGTCTCTCATTGGTTCTCCCTATTCCTGTTCATCTTCCGCGGAATTTGCAAACTGGGCCAAACAGGAGGTTAAAGGCACTGACTCTCCAAGTCGGGAGAGTGTTAGTAAAGCATCTGGAATGTTGCACCCGAGTACCAGGGGACGAGAACTGAGACATATTTCAACACGTCTCCCGATCACACGGTTGATCATACTCTGGGTTCCACATGCATGTTTTAGCTGAAGGAAGAATCCCTTAAACCTGGAGAGTTGAGACCCGTGGAATGGGTACCATGCAATATGACTTCAAAGGGTCTTCATTTGCTCACCAAAACTCTCCAATCCTATCACTGCTGCGTTTTTGCCCCTGTACTCACGATTGATTCACTTTCAGAGACATAGCAATCCATAGGTTTTAAGATACTTACTAGTCAGGTACATTATTAGGCGTTTAATATGGGGTTTTGAGTCCATTTCGTTGAGCAAGGAGTAGCTCTTGTCTATTACATATTTGGCTTAAGGAACTTTATCTGTGCTCATTTCAATCTCTGGTTTTATGCAGCACCCCAACTCACCTTTCCCCTTAAGCAAGCATAAGTTGATTTTCTAAATTTGGGACCATGTTCTGTTTTGAAATCCAGTTCCTGTGTAGCCAAGTTTACATTCCGTGTATTAGTGATATCTTATGATGTTTCTTTTTCTGTGTGACTTATTTCAGTTAGAATCATCATACCTGAATCCACTCATCATGCTGCTATGGGCCTGATGACATAGATGTCATTGCTGAGTGATATTGCATTGTACGTAAGTACCACAACTTCTTTATCCATTTTTCGCTTTATGCGATATTGAACTTGTACCGTAAACGAGTTTCTTGTAAACAGAGCCATCCCAAACTTTGGGGTGGCTGTGTCTTTTTGATTTTAATTTCCCTAAGCTATAGGACCATAAGTGGAAGTGCCCTAGGCTCTGTTGCTTTGTTTTTTAGATGTTTCAGGAAACACCATACACTTCTCCCGAGTGGCTGTTGGCAAGTTACATCCCGCCCATCAGCATAACAAGGCTCCCAGTTCTCCATGGCCTGTCCTGCCTTTCTGGATTTTACACTTTTTTCAGATGGCCCTTTTGACGGGGGGGAAGTGAGACTTCATTGTAGTGCAGATTTCCTTTGCAAGCTTGCTTGGTTGGCCAAAAAGGGCGCATGCGTTTTTTCCTGAATATATTCAGGAAAAAACGCATACGCCCTTTTTGGCCAAGTGCATCATTGTCGACCTTCTGCCTCTTTTCCTATGCTTTAAATGCTATTCCAGTCTTCCTCCTGAAATCGGTTTCCTGCAATTCTGCCCGGCTTTCAAGTCCTCTTGGCAGCCTTACTTCAGTATATTTTTGGATGATAGCTGTCATTTATAACTCTGCAGGTTTGTGAATTACAGTGCCCCTGAGCTCCTTTCTTCAACTCGCTTTCTTGTGAGCTGGCCGCAACACCGCAGGATTGCTTCAGGCCCTAATCTGGTTCCGGCATGGCACGCTGAGCCTTTGGTTAATTCCTCTTCCTGGTGGGAAATGAGAGTTAAATTTCCCGTCCAGACACCTCCAGCTAGTCTCTCATTGGTTCTCCCTATTCCTGTTCATCTTCCGTGGAATTTGCAAACTGGGCCAAAGAGGAGGTTAAAGGCACTGACTCTCCAAGTCGGGAGAGTGTTAGTAAAGCATCTGGAATGTTGCACCCGAGTACCAGGGGACGAGAACTGAGACATATTTCAACACGTCTCCCGATCACACGGTTGATCATACTGTGGGTTCCACATGCATGTTTTAGCTGAAGGAAGAATCCCTTAAACCTGGAGAGTTGAGACCCGTGGAATGGGTACCATGCAATATGACTTCAAAGGGTCTTCATTTGCTCACCAAAACTCTCCAATCCTATCACTGCTGCGTTTTTGCCCCTGTACTCACGATTGATTCACTTTCAGAGACATAGCAATCCATAGGTTTTAAGATACTTACTAGTCAGGTACATTATTAGGCGTTTAATATGGGGTTTTGAGTCCATTTCGTTGAGCAAGGAGTAGCTCTTGTCTATTACATATTTGGCTTAAGGAACTTTATCTGTGCTCATTTCAATCTCTGGTTTTATGCAGCACCCCAACTCACCTTTCCCCTTAAGCAAGCATAAGTTGATTTTCTAAATTTGGGACCATGTTCTGTTTTGAAATCCAGTTCCTGTGTAGCCAAGTTTACATTCCGTGTATTAGTGATATCTTATGATGTTTCTTTTTCTGTGTGACTTATTTCAGTTAGAATCATCATACCTGAATCCACTCATCATGCTGCTATGGGCCTGATGACATAGATGTCATTGCTGAGTGATATTGCATTGTACGTAAGTACCACAACTTCTTTATCCATTTTTCGCTTTATGCGATATTGAACTTGTACCGTAAACGAGTTTCTTGTAAACAGAGCCATCCCAAACTTTGGGGTGGCTGTGTCTTTTTGATTTTAATTTCCCTAAGCTATAGGACCATAAGTGGAAGTGCCCTAGGCTCTGTTGCTTTGTTTTTTAGATGTTTCAGGAAACACCATACACTTCTCCCGAGTGGCTGTTGGCAAGTTACATCCCGCCCATCAGCATAACAAGGCTCCCAGTTCTCCATGGCCTGTCCTGCCTTTCTGGATTTTACACTTTTTTCAGATGGCCCTTTTGACGGGGGGGAAGTGAGACTTCATTGTAGTGCAGATTTCCTTTGCAAGCATGCTTGGTTGGCCAAAAAGGGCGTATGCGTTTTTTCCTGAATATATTCAGGAAAAAACGCATACGCCCTTTTTGGCCAAGTGCATCATTGTCGACCTTCTGCCTCTTTTCCTATGCTTTAAATGCAATTCCAGTCTACCTCCTGAAATCGGTTTCCTGCAATTCTGCCCGGCTTTCAAGTCCTCTTGGCAGCCTTACTTCAGTATATTTTTGGATGATAGCTGTCATTTATAACTCTGCAGGTTTGTGAATTACAGTGCCCCTGAGCTCCTTTCTTCAACTCGCTTTCTTGTGAGCTGGCCGCAACACCGCAGGATTGCTTCAGGCCCTAATCTGGTTCCGGCATGGCACGCTGAGCCTTTGGTTAATTCCTCTTCCTGGTGGGAAATGAGAGTTAAATTTCCCGTCCAGACACCTCCAGCTAGTCTCTCATTGGTTCTCCCTATTCCTGTTCATCTTCCGTGGAATTTGCAAACTGGGCCAAAGAGGAGGTTAAAGGCACTGACTCTCCAAGTCGGGAGAGTGTTAGTAAAGCATCTGGAATGTTGCACCCGAGTACCAGGGGACGAGAACTGAGACATATTTCAACACGTCTCCCGATCACACGGTTGATCATACTGTGGGTTCCACATGCATGTTTTAGCTGAAGGAAGAATCCCTTAAACCTGGAGAGTTGAGACCCGTGGAATGGGTACCATGCAATATGACTTCAAAGGGTCTTCATTTGCTCACCAAAACTCTCCAATCCTATCACTGCTGCGTTTTTGCCCCTGTACTCACGATTGATTCACTTTCAGAGACATAGCAATCCATAGGTTTTAAGATACTTACTAGTCAGGTACATTATTAGGCGTTTAATATGGGGTTTTGAGTCCATTTCGTTGAGCAAGGAGTAGCTCTTGTCTATTACATATTTGGCTTAAGGAACTTTATCTGTGCTCATTTCAATCTCTGGTTTTATGCAGCACCCCAACTCACCTTTCCCCTTAAGCAAGCATAAGTTGATTTTCTAAATTTGGGACCATGTTCTGTTTTGAAATTCAGTTCCTGTGTAGCCAAGTTTACATTCCGTGTATTAGTGATATCTTATGATGTTTCTTTTTCTGTGTGACTTATTTCAGTTAGAATCATCATACCTGAATCCACTCATTATGCTGCTATGGACCTGATGACATAGATGTCATTGCTGAGTGATATTGCATTGTACGTAAGTACCACAACTTCTTTATCCATTTTTCGCTTTATGCGATATTGAACTTGTACCGTAAACGAGTTTCTTGTAAACAGAGCCATCCCAAACTTTGGGGTGGCTGTGTCTTTTTGATTTTAATTTCCCTAAGCTATAGGACCATAAGTGGAAGTGCCCTAGGCTCTGTTGCTTTGTTTTTTAGATGTTTCAGGAAACACCATACACTTCTCCCGAGTGGCTGTTGGCAAGTTACATCCCGCCCATCAGCATAACAAGGCTCCCAGTTCTCCATGGCCTGTCCTGCCTTTCTGGATTTTACACTTTTTTCAGATGGCCCTTTTGACGGGGGGGAAGTGAGACTTCATTGTAGTGCAGATTTCCTTTGCAAGCATGCTTGGTTGGCCAAAAAGGGCGTATGCGTTTTTTCCTGAATATATTCAGGAAAAAACGCATACGCCCTTTTTGGCCAAGTGCATCATTGTCGACCTTCTGCCTCTTTTCCTATGCTTTAAATGCAATTCCAGTCTACCTCCTGAAATCGGTTTCCTGCAATTCTGCCCGGCTTTCAAGTCCTCTTGGCAGCCTTACTTCAGTATATTTTTGGATGATAGCTGTCATTTATAACTCTGCAGGTTTGTGAATTACAGTGCCCCTGAGCTCCTTTCTTCAACTCGCTTTCTTGTGAGCTGGCCGCAACACCGCAGGATTGCTTCAGGCCCTAATCTGGTTCCGGCATGGCACGCTGAGCCTTTGGTTAATTCCTCTTCCTGGTGGGAAATGAGAGTTAAATTTCCCGTCCAGACACCTCCAGCTAGTCTCTCATTGGTTCTCCCTATTCCTGTTCATCTTCCGTGGAATTTGCAAACTGGGCCATAGAGGAGGTTAAAGGCACTGACTCTCCAAGTCGGGAGAGTGTTAGTAAAGCATCTGGAATGTTGCACCCGAGTACCAGGGGACGAGAACTGAGACATATTTCAACACGTCTCCCGATCACACGGTTGATCATACTGTGGGTTCCACATGCATGTTTTAGCTGAAGGAAGAATCCCTTAAACCTGGAGAGTTGAGACCCGTGGAATGGGTACCATGCAATATGACTTCAAAGGGTCTTCATTTGCTCACCAAAACTCTCCAATCCTATCACTGCTGCGTTTTTGCCCCTGTACTCACGATTGATTCACTTTCAGAGACATAGCAATCCATAGGTTTTAAGATACTTACTAGTCAGGTACATTATTAGGCGTTTAATATGGGGTTTTGAGTCCATTTCGTTGAGCAAGGAGTAGCTCTTGTCTATTACATATTTGGCTTAAGGAACTTTATCTGTGCTCATTTCAATCTCTGGTTTTATGCAGCACCCCAACTCACCTTTCCCCTTAAGCAAGCATAAGTTGATTTTCTAAATTTGGGACCATGTTCTGTTTTGAAATTCAGTTCCTGTGTAGCCAAGTTTACATTCCGTGTATTAGTGATATCTTATGATGTTTCTTTTTCTGTGTGACTTATTTCAGTTAGAATCATCATACCTGAATCCACTCATTATGCTGCTATGGACCTGATGACATAGATGTCATTGCTGAGTGATATTGCATTGTACGTAAGTACCACAACTTCTTTATCCATTTTTCGCTTTATGCGATATTGAACTTGTACCGTAAACGAGTTTCTTGTAAACAGAGCCATCCCAAACTTTGGGGTGGCTGTGTCTTTTTGATTTTAATTTCCCTAAGCTACAGGACCATAAGTGGAAGTGCCCTAGGCTCTGTTGCTTTGTTTTTTAGATGTTTCAGGAAACACCATACACTTCTCCCGAGTGGCTGTTGGCAAGTTACATCCCGCCCATCAGCATAACAAGGCTCCCAGTTCTCCATGGCCTGTCCTGCCTTTCTGGATTTTACACTTTTTTCAGATGGCCCTTTTGACGGGGGGGAAGTGAGACTTCATTGTAGTGCAGATTTCCTTTGCAAGCATGCTTGGTTGGCCAAAAAGGGCGTATGCGTTTTTTCCTGAATATATTCAGGAAAAAACGCATACGCCCTTTTTGGCCAAGTGCATCATTGTCGACCTTCTGCCTCTTTTCCTATGCTTTAAATGCAATTCCAGTCTACCTCCTGAAATCGGTTTCCTGCAATTCTGCCCGGCTTTCAAGTCCTCTTGGCAGCCTTACTTCAGTATATTTTTGGATGATAGCTGTCATTTATAACTCTGCAGGTTTGTGAATTACAGTGCCCCTGAGCTCCTTTCTTCAACTCGCTTTCTTGTGAGCTGGCCGCAACACCGCAGGATTGCTTCAGGCCCTAATCTGGTTCCGGCATGGCACGCTGAGCCTTTGGTTAATTCCTCTTCCTGGTGGGAAATGAGAGTTAAATTTCCCGTCCAGACACCTCCAGCTAGTCTCTCATTGGTTCTCCCTATTCCTGTTCATCTTCCGTGGAATTTGCAAACTGGGCCAAAGAGGAGGTTAAAGGCACTGACTCTCCAAGTCGGGAGAGTGTTAGTAAAGCATCTGGAATGTTGCACCCGAGTACCAGGGGACGAGAACTGAGACATATTTCAACACGTCTCCCGATCACACGGTTGATCATACTGTGGGTTCCACATGCATGTTTTAGCTGAAGGAAGAATCCCTTAAACCTGGAGAGTTGAGACCCGTGGAATGGGTACCATGCAATATGACTTCAAAGGGTCTTCATTTGCTCACCAAAACTCTCCAATCCTATCACTGCTGCGTTTGTGCCCCTGTACTCACGATTGATTCACTTTCAGAGACATAGCAATCCATAGGTTTTAAGATACTTACTAGTCAGGTACATTATTAGGCGTTTAATATGGGGTTTTGAGTCCATTTCGTTGAGCAAGGAGTAGCTCTTGTCTATTACATATTTGGCTTAAGGAACTTTATCTGTGCTCATTTCAATCTCTGGTTTTATGCAGCACCCCAACTCACCTTTCCCCTTAAGCAAGCATAAGTTGATTTTCTAAATTTGGGACCATGTTCTGTTTTGAAATTCAGTTCCTGTGTAGCCAAGTTTACATTCCGTGTATTAGTGATATCTTATGATGTTTCTTTTTCTGTGTGACTTATTTCAGTTAGAATCATCATACCTGAATCCACTCATTATGCTGCTATGGACCTGATGACATAGATGTCATTGCTGAGTGATATTGCATTGTACGTAAGTACCACAACTTCTTTATCCATTTTTCGCTTTATGCGATATTGAACTTGTACCGTAAACGAGTTTCTTGTAAACAGAGCCATCCCAAACTTTGGGGTGGCTGTGTCTTTTTGATTTTAATTTCCCTAAGCTATAGGACCATAAGTGGAAGTGCCCTAGGCTCTGTTGCTTTGTTTTTTAGATGTTTCAGGAAACACCATACACTTCTCCCGAGTGGCTGTTGGCAATTTACATCCCGCCCATCAGCATAACAAGGCTCCCAGTTCTCCATGGCCTGTCCTGCCTTTCTGGATTTTACACTTTTTTCAGATGGCCGTTTTGACGGGGGGGAAGTGAGACTTCATTGTAGTGCAGATTTCCTTTGCAAGCTTGCTTGGTTGACCAAAAAGGGCGTATGCGTTTTTTCCTGAATATATTCAGGAAAAAACGCATACGCCCTTTTTGGCCAAGTGCATCATTGTCGACCTTCTGCCTCTTTTCCTATGCTTTAAATGCAATTCCAGTCTACCTCCTGAAATCGGTTTCCTGCAATTCTGCCCGGCTTTCAAGTCCTCTTGGCAGCCTTACTTCAGTATATTTTTGGATGATAGCTGTCATTTATAACTCTGAAGGTTTGTGAATTACAGTGCCCCTGAGCTCCTTTCTTCAACTCGCTTTCTTGTGAGCTGGCCGCAACACCGCAGGATTGCTTCAGGCCCTAATCTGGTTCCGGCATGGCACGCTGAGCCTTTGGTTAATTCCTCTTCCTGGTGGGAAATGAGAGTTAAATTTTCCCGTCCAGACACCTCCAGCTAGTCTCTCATTGGTTCTCCCTATTCCTGTTCATCTTCCGCGGAATTTGCAAACTGGGCCAAACAGGAGGTTAAAGGCACTGACTCTCCAAGTCGGGAGAGTGTTAGTAAAGCATCTGGAATGTTGTACCCGAGTACCAGGGGACAAGAACTGAGACATATTTCAACACGTCTCCCGATCACACGGTTGATCATACTCTGGGTTCCACATGCATGTTTTAGCTGAAGGAAGAATCCCTTAAACCTGGAGATTTGAGACCCGTGGAATGGGTACCATGCAATATGACTTCAAAGGGTCTTCATTTGCTCACCAAAACTCTCCAATCCTATCACTGCTGCGTTTTTGCCCCTGTACTCACGATTGATTCACTTTCAGAGACATAGCAATCCATAGGTTTTAAGATACTTACTAGTCAGGTACATTATTAGGCGTTTAATATGGGGTTTTGAGTCCATTTCGTTGAGCAAGGAGTAGCTCTTGTCTATTACATATTTGGCTTAAGGAACTTTATCTGTGCTCATTTCAATCTCTGGTTTTATGCAGCACCCCAACTCACCTTTCCCCTTAAGCAAGCATAAGTTGGTTTTCTAAATTTGGGACCATGTTCTGTTTTGAAATCCAGTTCCTGTGTAGCCAAGTTTACATTCCGTGTATTAGTGATATCTTATGATGTTTCTTTTTCTGTGTGACTTATTTCAGTTAGAATCATCATACCTGAATCCACTCATCATGCTGCTATGGGCCTGATGACATAGATGTCATTGCTGAGTGATATTGCATTGTACGTAATTACCACAACTTCTTTATCCATTTTTCGCTTTATGCGATATTGAACTTGTACCGTAAACGAGTTTCTTGTAAACAGAGCCATCCCAAACTTTGGGGTGGCTGTGTCTTTTTGATTTTAATTTCCCTAAGCTATAGGACCATAAGTGGAAGTGCCCTAGGCTCTGTTGCTTTGTTTTTTAGATGTTTCAGGAAACACCATACACTTCTCCCGAGTGGCTGTTGGCAATTTACATCCCGCCCATCAGCATAACAAGGCTCCCAGTTCTCCATGGCCTGTCCTGCCTTTCTGGATTTTACACTTTTTTCAGATGGCCCTTTTGACGGGGGGGGGGAGTGAGACTTCATTGTAGTGCAGATTTCCTTTGCAAGCTTGCTTGGTTGGCCAAAAAGGGCGTATGCGTTTTTTCCTGAATATATTCAGGAAAAAACGCATACGCCCTTTTTGGCCAAGTGCATCATTGTCGACCTTCTGCCTCTTTTCCTATGCTTTAAATGCAATTCCAGTCTACCTCCTGAAATCGGTTTCCTGCAATTCTGCCCGGCTTTCAAGTCCTCTTGGCAGCCTTACTTCAGTATATTTTTGGATGATAGCTGTCATTTATAACTCTGCAGGTTTGTGAATTACAGTGCCCCTGAGCTCCTTTCTTCAACTCGCTTTCTTGTGAGCTGGCCGCAACACCGCAGGATTGCTTCAGGCCCTAATCTGGTTCCGGCATGGCACGCTGAGCCTTTGGTTATTTCCTCTTCCTGGTGGGAAATGAGAGTTAAATTTTCCCGTCCAGACACCTCCAGCTAGTCTCTCATTGGTTCTCCCTATTCCTGTTCATCTTCCGCGGAATTTGCAAACTGGGCCAAACAGGAGGTTAAAGGCACTGACTCTCCAAGTCGGGAGAGTGTTAGTAAAGCTTCTGGAATGTTGCACCCGAGTACCAGGGGACGAGAACTGAGACATATTTCAACATGTCTCCCGATCACACGGTTGATCATACTCTGGGTTCCACATGCATGTTTTAGCTGAAGGAAGAATCCCTTAAACCTGGAGAGTTGAGACCCGTGGAATGGGTACCATGCAATATGACTTCAAAGGGTCTTCATTTGCTCACCAAAACTCTCCAATCCTATCACTGCTGCGTTTTTGCCCCTGTACTCACGATTGATACACTTTCAGAGACATAGCAATCCATAGGTTTTAAGATACTTACTAGTCAGGTACATTATTAGGCGTTTAATATGGGGTTTTGAGTCCATTTCGTTGAGCAAGGAGTAGCTCTTGTCTATTACATATTTGGCTTAAGGAACTTTATCTGTGCTCATTTCAATCTCTGGTTTTATGCAGCACCCCAACTCACCTTTCCCCTTAAGGAAGCATAAGTTGGTTTTCTAAATTTGGGACCATGTTCTGTTTTGAAATTCAGTTCCTGTGTAGCCAAGTTTACATTCCGTGTATTAGTGATATCTTATGATGTTTCTTTTTCTGTGTGACTTATTTCAGTTAGAATCATCATACCTGAATCCACTCATTATGCTGCTATGGGCCTGATGACATAGATGTCATTGCTGAGTGATATTGCATTGTACGTAAGTACCACAACTTCTTTATCCATTTTGCGCTTTATGCGATATTGAACTTGTACCGTAAACGAGTTTCTTGTAAACAGAGCCATCCCAAACTTTTGGGTGGCTGTGTCTTTTTGATTTTAATTTCCCTAAGCTATAGGACCATAAGTGGAAGTGCCCTAGGCTCTGTTGCTTTGTTTTTTAGATGTTTCAGGAAACACCATACACTTCTCCCGAGTGGCTGTTGGCAAGTTACATCCCGCCCATCAGCATAACAAGGCTCCCAGTTCTCCATGGCCTGTCCTGCCTTTCTGGATTTTACACTTTTTTCAGATGGCCCTTTTGACGGGGGGGGAAGTGAGACTTCATTGTAGTGCAGATTTCCTTTGCAAGCTTGCTTGGTTGGCCAAAAAGGGCGTATGCGTTTTTTCCTGAATATATTCAGGAAAAAACGCATACGCCCTTTTTGGCCAAGTGCATCATTGTCGACCTTCTGCCTCTTTTCCTATGCTTTAAATGCAATTCCAGTCTACCTCCTGAAATCAGTTTCCTGCAATTCTGCCCGGCTTTCAAGTCCTCTTGGCAGCCTTACTTCAGTATATTTTTGGATGATAGCTGTCATTTATAACTCTGCAGGTTTGTGAATTACAGTGCCCCTGAGCTCCTTTCTTCAACTCGCTTTCTTGTGAGCTGGCCGCAACACCGCAGGATTGCTTCAGGCCCTAATCTGGTTCCGGCATGGCACGCTGAGCCTTTGGTTAATTCCTCTTCCTGGTGGGAAATGAGAGTTAAATTTTCCCGTCCAGACACCTCCAGCTAGTCTCTCATTGGTTCTCCCTATTCCTGTTCATCTTCCGCGGAATTTGCAAACTGGGCCAAACAGGAGGTTAAAGGCACTGACTCTCCAAGTCGGGAGAGTGTTAGTAAAGCATCTGGAATGTTGTACCCGAGTACCAGGGGACGAGATCTGAGACATATTTCAACACGTCTCCCGATCACACGGTTGATCATACTCTGGGTTCCACATGCATGTTTTAGCTGAAGGAAGAATCCCTTAAACCTGGAGAGTTGAGACCCGTGGAATGGGTACCATGCAATATGACTTCAAAGGGTCTTCATTTGCTCACCAAAACTCTCCAATCCTATCACTGCTGCGTTTTTGCCCCTGTACTCACGATTGATTCACTTTCAGAGACATAGCAATCCATAGGTTTTAAGATACTTACTAGTCAGGTACATTATTAGGCGTTTAATATGGGGTTTTGAGTCCATTTCGTGGAGCAAGGTGTAGCTCTTGTCTATTACATATTTGGCTTAAGGAACTTTATCTGTGCTCATTTCAATCTCTGGTTTTATGCAGCACCCCAACTCACCTTTCCCCTTAAGCAAGCATAAGTTGATTTTCTAAATTTGGGACCATGTTCTGTTTTGAAATTCAGTTCCTGTGTAGCCAAGTTTACATTCCGTGTATTAGTGATATCTTATGATGTTTCTTTTTCTGTGTGACTTATTTCAGTTAGAATCATCATACCTGAATCCACTCATTATGCTGCTATGGACCTGATGACATAGATGTCATTGCTGAGTGATATTGCATTGTACGTAAGTACCACAACTTCTTTATCCATTTTTCGCTTTATGCGATATTGAACTTGTACCGTAAACGAGTTTCTTGTAAACAGAGCCATCCCAAACTTTGGGGTGGCTGTGTCTTTTTGATTTTAATTTCCCTAAGCTATAGGACCATAAGTGGAAGTGCCCTAGGCTCTGTTGCTTTGTTTTTTAGATGTTTCAGGAAACACCATACACTTCTCCCAAGTGGCTGTTGGCAATTTATATCCCGCCCATCAGCATAACAAGGCTCCCAGTTCTCCATGGCCTGTCCTGCCTTTCTGGATTTTACACTTTTTTCAGATGGCCCTTTTGACGGGGGGGAAGTGAGACTTCATTGTAGTGCAGATTTCCTTTGCAAGCTTGCTTGGTTGACCAAAAAGGGCGTATGCGTTTTTTCCTGAATATATTCAGGAAAAAACGCATACGCCCTTTTTGGCCAAGTGCATCATTGTCGACCTTCTGCCTCTTTTCCTATGCTTTAAATGCAATTCCAGTCTACCTCCTGAAATCGGTTTCCTGCAATTCTGCCCGGCTTTCAAGTCCTCTTGGCAGCCTTACTTCAGTATATTTTTGGATGATAGCTGTCATTTATAACTCTGCAGGTTTGTGAATTACAGTGCCCCTGAGCTCCTTTCTTCAACTCGCTTTCTTGTGAGCTGGCCGCAACACCGCAGGATTGCTTCAGGCCCTAATCTGGTTCCGGCATGGCACGCTGAGCCTTTGGTTAATTCCTCTTCCTGGTGGGAAATGAGAGTTAAATTTTCCCGTCCAGACACCTCCAGCTAGTCTCTCATTGGTTCTCCCTATTCCTGTTCATCTTCCGCGGAATTTGCAAACTGGGCCAAACAGGAGGTTAAAGGCACTGACTCTCCAAGTCGGGAGAGTGTTAGTAAAGCATCTGGAATGTTGCACCCGAGTACCAGGGGACGAGAACTGAGACATATTTCAACACGTCTCCCGATCACACGGTTGATCATACTCTGGGTTCCACATGCATGTTTTAGCTGAAGGAAGAATCCCTTAAACCTGGAGAGTTGAGACCCGTGGAATGGGTACCATGCAATATGACTTCAAAGGGTCTTCATTTGCTCACCAAAACTCTCCAATCC
Source organism: Orcinus orca (assembly GCF_937001465.1). Taxonomy (NCBI): domain Eukaryota; kingdom Metazoa; phylum Chordata; class Mammalia; order Artiodactyla; family Delphinidae; genus Orcinus; species Orcinus orca. Next base: position 206,501 of record NW_026043799.1, on the reverse strand, counting down.
TATCACTGCTGCGTTTTTGCCCCTGTACTCACGATTGATTCACTTTCAGAGACATAGCAATCCATAGGTTTTAAGATACTTACTAGTCAGGTACATTATTAGGCGTTTAATATGGGGTTTTGAGTCCATTTCGTTGAGCAAGGAGTAGCTCTTGTCTATTACATATTTGGCTTAAGGAACTTTATCTGTGCTCATTTCAATCTCTGGTTTTATGCAGCACCCCAACTCACCTTTCCCCTTAAGCAAGCATAAGTTGATTTTCTAAATTTGGGACCATGTTCTGTTTTGAAATTCAGTTCCTGTGTAGCCAAGTTTACATTCCGTGTATTAGTGATATCTTATGATGTTTCTTTTTCTGTGTGACTTATTTCAGTTAGAATCATCATACCTGAATCCACTCATTATGCTGCTATGGGCCTGATGACATAGATGTCATTGCTGAGTGATATTGCATTGTACGTAATTACCACAACTTCTTTATCCATTTTTCGCTTTATGCGATATTGAACTTGTACCGTAAACGAGGTTCTTGTAAACAGAGCCATCCCAAACTTTGGGGTGGCTGTGTCTTTTTGATTTTAATTTCCCTAAGCTATAGGACCATAAGTGGAAGTGCCCTAGGCTCTGTTGCTTTGTTTTTTAGATGTTTCAGGAAACACCATACACTTCTCCCGAGTGGCTGTTGGCAATTTACATCCCGCCCATCAGCATAACAAGGCTCCCAGTTCTCCATGGCCTGTCCTGCCTTTCTGGATTTTACACTTTTTTCAGATGGCCCTTTTGACGGGGGGGAAGTGAGACTTCATTGTAGTGCAGATTTCCTTTGCAAGCTTGCTTGGTTGGCCAAAAAGGGCGTATGCGTTTTTTCCTGAATATATTCAGGAAAAAACGCATACGCCCTTTTTGGCCAAGTGCATCATTGTCGACCTTCTGCCTCTTTTCCTATGCTTTAAATGCAATTCCAGTCTACCTCCTGAAATCGGTTTCCTGCAATTCTGCCCGGCTTTCAACTCCTCTTGGCAGCCTTACTTCAGTATATTTTTGGATGATAGCTGTCATTTATAACTCTGAAGGTTTGTGAATTACAGTGCCCCTGAGCTCCTTTCTTCAACTCGCTTTCTTGTGAGCTGGCCGCAACACCGCAGGATTGCTTCAGGCCCTAATCTGGTTCCGGCATGGCACGCTGAGCCTTTGGTTAATTCCTCTTCCTGGTGGGAAATGAGAGTTAAATTTTCCCGTCCAGACACCTCCAGCTAGTCTCTCATTGGTTCTCCCTATTCCTGTTCATCTTCTGCGGAATTTGCAAACTGGGCCAAAGAGGAGGTTAAAGGCACTGACTCTCCAAGTCGGGAGAGTGTTAGTAAAGCATCTGGAATGTTGCACCCGAGTACCAGGGGACGAGAACTGAGACATATTTCAACACGTCTCCCAATCACACGGTTGATCATACTCTGGGTTCCACATGCATGATTTAGCTGAAGGAAGAATCCCTTAAACCTGGAGAGTTGAGACCCGTGGAATGGGTACCATGCAATATGACTTCAAAGGGTCTTCATTTGCTCACCAAAACTCTCCAATCCTATCACTGCTGCGTTTTTGCCCCTGTACTCACGATTGATTCACTTTCAGAGACATAGCAATCCATAGGTTTTAAGATACTTACTAGTCAGGTACATTATTAGGCGTTTAATATGGGGTTTTGAGTCCATTTCGTTGAGCAAGGAGTAGCTCTTGTCTATTACATATTTGGCTTAAGGAACTTTATCTGTGCTCATTTCAATCTCTGGTTTTATGCAGCACCCCAACTCACCTTTCCCCTTAAGCAAGCATAAGTTGGTTTTCTAAATTTGGGACCATGTTCTGTTTTGAAATTCAGTTCCTGTGTAGCCAAGTTTACATTCCGTGTATTAGTGATATCTTATGATGTTTCTTTTTCTGTGTGACTTATTTCAGTTAGAATCATCATACCTGAATCCACTCATTATGCTGCTATGGGCCTGATGACATAGATGTCATTTCTGAGTGATATTGCATTGTATGTAAGTACCACAACTTCTTTATCCATTTTTCGCTTTATGCGATATTGAACTTGTACCGTAAACGAGTTTCTTGTAAACAGAGCCATCCCAAACTTTGGGGTGGCTGTGTCTTTTTGATTTTAATTTCCCTAAGCTACAGGACCATAAGTGGAAGTGCCCTAGGCTCTGTTGCTTTGTTTTTTAGATGTTTCAGGAAACACCATACACTTCTCCGGAGTGGCTGTTGGCAATTTACATCCCGCCCATCAGCATAACAAGGCTCCCAGTTCTCCATGGCCTGTCCTGCCTTTCTGGATTTTACACTTTTTTCAGATGGCCCTTTTGACGGGGGGGAAGTGAGACTTCATTGTAGTGCAGATTTCCTTTGCAAGCTTGCTTGGTTGGCCAAAAAGGGCGTATGCGTTTTTTCCTGAATATATTCAGGAAAAAACGCATACGCCCTTTTTGGCCAAGTGCATCATTGTCGACCTTCTGCCTCTTTTCCTATGCTTTAAATGCAATTCCAGTCTACCTCCTGAAATCGGTTTCCTGCAATTCTGCCCGGCTTTCAACTCCTCTTGGCAGCCTTACTTCAGTATATTTTTGGATGATAGCTGTCATTTATAACTCTGAAGGTTTGTGAATTACAGTGCCCCTGAGCTCCTTTCTTCAACTCGCTTTCTTGTGAGCTGGCCGCAACACCGCAGGATTGCTTCAGGCCCTAATCTGGTTCCGGCATGGCACGCTGAGCCTTTGGTTAATTCCTCTTCCTGGTGGGAAATGAGAGTTAAATTTTCCCGTCCAGACACCTCCAGCTAGTCTCTCATTGGTTCTCCCTATTCCTGTTCATCTTCTGCGGAATTTGCAAACTGGGCCAAACAGGAGGTTAAAGGCACTGACTCTCCAAGTCGGGAGAGTGTTAGTAAAGCATCTGGAATGTTGCACCCGAGTACCAGGGGACGAGAACTGAGACATATTTCAACACGTCTCCCGATCACACGGTTGATCATACTCTGGGTTCCACATGCATGATTTAGCTGAAGGAAGAATCCCTTAAACCTGGAGAGTTGAGACCCGTGGAATGGGTACCATGCAATATGACTTCAAAGGGTCTTCATTTGCTCACCAAAACTCTCCAATCCTATCACTGCTGCGTTTTTGCCCCTGTACTCACGATTGATTCACTTTCAGAGACATAGCAATCCATAGGTTTTAAGATACTTACTAGTCAGGTACATTATTAGGCGTTTAATATGGGGTTTTGAGTCCATTTCGTTGAGCAAGGAGTAGCTCTTGTCTATTACATATTTGGCTTAAGGAACTTTATCTGTGCTCATTTCAATCTCTGGTTTTATGCAGCACCCCAACTCACCTTTCCCCTTAAGCAAGCATAAGTTGGTTTTCTAAATTTGGGACCATGTTCTGTTTTGAAATTCAGTTCCTGTGTAGCCAAGTTTACATTCCGTGTATTAGTGATATCTTATGATGTTTCTTTTTCTGTGTGACTTATTTCAGTTAGAATCATCATACCTGAATCCACTCATTATGCTGCTATGGGCCTGATGACATAGATGTCATTTCTGAGTGATATTGCATTGTATGTAAGTACCACAACTTCTTTATCCATTTTTCGCTTTATGCGATATTGAACTTGTACCGTAAACGAGTTTCTTGTAAACAGAGCCATCCCAAACTTTGGGGTGGCTGTGTCTTTTTGATTTTAATTTCCCTAAGCTACAGGACCATAAGTGGAAGTGCCCTAGGCTCTGTTGCTTTGTTTTTTAGATGTTTCAGGAAACACCATACACTTCTCCGGAGTGGCTGTTGGCAATTTACATCCCGCCCATCAGCATAACAAGGCTCCCAGTTCTCCATGGCCTGTCCTGCCTTTCTGGATTTTACACTTTTTTCAGATGGCCCTTTTGACGGGGGGGGGGGGAAGTGAGACTTCATTGTAGTGCAGATTTCCTTTGCAAGCTTGCTTGGTTGGCCAAAAAGGGCGTATGCGTTTTTACCTGAATATATTCAGGAAAAAACGCATACGCCCTTTTTGGCCAAGTGCATCATTGTCGACCTTCTGCCTCTTTTCCTATGCTTTAAATGCAATTCCAGTCTACCTCCTGAAATCGGTTTCCTGCAATTCTGCCCGGCTTTCAAGTCCTCTTGGCAGCCTTACTTCAGTATATTTTTGGATGATAGCTGTCATTTATAACTCTGCAGGTTTGTGAATTACAGTGCCCCTGAGCTCCTTTCTTCAACTCGCTTTCTTGTGAGCTGGCCGCAACACCGCAGGATTGCTTCAGGCCCTAATCTGGTTCCGGCATGGCACGCTGAGCCTTTGGTTAATTCCTCTTCCTGGTGGGAAATGAGAGTTAAATTTTCCCGTCCAGACACCTCCAGCTAGTCTCTCATTGGTTCTCCCTATTCCTGTTCATCTTCCGCGGAATTTGCAAACTGGGCCAAACAGGAGGTTAAAGGCACTGACTCTCCAAGTCGGGAGAGTGTTAGTAAAGCATCTGGAATGTTGCACCCGAGTACCAGGGGACGAGAACTGAGACATATTTGAACACGTCTCCCGATCACACGGTTGATCATACTCTGGGTTCCACATGCATGTTTTAGCTGAAGGAAGAATCCCTTAAACCTGGAGAGTTGAGACCCGTGGAATGGGTACCATTCAATATGACTTCAAAGGGTCTTCGTTTGCTCACCGAACCTCTCCAATCCTATCACTGCTGCGTTTATGCCCCTCTACACATGCTTGATTCTCTTTCGGAGACATAGCAATCCATAGATTTTAAGATATTACTAGTCAGGTACATTCTTAGGCGTTTAATATGGGGTTTTGAGTCCATTTCGTTGAGCAAGGAGTAGCTCTTGTCTATTACATATTTGGCTTAAGGAACTTTATTTGTGCTCATTTCAATCTCTGGTTTTATGCAGCACCCCAACTCACCTTTCCCCTAAAGGAAACATAAGTTGATTTTCTAAATTTGGGACCATGTTCTGTTTTGAAATTCAGTTCCTGTGTAGCCAAGTTTACATTCCGTGTATTAGTGATATCTTATGATGTTTCTTTTTCTGTGTGACTTATTTCAGTTAGAATCATCATACCTGAATCCACTCATTATGCTGCTATGGGCCTGATGACATAGATATCATTGCTGAGTGATATTGCATTGTACGTAAGTACCACAACTTCTTTATCCATTTTTCGCTTTCTGCGATATTGAACTTGTACCGTAAACGAGTTTCTTGTAAACAGAGCCATCCCAAACTTTGGGGTGGCTGTGTCTTTTTGATTTTAATTTCCCTAAGCTATAGGACCATAAGTGGAAGTGCCCTAGGCTCTGTTGCTTTGTTTTTTAGATGTTTCAGGAAACACCATACACTTCTCCCGAGTGGCTGTTGGCAATTTACATCCCGCCCATCAGCATAACAAGGCTCCCAGTTCTCCATGGCCTGTCCTGCCTTTCTGGATTTTACACTTTTTTCAGATGGCCCTTGTGACCCGGGGGAAGTGAGACTTCATTGTAGTGCAGATTTCCTTTGCAAGCTTGCTTGGTTGGCCAAAAAGTGCTTATGCTTTTTTTCCTGAATATATTCAGGAAAAAACGCATACGCCCTTTTTGGCCAAGTGCATCATTGTCGACCTTCTGCCTCTTTTCCTATGCTTTAAATGCAATTCCAGTCTACCTCCTGAAATCGGTTTCCTGCAATTCTGCCCGGCTTTCAAGGCCTCTTGGCAGCCTTACTTCAGTATATTTTTGGATGATAGCTGTCATTTATAACTCTGCAGATTTGTGAATTACAGTGCCCCTGAGCTCCTTTCTTCAACTCGCTTTCTTGTGAGCTGGCCGCAACACCGCAGGATTGCTTCAGGCCCTAATCTGGTTCCGGCATGGCACGCTGAGCCTTTGGTTAATTCCTCTTCCTGGTGGGAAATGAGAGTTAAATTTTCCCGTCCAGACACCTCCAGCTAGTCTCTCATTGGTTCTCCCTATTCCTGTTCATCTTCCGCGGAATTTGCAAACTGGGCCAAACAGGAGGTTAAAGGCACTGACTCTCCAAGTCGGGAGAGTGTTAGTAAAGCATCTGGAATGTTGCACCCGAGTACCAGGGGACGAGAACTGAGACATATTTCAACACGTCTCCCGATCACACGGTTGATCATACTCTGGGTTCCACATGCATGTTTTAGCTGAAGGAAGAATCCCTTAAACCTGGAGAGTTGAGACCCGTGGAATGGGTACCATGCAATATGACTTCAAAGGGTCTTCATTTGCTCACCAAAACTCTCCAATCCTATCACTGCTGCGTTTTTGCCCCTGTACTCACGATTGATTCACTTTCAGAGACATAGCAATCCATAGGTTTTAAGATACTTACTAGTCAGGTACATTATTAGGCGTTTAATATGGGGTTTTGAGTCCATTTCGTTGAGCAAGGAGTAGCTCTTGTCTATTACATATTTGGCTTAAGGAACTTTATCTGTGCTCATTTCAATCTCTGGTTTTATGCAGCACCCCAACTCACCTTTCCCCTTAAGCAAGCATAAGTTGATTTTCTAAATTTGGGACCATGTTCTGTTTTGAAATTCAGTTCCTGTGTAGCCAAGTTTACATTCCGTGTATTAGTGATATCTTATGATGTTTCTTTTTCTGTGTGACTTATTTCAGTTAGAATCATCATACCTGAATCCACTCATTATGCTGCTATGGGCCTGATGACATAGATGTCATTGCTGAGTGATATTGCATTGTACGTAATTACCACAACTTCTTTATCCATTTTTCGCTTTATGCGATATTGAACTTGTACCGTAAACGAGGTTCTTGTAAACAGAGCCATCCCAAACTTTGGGGTGGCTGTGTCTTTTTGATTTTAATTTCCCTAAGCTATAGGACCATAAGTGGAAGTGCCCTAGGCTCTGTTGCTTTGTTTTTTAGATGTTTCAGGAAACACCATACACTTCTCCCGAGTGGCTGTTGGCAATTTACATCCCGCCCATCAGCATAACAAGGCTCCCAGTTCTCCATGGCCTGTCCTGCCTTTCTGGATTTTACACTTTTTTCAGATGGCCCTTTTGACGGGGGGGAAGTGAGACTTCATTGTAGTGCAGATTTCCTTTGCAAGCTTGCTTGGTTGGCCAAAAAGGGCGTATGCGTTTTTTCCTGAATATATTCAGGAAAAAACGCATACGCCCTTTTTGGCCAAGTGCATCATTGTCGACCTTCTGCCTCTTTTCCTATGCTTTAAATGCAATTCCAGTCTACCTCCTGAAATCGGTTTCCTGCAATTCTGCCCGGCTTTCAACTCCTCTTGGCAGCCTTACTTCAGTATATTTTTGGATGATAGCTGTCATTTATAACTCTGAAGGTTTGTGAATTACAGTGCCCCTGAGCTCCTTTCTTCAACTCGCTTTCTTGTGAGCTGGCCGCAACACCGCAGGATTGCTTCAGGCCCTAATCTGGTTCCGGCATGGCACGCTGAGCCTTTGGTTAATTCCTCTTCCTGGTGGGAAATGAGAGTTAAATTTTCCCGTCCAGACACCTCCAGCTAGTCTCTCATTGGTTCTCCCTATTCCTGTTCATCTTCTGCGGAATTTGCAAACTGGGCCAAACAGGAGGTTAAAGGCACTGACTCTCCAAGTCGGGAGAGTGTTAGTAAAGCATCTGGAATGTTGCACCCGAGTACCAGGGGACGAGAACTGAGACATATTTCAACACGTCTCCCAATCACACGGTTGATCATACTCTGGGTTCCACATGCATGATTTAGCTGAAGGAAGAATCCCTTAAACCTGGAGAGTTGAGACCCGTGGAATGGGTACCATGCAATATGACTTCAAAGGGTCTTCATTTGCTCACCAAAACTCTCCAATCCTATCACTGCTGCGTTTTTGCCCCTGTACTCACGATTGATTCACTTTCAGAGACATAGCAATCCATAGGTTTTAAGATACTTACTAGTCAGGTACATTATTAGGCGTTTAATATGGGGTTTTGAGTCCATTTCGTTGAGCAAGGAGTAGCTCTTGTCTATTACATATTTGGCTTAAGGAACTTTATCTGTGCTCATTTCAATCTCTGGTTTTATGCAGCACCCCAACTCACCTTTCCCCTTAAGCAAGCATAAGTTGGTTTTCTAAATTTGGGACCATGTTCTGTTTTGAAATTCAGTTCCTGTGTAGCCAAGTTTACATTCCGTGTATTAGTGATATCTTATGATGTTTCTTTTTCTGTGTGACTTATTTCAGTTAGAATCATCATACCTGAATCCACTCATTATGCTGCTATGGGCCTGATGACATAGATGTCATTTCTGAGTGATATTGCATTGTATGTAAGTACCACAACTTCTTTATCCATTTTTCGCTTTATGCGATATTGAACTTGTACCGTAAACGAGTTTCTTGTAAACAGAGCCATCCCAAACTTTGGGGTGGCTGTGTCTTTTTGATTTTAATTTCCCTAAGCTACAGGACCATAAGTGGAAGTGCCCTAGGCTCTGTTGCTTTGTTTTTTAGATGTTTCAGGAAACACCATACACTTCTCCGGAGTGGCTGTTGGCAATTTACATCCCGCCCATCAGCATAACAAGGCTCCCAGTTCTCCATGGCCTGTCCTGCCTTTCTGGATTTTACACTTTTTTCAGATGGCCCTTTTGACGGGGGGGAAGTGAGACTTCATTGTAGTGCAGATTTCCTTTGCAAGCTTGCTTGGTTGGCCAAAAAGGGCGTATGCGTTTTTTCCTGAATATATTCAGGAAAAAACGCATACGCCCTTTTTGGCCAAGTGCATCATTGTCGACCTTCTGCCTCTTTTCCTATGCTTTAAATGCAATTCCAGTCTACCTCCTGAAATCGGTTTCCTGCAATTCTGCCCGGCTTTCAACTCCTCTTGGCAGCCTTACTTCAGTATATTTTTGGATGATAGCTGTCATTTATAACTCTGAAGGTTTGTGAATTACAGTGCCCCTGAGCTCCTTTCTTCAACTCGCTTTCTTGTGAGCTGGCCGCAACACCGCAGGATTGCTTCAGGCCCTAATCTGGTTCCGGCATGGCACGCTGAGCCTTTGGTTAATTCCTCTTCCTGGTGGGAAATGAGAGTTAAATTTTCCCGTCCAGACACCTCCAGCTAGTCTCTCATTGGTTCTCCCTATTCCTGTTCATCTTCTGCGGAATTTGCAAACTGGGCCAAACAGGAGGTTAAAGGCACTGACTCTCCAAGTCGGGAGAGTGTTAGTAAAGCATCTGGAATGTTGCACCCGAGTACCAGGGGACGAGAACTGAGACATATTTCAACACGTCTCCCGATCACACGGTTGATCATACTCTGGGTTCCACATGCATGATTTAGCTGAAGGAAGAATCCCTTAAACCTGGAGAGTTGAGACCCGTGGAATGGGTACCATGCAATATGACTTCAAAGGGTCTTCATTTGCTCACCAAAACTCTCCAATCCTATCACTGCTGCGTTTTTGCCCCTGTACTCACGATTGATTCACTTTCAGAGACATAGCAATCCATAGGTTTTAAGATACTTACTAGTCAGGTACATTATTAGGCGTTTAATATGGGGTTTTGAGTCCATTTCGTTGAGCAAGGAGTAGCTCTTGTCTATTACATATTTGGCTTAAGGAACTTTATCTGTGCTCATTTCAATCTCTGGTTTTATGCAGCACCCCAACTCACCTTTCCCCTTAAGCAAGCATAAGTTGGTTTTCTAAATTTGGGACCATGTTCTGTTTTGAAATTCAGTTCCTGTGTAGCCAAGTTTACATTCCGTGTATTAGTGATATCTTATGATGTTTCTTTTTCTGTGTGACTTATTTCAGTTAGAATCATCATACCTGAATCCACTCATTATGCTGCTATGGGCCTGATGACATAGATGTCATTTCTGAGTGATATTGCATTGTATGTAAGTACCACAACTTCTTTATCCATTTTTCGCTTTATGCGATATTGAACTTGTACCGTAAACGAGTTTCTTGTAAACAGAGCCATCCCAAACTTTGGGGTGGCTGTGTCTTTTTGATTTTAATTTCCCTAAGCTACAGGACCATAAGTGGAAGTGCCCTAGGCTCTGTTGCTTTGTTTTTTAGATGTTTCAGGAAACACCATACACTTCTCCGGAGTGGCTGTTGGCAATTTACATCCCGCCCATCAGCATAACAAGGCTCCCAGTTCTCCATGGCCTGTCCTGCCTTTCTGGATTTTACACTTTTTTCAGATGGCCCTTTTGACGGGGGGGGGGGAAGTGAGACTTCATTGTAGTGCAGATTTCCTTTGCAAGCTTGCTTGGTTGGCCAAAAAGGGCGTATGCGTTTTTACCTGAATATATTCAGGAAAAAACGCATACGCCCTTTTTGGCCAAGTGCATCATTGTCGACCTTCTGCCTCTTTTCCTATGCTTTAAATGCAATTCCAGTCTACCTCCTGAAATCGGTTTCCTGCAATTCTGCCCGGCTTTCAAGTCCTCTTGGCAGCCTTACTTCAGTATATTTTTGGATGATAGCTGTCATTTATAACTCTGCAGGTTTGTGAATTACAGTGCCCCTGAGCTCCTTTCTTCAACTCGCTTTCTTGTGAGCTGGCCGCAACACCGCAGGATTGCTTCAGGCCCTAATCTGGTTCTGGCATGGCACGCTGAGCCTTTGGTTAATTCCTCTTCCTGGTGGGAAATGAGAGTTAAATTTTCCCGTCCAGACACCTCCAGCTAGTCTCTCATTGGTTCTCCCTATTCCTGTTCATCTTCCGCGGAATTTGCAAACTGGGCCAAAGAGGAGGTTAAAGGCACTGACTCTCCAAGTCGGGAGAGTGTTAGTAAAGCATCTGGAATGTTGCACCCGAGTACCAGGGGACGAGAACTGAGACATATTTGAACACGTCTCCCGATCACACGGTTGATCATACTCTGGGTTCCACATGCATGTTTTAGCTGAAGGAAGAATCCCTTAAACCTGGAGAGTTGAGACCCGTGGAATGGGTACCATTCAATATGACTTCAAAGGGTCTTCGTTTGCTCACCGAACCTCTCCAATCCTATCACTGCTGCGTTTATGCCCCTCTACACATGCTTGATTCTCTTTCGGAGACATAGCAATCCATAGATTTTAAGATATTACTAGTCAGGTACATTCTTAGGCGTTTAATATGGGGTTTTGAGTCCATTTCGTTGAGCAAGGAGTAGCTCTTGTCTATTACATATTTGGCTTAAGGAACTTTATTTGTGCTCATTTCAATCTCTGGTTTTATGCAGCACCCCAACTCACCTTTCCCCTAAAGGAAACATAAGTTGATTTTCTAAATTTGGGACCATGTTCTGTTTTGAAATTCAGTTCCTGTGTAGCCAAGTTTACATTCCGTGTATTAGTGATATCTTATGATGTTTCTTTTTCTGTGTGACTTATTTCAGTTAGAATCATCATACCTGAATCCACTCATTATGCTGCTATGGGCCTGATGACATAGATATCATTGCTGAGTGATATTGCATTGTACGTAAGTACCACAACTTCTTTATCCATTTTTCGCTTTCTGCGATATTGAACTTGTACCGTAAACGAGTTTCTTGTAAACAGAGCCATCCCAAACTTTGGGGTGGCTGTGTCTTTTTGATTTTAATTTCCCTAAGCTATAGGACCATAAGTGGAAGTGCCCTAGGCTCTGTTGCTTTGTTTTTTAGATGTTTCAGGAAACACCATACACTTCTCCCGAGTGGCTGTTGGCAATTTACATCCCGCCCATCAGCATAACAAGGCTCCCAGTTCTCCATGGCCTGTCCTGCCTTTCTGGATTTTACACTTTTTTCAGATGGCCCTTGTGACCCGGGGGAAGTGAGACTTCATTGTAGTGCAGATTTCCTTTGCAAGCTTGCTTGGTTGGCCAAAAAGTGCTTATGCTTTTTTTCCTGAATATATTCAGGAAAAAACGCATACGCCCTTTTTGGCCAAGTGCATCATTGTCGACCTTCTGCCTCTTTTCCTATGCTTTAAATGCAATTCCAGTCTACCTCCTGAAATCGGTTTCCTGCAATTCTGCCCGGCTTTCAAGGCCTCTTGGCAGCCTTACTTCAGTATATTTTTGGATGATAGCTGTCATTTATAACTCTGCAGATTTGTGAATTACAGTGCCCCTGAGCTCCTTTCTTCAACTCGCTTTCTTGTGAGCTGGCCGCAACACCGCAGGATTGCTTCAGGCCCTAATCTGGTTCCGGCATGGCACGCTGAGCCTTTGGTTAATTCCTCTTCCTGGTGGGAAATGAGAGTTAAATTTTCCCGTCCAGACACCTCCAGCTAGTCTCTCATTGGTTCTCCCTATTCCTGTTCATCTTCCACGGAATTTGCAAACTGGGCCAAACAGGAGGTTAAAGGCACTGACTCTCCAAGTCGGGAGAGTGTTAGTAAAGCATCTGGAATGTTGCACCCGAGTACCAGGGGACGAGACCTGAGACATATTTCAACACGTCTCCCGATCACACGGTTGGTCATACTCTGGGTTCCACATGCATGTTTTAGCTGAAGGAAGAATCCCTTAAACCTGGAGAGTTGAGACCCGTGGAATGGGTACCATGCAATATGACTTCAAAGGGTCTTCATTTGCTCACCAAAACTCTCCAATCCTATCACTGCTGCGTTTTTGCCCCTGTACTCACTATTGATACACTTTCAGAGACATAGCAATCCATAGGTTTTAAGGTACTTACTAGTCAGGTACATTATTAGGCGTTTAATATGGGGTTTTGAGTCCATTTTGTTGAGCAAGGAGTAGCTCTTGTCTATTACATATTTGGCTTAAGGAACTTTATCTGTGCTCATTTCAATCTCTGGTTTTATGCAGCACCCCAACTCACCTTTCCCCTTAAGCAAGCATAAGTTGGTTTTCTAAATTTGAGACTCTGTTCTGTTTTGTAATCCATTCCTGTGTAGCCAAGTTTACATTCCGTGTATTAGTGATATCTTATGATGTTTCTTATTCTGTGTGACTTATTTCAGTTAGAATCATCATACCTGAATCCACTCTATGCTGCTACTGGCCTGATGACATAGATTTCATTGCTGAGTGATATTGCATTGTACGTAAGTACCACAACTTCTTTATCCATTTTTCACTTTCTGTGATATTGAACTTGTACCGTAAACGAGGTTCTTGTAAACAGAGCCGTCCCAAACATTGGGGTGGCTGTGTCTTTTTGATTTTAATTTCCCTAAGCTGCAGGACCATAAGTGGAAGTGCCCTAGGCTCTGTTGCTTTGTTTTAGATGTTCCAGGAAACACCATACACTTCTCCTGAGTGGCTGTTGGCAATTTACATCCCGCCCATCAGCATAACAAGGCTCCCAGTTCTCTATGGCCTGTCCTGCCTTTCTGGATTTTACACTTTTTTCAGATGGCCCTTTTGACTGGGGGGAAGTGAGACTTCATTGTAGTGCAGATTTCCTTTGCAAGCTTGCTTGGTTGGCCAAAAAGGTCGTATGCACTTTTTCCTGAATATATTCAGGAAAAAAAGCATACGCCCTTTTTGGCCAAGTGCATCATTGTCGACGTTCTGCCTCTTTTCCTATGCTTTAAATGCAATTCCAGTCTACATCCTGAAATTGGATTCTTGCAATTCTGCCCCGCTTTGAAGTCCTCTTGGCAGCCTTACTTCAGTATATTTTTGGACGATAGCTGTCATTTATAACTCTGCAGGTTTGTGATTACAGTGCCCCTGAGCTCCTTTCTTCAACTCGCTTTCTTGTGAGCTGGCCGCAACACCACAGGATTGCTTCAGGCCCTAATCTGATTCTGTCACGGCACGCTTAGCCTTTTGTTAATTTCTCTTCCTGGAGGGAAATGAGAGTTAAATTTGCCCGTCCAGACACTTCCAGCTAGTCTCTGATTGGTCCTTCCTGTTCCTGTTCATCTTCCCCAGAAATTGCAAACTGGGCCAATCAGGAGGTTAAAGGCACTGACTCTCCAAGTCGGGAGAGTGTTATTAAAGCGTCTGGAATGTTGCACCCGAGTACCAGGGGACGAGAACTGAGACATATTTGAACACGTCTCCCGATCACAGAGTTGATCATACTCTGGGCTCCACATGCATGTTTTAGCTGAAGGAAAAATCCCTTAAACCAGGAGAGTTGAGACCCGTGGAATGGGTACCATGCAATATGACTTCAAAGGGTCTTCATTTGCTCACCGAACCTCTCCAATCCTATCACTGCTGTGTTTATGCCCCTGTACACACGCTTGATTCTCTTTTGGAGACATAGCAATCCATAGGTTTTAAGATACTTACTAGTCAGGTACATTCTTAGATGTTTAATATGGGATGTTGAGTCCATTTCGTTGAGCAAGGAGTAGCTCTTGTCTATTACATATTTCGCTTAAGGAACTTTATCTGTGCTCATTTCAATCTCTGGTTTTATGCAGCACCCCAACTCACCTTTCCCCTTAAGCAAGCATAAGTTGGTTTTCTAAATTTGAGACCCTGTTCTGTTTTGTAATCCAGTTCCTGTGTAGCCAAGTTTACATTCCGTGTATTAGTGATATCTTATGATGTTTCTTTTTCTGTGTGGCTTATTTCAGTTAGAATCATCATACCTGAATCCACTCATTATGCTGCTATGGGCCTGATGACATAGATGTCATTGCTGAGTGATATTGCATTGTATGTAAGTACCACAACTTCTTTATCCATTTTTCGCTTTCTGCGATATTGAACTTGTACCGTAAACGAGGTTCTTGTAAACAGAGCCGTCCCAAACTTTGGGGTGGCTGTGTCTTTTGGATTTTAATTTCCCTAAGCTATAGGACCATAAGTGGAAGTGCCCTAGGCTCTGTTGCTTTGTTTTTTAGATGTTTCAGGAAACACCATACACTTCTCCCAAGTGGCTGTTGGCAATTTACATCCCGCCCATCAGCATAACAAGGCTCCCAGTTCTCCATGGCCTGTCCTGCCTTTCTGGATTTTACACTTTTTTCAGATGGCCCTTTTGACCGGGGGGAAGTGAGACTTCATTGTAGTGCAGATTTCCTTTGCAAGCTTGCTTGGTTGGGCAAAAAGTGCGTATGCGTTTTTTCCTGAATATATTCAGGAAAAAACGCATACACCCTTTTTGGCCAAGTGCATCATTGTGGACGTTCTGCCTCTTTTCCTATGCTTTAAATGCAATTCCAGTCTACCTCCTGAAATCGGTTTCCTGCAATTCTGCCCCGCTTTCAAGTCCTCTTGGCAGCCTTACTTCAGTATATTTTTGGACGATAGCTGTCATTTATAACTCTGCAGGTTTGTGAATTACAGTGCCCCTGAGCTCCTTTCTTCAACTAGCTTTCTTGTGAGCTGGCCGCAACACCGCAGGATTGCTTCAGGCCCTAATCTGGTTCCGGCACGGCACGCTGAGCCTTTGGTTAATTCCTCTTCCTGGTGGGAAATGAGAGTTAAATTTGCTCGTCCAGACACCTCCAGCTAGTCTCTCATTGGTTCTCCCTATTCCTGTTCATCTTCCGCAGAAATTGCAAACTGGGCCAAACAGGAGGTTAAAGGCACTGACTCTCCAAGACGGGAGAGTGTTAGTAAAGCATCTGGAATGTTGCACCCGAGTACCAGGGGAGAAAAACTGAGACCTATTTGAACAAGTCTCCCTATCACATGGTTGATCATACTCTGGGTTCCACATGCATGTTTTAGCTGAAGGAAGAATCCCTTAAACCTGGAGAGTTGAGACCCGTGGAATGGGTACCATGCAATATGACTTCAAAGGGTCTTCATTTGCTCACCAAAACTCTCCAATCCTATCACTGCTGCGTTTTTGCCCCTGTACTCACTATTGATACACTTTCAGAGACATAGCAATCCATAGGTTTTAAGGTACTTACTAGTCAGGTACATTATTAGGCGTTTAATATGGGGTTTTGAGTCCATTTTGTTGAGCAAGGAGTAGCTCTTGTCTATTACATATTTGGCTTAAGGAACTTTATCTGTGCTCATTTCAATCTCTGGTTTTATGCAGCACCCCAACTCACCTTTCCCCTTAAGCAAGCATAAGTTGGTTTTCTAAATTTGAGACTCTGTTCTGTTTTGTAATCCATTCCTGTGTAGCCAAGTTTACATTCGGTGTATTAGTGATATCTTATGATGTTTCTTATTCTGTGTGACTTATTTCAGTTAGAATCATCATACCTGAATCCACTCTATGCTGCTACTGGCCTGATGACATAGATTTCATTGCTGAGTGATATTGCATTGTACGTAAGTACCACAACTTCTTTATCCATTTTTCACTTTCTGTGATATTGAACTTGTACCGTAAACGAGGTTCTTGTAAACAGAGCCGTCCCAAACATTGGGGTGGCTGTGTCTTTTTGATTTTAATTTCCCTAAGCTGCAGGACCATAAGTGGAAGTGCCCTAGGCTCTGTTGCTTTGTTTTAGATGTTCCAGGAAACACCATACACTTCTCCTGAGTGGCTGTTGGCAAGTTACATCCCGCCCATCAGCATAACAAGGCTCCCAGTTCTCTATGGCCTGTCCTGCCTTTCTGGATTTTACACTTTTTTCAGATGGCCCTTTTGACTGGGGGGAAGTGAGACTTCATTGTAGTGCAGATTTCCTTTGCAAGCTTGCTTGGTTGGCCAAAAAGGTCGTATGCACTTTTTCCTGAATATATTCAGGAAAAAAAGCATACGCCCTTTTTGGCCAAGTGCATCATTGTCGACGTTCTGCCTCTTTTCCTATGCTTTAAATGCAATTCCAGTCTACATCCTGAAATTGGATTCTTGCAATTCTGCCCCGCTTTGAAGTCCTCTTGGCAGCCTTACTTCAGTATATTTTTGGACGATAGCTGTCATTTATAACTCTGCAGGTTTGTGATTACAGTGCCCCTGAGCTCCTTTCTTCAACTCGCTTTCTTGTGAGCTGGCCGCAACACCACAGGATTGCTTCAGGCCCTAATCTGATTCTGTCACGGCACGCTTAGCCTTTTGTTAATTTCTCTTCCTGGAGGGAAATGAGAGTTAAATTTGCCCGTCCAGACACTTCCAGCTAGTCTCTGATTGGTCCTTCCTGTTCCTGTTCATCTTCCCCAGAAATTGCAAACTGGGCCAATCAGGAGGTTAAAGGCACTGACTCTCCAAGTCGGGAGAGTGTTATTAAAGCGTCTGGAATGTTGCACCCGAGTACCAGGGGACGAGAACTGAGACATATTTGAACACGTCTCCCGATCACAGAGTTGATCATACTCTGGGCTCCACATGCATGTTTTAGCTGAAGGAAAAATCCCTTAAACCAGGAGAGTTGAGACCCGTGGAATGGGTACCATGCAATATGACTTCAAAGGGTCTTCATTTGCTCACCGAACCTCTCCAATCCTATCACTGCTGTGTTTATGCCCCTGTACACACGCTTGATTCTCTTTTGGAGACATAGCAATCCATAGGTTTTAAGATACTTACTAGTCAGGTACATTCTTAGATGTTTAATATGGGATGTTGAGTCCATTTCGTTGAGCAAGGAGTAGCTCTTGTCTATTACATATTTCGCTTAAGGAACTTTATCTGTGCTCATTTCAATCTCTGGTTTTATGCAGCACCCCAACTCACCTTTCCCCTTAAGCAAGCATAAGTTGGTTTTCTAAATTTGAGACCCTGTTCTGTTTTGTAATCCAGTTCCTGTGTAGCCAAGTTTACATTCCGTGTATTAGTGATATCTTATGATGTTTCTTTTTCTGTGTGGCTTATTTCAGTTAGAATCATCATACCTGAATCCACTCATTATGCTGCTATGGGCCTGATGACATAGATGTCATTGCTGAGTGATATTGCATTGTATGTAAGTACCACAACTTCTTTATCCATTTTTCGCTTTCTGCGATATTGAACTTGTACCGTAAACGAGGTTCTTGTAAACAGAGCCGTCCCAAACTTTGGGGTGGCTGTGTCTTTTGGATTTTAATTTCCCTAAGCTATAGGACCATAAGTGGAAGTGCCCTAGGCTCTGTTGCTTTGTTTTTTAGATGTTTCAGGAAACACCATACACTTCTCCCAAGTGGCTGTTGGCAATTTACATCCCGCCCATCAGCATAACAAGGCTCCCAGTTCTCCATGGCCTGTCCTGCCTTTCTGGATTTTACACTTTTTTCAGATGGCCCTTTTGACCGGGGGGAAGTGAGACTTCATTGTAGTGCAGATTTCCTTTGCAAGCTTGCTTGGTTGGGCAAAAAGTGCGTATGCGTTTTTTCCTGAATATATTCAGGAAAAAACGCATACACCCTTTTTGGCCAAGTGCATCATTGTGGACGTTCTGCCTCTTTTCCTATGCTTTAAATGCAATTCCAGTCTACCTCCTGAAATCGGTTTCCTGCAATTCTGCCCCGCTTTCAAGTCCTCTTGGCAGCCTTACTTCAGTATATTTTTGGACGATAGCTGTCATTTATAACTCTGCAGGTTTGTGAATTACAGTGCCCCTGAGCTCCTTTCTTCAACTAGCTTTCTTGTGAGCTGGCCGCAACACCGCAGGATTGCTTCAGGCCCTAATCTGGTTCCGGCACGGCACGCTGAGCCTTTGGTTAATTCCTCTTCCTGGTGGGAAATGAGAGTTAAATTTGCTCGTCCAGACACCTCCAGCTAGTCTCTCATTGGTTCTCCCTATTCCTGTTCATCTTCCGCAGAAATTGCAAACTGGGCCAAACAGGAGGTTAAAGGCACTGACTCTCCAAGACGGGAGAGTGTTAGTAAAGCATCTGGAATGTTGCACCCGAGTACCAGGGGAGAAAAACTGAGACCTATTTGAACAAGTCTCCCTATCACATGGTTGATCATACTCTGGGTTCCACATGCATGTTTTAGCTGAAGGAAGAATCCCTTAAACCTGGAGAGTTGAGACCCGTGGAATGGGTACCATGCAATATGACTTCAAAGGGTCTTCATTTGCTCACCAAAACTCTCCAATCCTATCACTGCTGCGTTTTTGCCCCTGTACTCACTATTGATACACTTTCAGAGACATAGCAATCCATAGGTTTTAAGGTACTTACTAGTCAGGTACATTATTAGGCGTTTAATATGGGGTTTTGAGTCCATTTTGTTGAGCAAGGAGTAGCTCTTGTCTATTACATATTTGGCTTAAGGAACTTTATCTGTGCTCATTTCAATCTCTGGTTTTATGCAGCACCCCAACTCACCTTTCCCCTTAAGCAAGCATAAGTTGGTTTTCTAAATTTGAGACTCTGTTCTGTTTTGTAATCCATTCCTGTGTAGCCAAGTTTACATTCCGTGTATTAGTGATATCTTATGATGTTTCTTATTCTGTGTGACTTATTTCAGTTAGAATCATCATACCTGAATCCACTCTATGCTGCTACTGGCCTGATGACATAGATTTCATTGCTGAGTGATATTGCATTGTACGTAAGTACCACAACTTCTTTATCCATTTTTCACTTTCTGTGATATTGAACTTGTACCGTAAACGAGGTTCTTGTAAACAGAGCCGTCCCAAACATTGGGGTGGCTGTGTCTTTTTGATTTTAATTTCCCTAAGCTGCAGGACCATAAGTGGAAGTGCCCTAGGCTCTGTTGCTTTGTTTTAGATGTTCCAGGAAACACCATACACTTCTCCTGAGTGGCTGTTGGCAAGTTACATCCCGCCCATCAGCATAACAAGGCTCCCAGTTCTCTATGGCCTGTCCTGCCTTTCTGGATTTTACACTTTTTTCAGATGGCCCTTTTGACTGGGGGGAAGTGAGACTTCATTGTAGTGCAGATTTCCTTTGCAAGCTTGCTTGGTTGGCCAAAAAGGTCGTATGCACTTTTTCCTGAATATATTCAGGAAAAAAAGCATACGCCCTTTTTGGCCAAGTGCATCATTGTCGACGTTCTGCCTCTTTTCCTATGCTTTAAATGCAATTCCAGTCTACATCCTGAAATTGGATTCTTGCAATTCTGCCCCGCTTTGAAGTCCTCTTGGCAGCCTTACTTCAGTATATTTTTGGACGATAGCTGTCATTTATAACTCTGCAGGTTTGTGATTACAGTGCCCCTGAGCTCCTTTCTTCAACTCGCTTTCTTGTGAGCTGGCCGCAACACCACAGGATTGCTTCAGGCCCTAATCTGATTCTGTCACGGCACGCTTAGCCTTTTGTTAATTTCTCTTCCTGGAGGGAAATGAGAGTTAAATTTGCCCGTCCAGACACTTCCAGCTAGTCTCTGATTGGTCCTTCCTGTTCCTGTTCATCTTCCCCAGAAATTGCAAACTGGGCCAATCAGGAGGTTAAAGGCACTGACTCTCCAAGTCGGGAGAGTGTTATTAAAGCGTCTGGAATGTTGCACCCGAGTACCAGGGGACGAGAACTGAGACATATTTGAACACGTCTCCCGATCACAGAGTTGATCATACTCTGGGCTCCACATGCATGTTTTAGCTGAAGGAAAAATCCCTTAAACCAGGAGAGTTGAGACCCGTGGAATGGGTACCATGCAATATGACTTCAAAGGGTCTTCATTTGCTCACCGAACCTCTCCAATCCTATCACTGCTGTGTTTATGCCCCTGTACACACGCTTGATTCTCTTTTGGAGACATAGCAATCCATAGGTTTTAAGATACTTACTAGTCAGGTACATTCTTAGATGTTTAATATGGGATGTTGAGTCCATTTCGTTGAGCAAGGAGTAGCTCTTGTCTATTACATATTTCGCTTAAGGAACTTTATCTGTGCTCATTTCAATCTCTGGTTTTATGCAGCACCCCAACTCACCTTTCCCCTTAAGCAAGCATAAGTTGGTTTTCTAAATTTGAGACCCTGTTCTGTTTTGTAATCCAGTTCCTGTGTAGCCAAGTTTACATTCCGTGTATTAGTGATATCTTATGATGTTTCTTTTTCTGTGTGGCTTATTTCAGTTAGAATCATCATACCTGAATCCACTCATTATGCTGCTATGGGCCTGATGACATAGATGTCATTGCTGAGTGATATTGCATTGTATGTAAGTACCACAACTTCTTTATCCATTTTTCGCTTTCTGCGATATTGAACTTGTACCGTAAACGAGGTTCTTGTAAACAGAGCCGTCCCAAACTTTGGGGTGGCTGTGTCTTTTGGATTTTAATTTCCCTAAGCTATAGGACCATAAGTGGAAGTGCCCTAGGCTCTGTTGCTTTGTTTTTTAGATGTTTCAGGAAACACCATACACTTCTCCCAAGTGGCTGTTGGCAATTTACATCCCGCCCATCAGCATAACAAGGCTCCCAGTTCTCCATGGCCTGTCCTGCCTTTCTGGATTTTACACTTTTTTCAGATGGCCCTTTTGACCGGGGGGAAGTGAGACTTCATTGTAGTGCAGATTTCCTTTGCAAGCTTGCTTGGTTGGGCAAAAAGTGCGTATGCGTTTTTTCCTGAATATATTCAGGAAAAAACGCATACACCCTTTTTGGCCAAGTGCATCATTGTGGACGTTCTGCCTCTTTTCCTATGCTTTAAATGCAATTCCAGTCTACCTCCTGAAATCGGTTTCCTGCAATTCTGCCCCGCTTTCAAGTCCTCTTGGCAGCCTTACTTCAGTATATTTTTGGACGATAGCTGTCATTTATAACTCTGCAGGTTTGTGAATTACAGTGCCCCTGAGCTCCTTTCTTCAACTAGCTTTCTTGTGAGCTGGCCGCAACACCGCAGGATTGCTTCAGGCCCTAATCTGGTTCCGGCACGGCACGCTGAGCCTTTGGTTAATTCCTCTTCCTGGTGGGAAATGAGAGTTAAATTTGCTCGTCCAGACACCTCCAGCTAGTCTCTCATTGGTTCTCCCTATTCCTGTTCATCTTCCGCAGAAATTGCAAACTGGGCCAAACAGGAGGTTAAAGGCACTGACTCTCCAAGACGGGAGAGTGTTAGTAAAGCATCTGGAATGTTGCACCCGAGTACCAGGGGAGAAAAACTGAGACCTATTTGAACAAGTCTCCCTATCACATGGTTGATCATACTCTGGGTTCCACATGCATGTTTTAGCTGAAGGAAGAATCCCTTAAACCTGGAGAGTTGAGACCCGTGGAATGGGTACCATGCAATATGACTTCAAAGGGTCTTCATTTGCTCACCAAAACTCTCCAATCCTATCACTGCTGCGTTTTTGCCCCTGTACTCACTATTGATACACTTTCAGAGACATAGCAATCCATAGGTTTTAAGGTACTTACTAGTCAGGTACATTATTAGGCGTTTAATATGGGGTTTTGAGTCCATTTTGTTGAGCAAGGAGTAGCTCTTGTCTATTACATATTTGGCTTAAGGAACTTTATCTGTGCTCATTTCAATCTCTGGTTTTATGCAGCACCCCAACTCACCTTTCCCCTTAAGCAAGCATAAGTTGGTTTTCTAAATTTGAGACTCTGTTCTGTTTTGTAATCCATTCCTGTGTAGCCAAGTTTACATTCCGTGTATTAGTGATATCTTATGATGTTTCTTATTCTGTGTGACTTATTTCAGTTAGAATCATCATACCTGAATCCACTCTATGCTGCTACTGGCCTGATGACATAGATTTCATTGCTGAGTGATATTGCATTGTACGTAAGTACCACAACTTCTTTATCCATTTTTCACTTTCTGTGATATTGAACTTGTACCGTAAACGAGGTTCTTGTAAACAGAGCCGTCCCAAACATTGGGGTGGCTGTGTCTTTTTGATTTTAATTTCCCTAAGCTGCAGGACCATAAGTGGAAGTGCCCTAGGCTCTGTTGCTTTGTTTTAGATGTTCCAGGAAACACCATACACTTCTCCTGAGTGGCTGTTGGCAAGTTACATCCCGCCCATCAGCATAACAAGGCTCCCAGTTCTCTATGGCCTGTCCTGCCTTTCTGGATTTTACACTTTTTTCAGATGGCCCTTTTGACTGGGGGGAAGTGAGACTTCATTGTAGTGCAGATTTCCTTTGCAAGCTTGCTTGGTTGGCCAAAAAGGTCGTATGCACTTTTTCCTGAATATATTCAGGAAAAAAAGCATACGCCCTTTTTGGCCAAGTGCATCATTGTCGACGTTCTGCCTCTTTTCCTATGCTTTAAATGCAATTCCAGTCTACATCCTGAAATTGGATTCTTGCAATTCTGCCCCGCTTTGAAGTCCTCTTGGCAGCCTTACTTCAGTATATTTTTGGACGATAGCTGTCATTTATAACTCTGCAGGTTTGTGATTACAGTGCCCCTGAGCTCCTTTCTTCAACTCGCTTTCTTGTGAGCTGGCCGCAACACCACAGGATTGCTTCAGGCCCTAATCTGATTCTGTCACGGCACGCTTAGCCTTTTGTTAATTTCTCTTCCTGGAGGGAAATGAGAGTTAAATTTGCCCGTCCAGACACTTCCAGCTAGTCTCTGATTGGTCCTTCCTGTTCCTGTTCATCTTCCCCAGAAATTGCAAACTGGGCCAATCAGGAGGTTAAAGGCACTGACTCTCCAAGTCGGGAGAGTGTTATTAAAGCGTCTGGAATGTTGCACCCGAGTACCAGGGGACGAGAACTGAGACATATTTGAACACGTCTCCCGATCACAGAGTTGATCATACTCTGGGCTCCACATGCATGTTTTAGCTGAAGGAAAAATCCCTTAAACCAGGAGAGTTGAGACCCGTGGAATGGGTACCATGCAATATGACTTCAAAGGGTCTTCATTTGCTCACCGAACCTCTCCAATCCTATCACTGCTGTGTTTATGCCCCTGTACACACGCTTGATTCTCTTTTGGAGACATAGCAATCCATAGGTTTTAAGATACTTACTAGTCAGGTACATTCTTAGATGTTTAATATGGGATGTTGAGTCCATTTCGTTGAGCAAGGAGTAGCTCTTGTCTATTACATATTTCGCTTAAGGAACTTTATCTGTGCTCATTTCAATCTCTGGTTTTATGCAGCACCCCAACTCACCTTTCCCCTTAAGCAAGCATAAGTTGGTTTTCTAAATTTGAGACCCTGTTCTGTTTTGTAATCCAGTTCCTGTGTAGCCAAGTTTACATTCCGTGTATTAGTGATATCTTATGATGTTTCTTTTTCTGTGTGGCTTATTTCAGTTAGAATCATCATACCTGAATCCACTCATTATGCTGCTATGGGCCTGATGACATAGATGTCATTGCTGAGTGATATTGCATTGTATGTAAGTACCACAACTTCTTTATCCATTTTTCGCTTTCTGCGATATTGAACTTGTACCGTAAACGAGGTTCTTGTAAACAGAGCCGTCCCAAACTTTGGGGTGGCTGTGTCTTTTGGATTTTAATTTCCCTAAGCTATAGGACCATAAGTGGAAGTGCCCTAGGCTCTGTTGCTTTGTTTTTTAGATGTTTCAGGAAACACCATACACTTCTCCCAAGTGGCTGTTGGCAATTTACATCCCGCCCATCAGCATAACAAGGCTCCCAGTTCTCCATGGCCTGTCCTGCCTTTCTGGATTTTACACTTTTTTCAGATGGCCCTTTTGACCGGGGGGAAGTGAGACTTCATTGTAGTGCAGATTTCCTTTGCAAGCTTGCTTGGTTGGGCAAAAAGTGCGTATGCGTTTTTTCCTGAATATATTCAGGAAAAAACGCATACACCCTTTTTGGCCAAGTGCATCATTGTGGACGTTCTGCCTCTTTTCCTATGCTTTAAATGCAATTCCAGTCTACCTCCTGAAATCGGTTTCCTGCAATTCTGCCCCGCTTTCAAGTCCTCTTGGCAGCCTTACTTCAGTATATTTTTGGACGATAGCTGTCATTTATAACTCTGCAGGTTTGTGAATTACAGTGCCCCTGAGCTCCTTTCTTCAACTAGCTTTCTTGTGAGCTGGCCGCAACACCGCAGGATTGCTTCAGGCCCTAATCTGGTTCCGGCACGGCACGCTGAGCCTTTGGTTAATTCCTCTTCCTGGTGGGAAATGAGAGTTAAATTTGCTCGTCCAGACACCTCCAGCTAGTCTCTCATTGGTTCTCCCTATTCCTGTTCATCTTCCGCAGAAATTGCAAACTGGGCCAAACAGGAGGTTAAAGGCACTGACTCTCCAAGACGGGAGAGTGTTAGTAAAGCATCTGGAATGTTGCACCCGAGTACCAGGGGAGAAAAACTGAGACCTATTTGAACAAGTCTCCCTATCACATGGTTGATCATACTCTGGGTTCCACATGCATGTTTTAGCTGAAGGAAGAATCCCTTAAACCTGGAGAGTTGAGACCCGTGGAATGGGTACCATTCAATATGACTTCAAAGGGTCTTCGTTTGCTCACCGAACCTCTCCAATCCTATCACTGCTGCGTTTATACCCCTCTACACATGCTTGATTCTCTTTCGGAGACATAGCAATCCATAGATTTTAAGATATTACTAGTCAGGTACATTCTTAGGCGTTTAATATGGGGTTTTGAGTCCATTTCGTTGAGCAAGGAGTAGCTCTTGTGTATTACATATTTGGCTTAAGGAACTTTATTTGTGCGCATTTCAATCTCTGGTTTTATGCAGCACCCCAACTCACCTTTCCCCTTAAGCAAGCATAAGTTGATTTTCTAAATTTGGGACCATGTTCTGTTTTGAAATTCAGTTCCTGTGTAGCCAAGTTTACATTCCGTGTATTAGTGATATCTTATGATGTTTCTTTTTCTGTTTGACTTATTTCAGTTAGAATCATCATACCTGAATCCACTCATTATGCTGCTATGGGCCTGATGACATAGATGTCATTGCTGAGTGATATTGCATTGTACGTAAGTACCACAACTTCTTTATCCATTTTTCGCTTTATGCGATATTGAACTTGTACCGTAAACGAGTTTCTTGTAAACAGAGCCATCCCAAACTTTGGGGTGGCTGTGTCTTTTTGATTTTAATTTCCCTAAGCTATAGGACCATAAGTGGAAGTGCCCTAGGCTCGGTTGCTTTGTTTTTTAAATGTTTCAGGAAACACCATAAACTTCTCCCCAGTGGCTGTTGGCAATTTACATCCCGCCCATCAGCATAACAAGGCTCCCAGTTCTCCATGGCCTGTCCTGCCTTTCTGGATTTTACACTTTTTTCAGATGGCCCTTTTGACCGCGGGGAAGTGAGACTTCATTGTAGTGCAGATTTCCTTTGCAAGCTTGCTTGGTTGGCCAAAAAGGGCATATGCGTTTTGTCCTGAATATATTCAGGAAAAAACGCATACGCCCTTTTTGGCCAAGTGCATCATTGTCGACCTTCTGCCTCTTTTCCTATGCTTTAAACGCAATTCCAGTCTACCTCCTGAAATCGGTTTCCTGCAATTCTGCCCGGCTTTCAAGTCCTCTTGGCAGCCTTACTTCAGTATATTTTTGGATGATAGCTGTCATTTATAACTCTGCAGGTTTGTGAATTACAGTGCCCCTGAGCTCCTTTCTTCAACTCGCTTTCTTGTGAGCTGGCCGCAACACCGCAGGATTGCTTCAGGCCCTAATCTGGTTCCGGCATGGCACGCTGAGCCTTTGGTTAATTCCTCTTCCTGGTGAGAAATGAGAGTTAAATTTTCCCGTCCAGACACCTCCAGCTAGTCTCTCATTGGTTCTCCCTATTCCTTTTCATCTTCCGCGGAATTTGCAAACTGGGCCAAACAGGAGGTTAAAGGCACTGACTCTCCAAGTCGGGAGAGTGTTAGTAAAGCATCTAGAATGTTGCACCCGAGTACCAGGGGACGAGAACTGAGACATATTTCAACACGTCTCCCGATCACATGGTTGATCATACTCTGGGTTCCACATGCATGTTTTAGCTGAAGGAAGAATCCCTTAAACCTGGAGAGTTGAGACCCGTGGAATGGGTACCATGCAATATGACTTCAAAGCATCTTCATTTGCCCACCAAAACTCTCCAATCCTATCACTGCAGCGTTTTTGCCCCTGTACTCACGATTGATTCACTTTCAGAGACATAGCAATCCATAGGTTTTAAGATACTTACTAGTCAGGTACATTATTAGGCGTTTAATATGTGGTTTTGAGTCCATTTTGTTGAGCAAGGAGTAGCTCTTGTCTATTCCATATTTGGCTTAAGGAACTTTATCTGTGCTCATTTCAATCTCTGGTTTTATGCAGCACCCCAACTCACCTTTCCCCTTAAGCAAGCATAAGTTGGTTTTCTAAATTTGAGACCCTGTTCTGTTTTGTAATCCAGTTCCTGTGTAGCCAAGTTTACATTCCGTGTATTAGTGATATCTTATGATGTTTCTTATTCTGTGTGACTTATTTCAGTTAGAATCATCATACCTGAATCCACTCTATGCTGCTACGGGCCTGATGACATAGATTTCATTGCTGAGTGATATTGCATTGTACGTAAGTACCACAACTTCTTTATCCATTTTTCGCTTTTTGTGATATTGAACTTGTACCGTAAACGAGGTTCTTCTAAACAGAGCCGTGCCAAACATTGAGGTGGCTGTGTCTTTTTGATTTTAATTTCCCTAAGCTGCAGGACCATAAGTGGAAGTGCCCTAGGCTCTGTTGCTTTGTTTTAGATGTTCCAGGAAACACCATACACTTCTCCTGAGTGGCTGTTGGCAAGTTACATCCCGCCCATCAGCATAACAAGGCTCCCAGTTCTCTATGGCCTGTCCTGCCTTTCTGGATTTTACACTTTTTTCAGATGGCACTTTTGACTGGGGGGAAGTGAGACTTCATTGTAGTGCAGATTTCCTTTGCAAGCTTGCTTGGTTGGCCAAAAAGGTCGTATGCACTTTTTCCTGAATATATTCAGGAAAAAACGCATACGCCCTTTTTGGCCAAGTGCATCATTGTCAACGTTCTGCCTCTTTTCCTATGTTTTAAATGCAATTCCAGTCTACCTCCTGAAATTGGTTTCCTGCAATTCTGCCCCGCTTTCAAGTCCTCTTGGCAGACTTACTTCACTATATTTTTGGACGATAGCTGTCATTTATAACTCTGCAGGTTTGTGAATTACAGTGCCCCTGAGCTCCTTTCTTCAACTCGCTTTCTTGTGAGCTGGCCACAACACCGCAGGATTGCTTCAGGCCCTAATCTGGTTCCGGCACGGCACGCTGAGCCTTTGGTTAATTCCTCTTCCTGGTGGGAAATGAGAGTTAAATTTGCCCGTCCAGACACCTCCAGCTAGTCTCTCATTGGTTCTCCCTATTCCTGTTCATCTTCCGCAGAAATTGCAAACTGGGTCAAACAGGAGGTTAAAGGCACTGACTCTCCAAGTCGGGAGAGTGTTAGTAAAGCATCTGGAATGTTGCACCCGTTTACCAGGGGAGGAAAACTGAGACATATTTGAACACGTCTCCCGATCACACGGTTGATCATACTCTGGGTTCCACATGCATGTTTTAGCTGAAGGAAGAATCCCTTAAACCTGGAGAGTTGAGACCCGTGGAATGGGTACCATTCAATATGACTTCAAAGGGTCTTCGTTTGCTCACCGAACCTCTCCAATCCTATCACTGCTGCGTTTATGCCCCTCTACACATGCTTGATTCTCTTTCGGAGACATAGCAATCCATAGATTTTAAGATATTACTAGTCAGGTACATTCTTAGGCGTTTAATATGGGGTTTTGAGTCCATTTCGTTGAGCAAGGAGTAGCTCTTGTCTATTACATATTTCGCTTAAGGAACTTTATTTGTGCTCATTTCAATCTCTGGTTTTATGCAGCACCCCAACTCACCTTTCCCCTTAAGCAAGCATAAGTTGATTTTCTAAATTTGGGACCATGTTCTGTTTTGAAATTCAGTTCCTGTGTAGCCAAGTTTACATTCCGTGTATTAGTGATATCTTATGATGTTTCTTTTTCTGTGTGACTTATTTCAGTTAGAATCATCATACCTGAATCCACTCATTATGCTGCTATGGGCCTGATGACATAGATGTCATTGCTGAGTGATATTGCATTGTACGTAAGTACCACAACTTCTTTATCCATTTCTCGCTTTATGCGATATTGAACTTGTACCGTAAACGAGTTTCTTGTAAACAGAGCCATCCCAAACTTTGGGGTGGCTGTGTCTTTTTGATTTTAATTTCCCTAAGCTATAGGACCATAAGTGGAAGTGCCCTAGGCTCTGTTGCTTTGTTTTTTAGATGTTTCAGGAAACACCATACACTTCTCCCCAGTGGCTGTTGGCAATTTACATCCCGCCCATCAGCATAACAAGGCTCCCAGTTCTCCATGGCCTGTCCTGCCTTTCTGGATTTTACACTTTTTTCAGATGGCCCTTTTGACCGGGGGGAAGTGAGACTTCATTGTAGTGCAGATTTCCTTTGCAAGCTTGCTTGGTTGGCCAAAAAGGGCGTATGCGTTTTTTCCTGAATATATTCAGGAAAAAACGCATACGCCCTTTTTGGCCAAGTGCATCATTGTCGACCTTCTGCCTCTTTTCCTATGCTTTAAATGCAATTCCAGTCTACCTCCTGAAATCGGTTTCCTGCAATTCTGCCCCGCTTTCAAGTCCTCTTGGCACCCTTACTTCAGTAGATTTTTGGACGATAGCTGTCATTTATAAGTCTGCAGGTTTGTGAATTACAGTGCCCCTGAGCTCCTTTCTTCAACTCGCTTTCTTGTGAGCTGGCCGCAACACCGCACGATTGCTTCGGGCCCTAATTTGGTTCTGGCACGGCACGCTGAGCCTTTAGTTAATTCCTCTTCCTGGTGGGAAATGAGAGTTAAATTTGCCCGTCCAGACACCTCCAGCTAGTCTCTCATTGGTTCTCCCTATTCCTATTCATCTTCCGCAGAAATTGCAAACTGGGCCAAACAGGAGGTTAAAGGCACTGTCTCTCCAAGTCGGGAAAATGTTAGTAAAGCGTCTGCAATGTTGCACCCGAGTACCAGGGGATGAGAACTGAGACATATTAGAACACGTCTCCCGATCACACGGTTGATCACACTCTGTGTTCCACATGCATTTTTTAGCTGAAGGAAGAATCCCTTAAACTTGGAGAGTTGAGACCCGTGGAATGGGTACCAGGCAATATGACTTCAAAGGGTCTTCATTTGCTCACCGAACCTCTCCAATCCTATCACTGCTGCGTTTATGCCCCTGTACTCACGCTTGATTCTCTTTCAGAGACATAGCAATCCATAAGTTTTAAGATACTTACTAGTCAGGGACATTGTTAGGCGTTTAATATGGGGTTTTGAGTCCATTTCGTTGAGCAAGGAGTAGCCCTTGGCTATTACATATTTGGCTTAAGGAACTTTATCTGTGCTCATTTCAATCTCTGGTTATGCAGCACCCCAACTCACCTTTCCCCTTAAGCAAGCATAAGTTGGTTTTCTAAATTTGAGACCCTGTTCTGTTTTGTAATCCAGTTCTGTGTAGCCAAGTTTACATTCCGTGTATTAGTGATATCTTATGATGTTTCTTTTTCTCTGTGACTTATTTCAGTTAGAATCATCATACCTGAATCCACTCATTATGCTGCTATGGGCATGATGACATAGATTTCATTGCTGAGTGATATTGCATTGTACGTAAGTACCACAACTTCTTTATCCATTTTTCACTTTCTGCGATATTGAACTTGTCCCGTAAAAGAGTTTCTTGTAAACAGAGCCATCCCAAACTTCGGGGTGGCTGTGTCTTTTTGATTTTAATTTCCCTAAGCTATAGGACCATAAGTGGAAGTGCCCTAGGCTCTGTTGCTTTGTTTTTTAAATGTTTCAGGAAACACCATAAACTTCTCCCCAGTGGCTGTTGGCAATTTACATCCCGCCCATCAGCATAACAAGGCTCCCAGTTCTCCATGGCCTGTCCTGCCTTTCTGGATTTTACACTTTTTTCAGATGGCCCTTTTGACCGTGGGGAAGTGAGACTTCATTGTAGTGCAGATTTCCTTTGCAAGCTTGCTTGGTTGGCCAAAAAGGGCATATGCGTTTTGTCCTGAATATATTCAGGAAAAAACGCATATGCCCTTTTTGGCCAAGTGCATCATTGTCGACCTTCTGCCTCTTTTCCTATGCTTTAAATGCAATTCCAGTCTACCTCCTGAAATCGGTTTCCTGCAATTCTGCCCCGCTTTCAAGTCCTCTTGGCAGCCTTACTTCAGTATATTTTTGGATGATAGCTGTCATTTATAACTCTGCAGGTTTGTGAATTACAGTGCCCCTGAGCTCCTTTCTTCAACTCGCTTTCTTGTGAGCTGGCCGCAACACCGCAGGATTGCTTCAGGCCCTAATCTGGTTCCGGCACGGCACGCTGAGCCTTTGGTTAATTCCTCTTCCTGGTGGGAAATGAGAGTTAAATTTTCCCGTCCAGACACCTCCAGCTAGTCTCTCATTGGTTCTCCCTATTCCTGTTCATCTTCCGCGGAATTTGCAAACTGGGCCAAAGAGGACGTTAAAGGCACTGACTCTCCAAGTCGGGAGAGTGTTAGTAAAGCATCTGGAATGTTGTACCCGAGTACCAGGGGACGAGAACTGAGACATATTTCAACACGTCTCCCGATCACACGGTTGATCATACTCTGGGTTCCACATGCATGTTTTAGCTGAAGGAAGAATCCCTTAAACCTGGAGATTTGAGACCCGTGGAATGGGTACCATGCAATATGACTTCAAAGGGTCTTCATTTGCTCACCAAAACTCTCCAATCCTATCACTGCTGCGTTTTTGCCCCTGTACTCACGATTGATTCACTTTCAGAGACATAGCAATCCATAGGTTTTAAGATACTTACTAGTCAGGTACATTATTAGGCGTTTAATATGGGGTTTTGAGTCCATTTCGTTGAGCAAGGAGTAGCTCTTGTCTATTACATATTTGGCTTAAGGAACTTTATCTGTGCTCATTTCAATCTCTGGTTTTATGCAGCACCCCAACTCACCTTTCCCCTTAAGCAAGCATAAGTTGGTTTTCTAAATTTGGGACCATGTTCTGTTTTGAAATTCAGTTCCTGTGTAGCCAAGTTTACATTCCGTGTATTAGTGATATCTTATGATGTTTCTTTTTCTGTGTGACTTATTTCAGTTAGAATCATCATACCTGAATCCACTCATTATGCTGCTATGGGCCTGATGACATAGATGTCATTGCTGAGTGATATTGCATTGTACGTAATTACCACAACTTCTTTATCCATTTTTCGCTTTATGCGATATTGAACTTGTACCGTAAACGAGGTTCTTGTAAACAGAGCCATCCCAAACTTTGGGGTGGCTGTGTCTTTTTGATTTTAATTTCCCTAAGCTATAGGACCATAAGTGGAAGTGCCCTAGGCTCTGTTGCTTTGTTTTTTAGATGTTTCAGGAAACACCATACACTTCTCCCGAGTGGCTGTTGGCAATTTACATCCCGCCCATCAGCATAACAAGGCTCCCAGTTCTCCATGGCCTGTCCTGCCTTTCTGGATTTTACACTTTTTTCAGATGGCCCTTTTGACGGGGGGGGGGGGGGAGTGAGACTTCATTGTAGTGCAGATTTCCTTTGCAAGCTTGCTTGGTTGGCCAAAAAGGGCGTATGCGTTTTTTCCTGAATATATTCAGGAAAAAACGCATACGCCCTTTTTGGCCAAGTGCATCATTGTCGACCTTCTGCCTCTTTTCCTATGCTTTAAATGCAATTCCAGTCTACCTCCTGAAATCGGTTTCCTGCAATTCTGCCCGGCTTTCAAGTCCTCTTGGCAGCCTTACTTCAGTATATTTTTGGATGATAGCTGTCATTTATAACTCTGCAGGTTTGTGAATTACAGTGCCCCTGAGCTCCTTTCTTCAACTCGCTTTCTTGTGAGCTGGCCGCAACACCGCAGGATTGCTTCAGGCCCTAATCTGGTTCCGGCATGGCACGCTGAGCCTTTGGTTAATTCCTCTTCCTGGTGGGAAATGAGAGTTAAATTTTCCCGTCCAGACACCTCCAGCTAGTCTCTCATTGGTTCTCCCTATTCCTGTTCATCTTCCGCGGAATTTGCAAACTGGGCCAAACAGGAGGTTAAAGGCACTGACTCTCCAAGTCGGGAGAGTGTTAGTAAAGCATCTGGAATGTTGCACCCGAGTACCAGGGGACGAGAACTGAGACATATTGGAACACGTCTCCCGATCACACGATTGATCATACTCTGGGTTCCTCATGCATGTTTTAGCTGAAGGAAGAATCCCTTAAACCTGGAGAGTTGAGACCCGTGGAATGGGTACCATGCAATATGACTTCAAAGGGTCTTCATTTGCTCACCAAAACTCTCCAATCCTATCACTGCTGCGTTTTTGCCCCTGTACTCACGATTGATTCACTTTCAGAGACATAGCAATCCATAGGTTTTAAGATACTTACTAGTCAGGTACATTATTAGGCGTTTAATATGGGGTTTTGAGTCCATTTCGTTGAGCAAGGAGTAGCTCTTGTCTATTACATATTTGGCTTAAGGAACATTATCTGTGCTCATTTCAATCTCTGGTTTTATGCAGCACCCCAACTCACCTTTCCCCTTAAGCAAGCATAAGTTGGTTTTCTAAATTTGGGAGCATGTTCTGTTTTGAAATCCAGTTCCTGTGTAGCCAAGTTTACATTCCGTGTATTAGTGATATCTTATGATGTTTCTTTTTCTGTGTGACTTATTTCAGTTAGAATCATCATACCTGAATCCACTCATTATGCTCCTATGGGCCTGATGACATAGATGTCATTGCTGAGTGATATTGCATTGTACGTAAGTACCACAACTTCTTTATCCATTTTTCGCTTTATGCGATATTGAACTTGTACCGTAAACGAGTTTCTTGTAAACAGAGCCATCCCAAACTTCGGGGTGGCTGTGTCTTTTTGATTTTAATTTCCCTAAGCTATAGGACCATAAGTGGAAGTGCCCTAGGCTCTGTTGCTTTGTTTTTTAGATGTTTCAGGAAACACCATACACTTCTCCCGAGTGGCTGTTGGCAATTTACATCCCGCCCATCAGCATAACAAGGCTCCCAGTTCTCCATGGCCTGTCCTGCCTTTCTGGATTTTACACTTTTTTCAGATGGCCCTTTTGACGGGGGGGAAGTGAGACTTCATTGTAGTGCAGATTTCCTTTGCAAGCTTGCTTGGTTGACCAAAAAGGGCGTATGCGTTTTTTCCTGAATATATTCAGGAAAAAACGCATACGCCCTTTTTGGCCAAGTGCATCATTGTCGACCTTCTGCCTCTTTTCCTATGCTTTAAATGCAATTCCAGTCTACCTCCTGAAATCGGTTTCCTGCAATTCTGCCCGGCTTTCAACTCCTCTTGGCAGCCTTACTTCAGTATATTTTTGGATGATAGCTGTCATTTATAACTCTGAAGGTTTGTGAATTACAGTGCCCCTGAGCTCCTTTCTTCAACTCGCTTTCTTGTGAGCTGGCCGCAACACCGCAGGATTGCTTCAGGCCCTAATCTGGTTCCGGCATGGCACGCTGAGCCTTTGGTTAATTCCTCTTCCTGGTGGGAAATGAGAGTTAAATTTTCCCGTCCAGACACCTCCAGCTAGTCTCTCATTGGTTCTCCCTATTCCTGTTCATCTTCTGCGGAATTTGCAAACTGGGCCAAACAGGAGGTTAAAGGCACTGACTCTCCAAGTCGGGAGAGTGTTAGTAAAGCATCTGGAATGTTGCACCCGAGTACCAGGGGACGAGAACTGAGACATATTTCAACACGTCTCCCGATCACACGGTTGATCATACTCTGGGTTCCACATGCATGATTTAGCTGAAGGAAGAATCCCTTAAACCTGGAGAGTTGAGACCCGTGGAATGGGTACCATGCAATATGACTTCAAAGGGTCTTCATTTGCTCACCAAAACTCTCCAATCCTATCACTGCTGCGTTTTTGCCCCTGTACTCACGATTGATTCACTTTCAGAGACATAGCAATCCATAGGTTTTAAGATACTTACTAGTCAGGTACATTATTAGGCGTTTAATATGGGGTTTTGAGTCCATTTCGTTGAGCAAGGAGTAGCTCTTGTCTATTACATATTTGGCTTAAGGAACATTATCTGTGCTCATTTCAATCTCTGGTTTTATGCAGCACCCCAACTCACCTTTCCCCTTAAGCAAGCATAAGTTGGTTTTCTAAATTTGGGACCATGTTCTGTTTTGAAATTCAGTTCCTGTGTAGCCAAGTTTACATTCCGTGTATTAGTGATATCTTATGATGTTTCTTTTTCTGTGTGACTTATTTCAGTTAGAATCATCATACCTGAATCCACTCATTATGCTGCTATGGGCCTGATGACATAGATGTCATTTCTGAGTGATATTGCATTGTATGTAAGTACCACAACTTCTTTATCCATTTTTCGCTTTATGCGATATTGAACTTGTACCGTAAACGAGTTTCTTGTAAACAGAGCCATCCCAAACTTTGGGGTGGCTGTGTCTTTTTGATTTTAATTTCCCTAAGCTACAGGACCATAAGTGGAAGTGCCCTAGGCTCTGTTGCTTTGTTTTTTAGATGTTTCAGGAAACACCATACACTTCTCCGGAGTGGCTGTTGGCAATTTACATCCCGCCCATCAGCATAACAAGGCTCCCAGTTCTCCATGGCCTGTCCTGCCTTTCTGGATTTTACACTTTTTTCAGATGGCCCTTTTGACGGGGGGGGGGGGAAGTGAGACTTCATTGTAGTGCAGATTTCCTTTGCAAGCTTGCTTGGTTGGCCAAAAAGGGCGTATGCGTTTTTACCTGAATATATTCAGGAAAAAACGCATACGCCCTTTTTGGCCAAGTGCATCATTGTCGACCTTCTGCCTCTTTTCCTATGCTTTAAATGCAATTCCAGTCTACCTCCTGAAATCGGTTTCCTGCAATTCTGCCCGGCTTTCAAGTCCTCTTGGCAGCCTTACTTCAGTATATTTTTGGATGATAGCTGTCATTTATAACTCTGCAGGTTTGTGAATTACAGTGCCCCTGAGCTCCTTTCTTCAACTCGCTTTCTTGTGAGCTGGCCGCAACACCGCAGGATTGCTTCAGGCCCTAATCTGGTTCCGGCATGGCACGCTGAGCCTTTGGTTAATTCCTCTTCCTGGTGGGAAATGAGAGTTAAATTTTCCCGTCCAGACACCTCCAGCTAGTCTCTCATTGGTTCTCCCTATTCCTGTTCATCTTCCGCGGAATTTGCAAACTGGGCCAAACAGGAGGTTAAAGGCACTGACTCTCCAAGTCGTGAGAGTGTTAGTAAAGCATCTGGAATGTTGCACCCGAGTACCAGGGGACGAGAACTGAGACATATTTCAACACGTCTCCCGATCACACGGTTGATCATACTGTGGGTTCCCCATGCATGTTTTAGCTGAAGGAAGAATCCCTTAAACCTGGAGAGTTGAGACCCGTGGAATGGGTACCATGCAATATGACTTCAAAGGGTCTTCATTTGCTCACCAAAACTTTCCAATCCTATCACTGCTGCGTTTTTGCCCCTGTACTCACGATTGATTCACTTTCAGAGACATAGCAATCCATAGGTTTTAAGATACTTACTAGTCAGGTACATTATTAGGCGTTTAATATGGGGTTTTGAGTCCATTTCGTTGAGCAAGGAGTAGCTCTTGTCTATTACATATTTGGCTTAAGGAACTTTATCTGTGCTCATTTCAATCTCTGGTTTTATGCAGCACCCCAACTCACCTTTCCCCTTAAGCAAGCATAAGTTGGTTTTCTAAATTTGGGACCATGTTCTGTTTTGAAATTCAGTTCCTGTGTAGCCAAGTTTACATTCCGTGTATTAGTGATATCTTATGATGTTTCTTTTTCTGTGTGACTTATTTCAGTTAGAATCATCATACCTGAATCCACTCATTATGCTGCTATGGGCTTGATGACATAGATGTCATTGCTGAGTGATATTGCATTGTACGTAAGTACCACAACTTCTTTATCCATTTTTCGCTTTATGCGATATTGAACTTGTACCGTAAACGAGTTTCTTGTAAACAGAGCCATCCTAAACTTTGGGGTGGCTGTGTCTTTTTGATTTTAATTTCCCTAAGCTATAGGACCATAAGTGGAAGTGCCCTAGGCTCTGTTGCTTTGTTTTTTAGATGTTTCAGGAAACACCATACACTTCTCCCGAGTGGCTGTTGGCAAGTTACATCCCGCCCATCAGCATAACAAGGCTCCCAGTTCTCCATGGCCTGTCCTGCCTTTCTGGATTTTACACTTTTTTCAGATGGCCCTTTTGACGGGGGGGGGGGGAAGTGAGACTTCATTGTAGTGCAGATTTCCTTTGCAAGCTTGCTTGGTTGGCCAAAAAGTGCGTATGCGTTTTTACCTGAATATATTCAGGAAAAAACGCATACGCCCTTTTTGGCCAAGTGCATCATTGTCGACCTTCTGCCTCTTTTCCTATGCTTTAAATGCAATTCCAGTCTACCTCCTGAAATCGGTTTCCTGCAATTCTGCCCGGCTTTCAAGTCCTCTTGGCAGCCTTACTTCAGTATATTTTTGGATGATAGCTGTCATTTATAACTCTGCAGGTTTGTGAATTACAGTGCCCCTGAGCTCCTTTCTTCAACTCGCTTTCTTGTGAGCTGGCCGCAACACCGCAGGATTGCTTCAGGCCCTAATCTGGTTCCGGCATGGCACGCTGAGCCTTTGGTTAATTCCTCTTCCTGGTGGGAAATGAGAGTTAAATTTTCCCGTCCAGACACCTCCAGCTAGTCTCTCATTGGTTCTCCCTATTCCTGTTCATCTTCCGCGGAATTTGCAAACTGGGCCAAAGAGGACGTTAAAGGCACTGACTCTCCAAGTCGGGAGAGTGTTAGTAAAGCATCTGGAATGTTGTACCCGAGTACCAGGGGACGAGAACTGAGACATATTTCAACACGTCTCCCGATCACACGGTTGATCATACTCTGGGTTCCACATGCATGTTTTAGCTGAAGGAAGAATCCCTTAAACCTGGAGAGTTGAGACCCGTGGAATGGGTACCATGCAATATGACTTCAAAGGGTCTTCATTTGCTCACCAAAACTCTCCAATCCTATCACTGCTGCGTTTTTGCCCCTGTACTCACGATTGATTCACTTTCAGAGACATAGCAATCCATAGGTTTTAAGATACTTACTAGTCAGGTACATTATTAGGCGTTTAATATGGGGTTTTGAGTCCATTTCGTTGAGCAAGGAGTAGCTCTTGTCTATTACATATTTGGCTTAAGGAACTTTATCTGTGCTCATTTCAATCTCTGGTTTTATGCAGCACCCCAACTCACCTTTCCCCTTAAGCAAGCATAAGTTGGTTTTCTAAATTTGGGACCATGTTCTGTTTTGAAATTCAGTTCCTGTGTAGCCAAGTTTACATTCCGTGTATTAGTGATATCTTATGATGTTTCTTTTTCTGTGTGACTTATTTCAGTTAGAATCATCATACCTGAATCCACTCATTATGCTGCTATGGGCCTGATGACATAGATGTCATTTCTGAGTGATATTGCATTGTATGTAAGTACCACAACTTCTTTATCCATTTTTCGCTTTATGCGATATTGAACTTGTACCGTAAACGAGTTTCTTGTAAACAGAGCCATCCCAAACTTTGGGGTGGCTGTGTCTTTTTGATTTTAATTTCCCTAAGCTACAGGACCATAAGTGGAAGTGCCCTAGGCTCTGTTGCTTTGTTTTTTAGATGTTTCAGGAAACACCATACACTTCTCCGGAGTGGCTGTTGGCAATTTACATCCCGCCCATCAGCATAACAAGGCTCCCAGTTCTCCATGGCCTGTCCTGCCTTTCTGGATTTTACACTTTTTTGAGATGGCCCTTTTGACGGGGGGGGAAGTGAGACTTCATTGTAGTGCAGATTTCCTTTGCAAGCTTGCTTGGTTGGCCAAAAAGTGCGTATGCGTTTTTACCTGAATATATTCAGGAAAAAACGCATACGCCCTTTTTGGCCAAGTGCATCATTGTCGACCTTCTGCCTCTTTTCCTATGCTTTAAATGCAATTCCAGTCTACCTCCTGAAATCGGTTTCCTGCAATTCTGCCCGGCTTTCAAGTCCTCTTGGCAGCCTTACTTCAGTATATTTTTGGATGATAGCTGTCATTTATAACTCTGCAGGTTTGTGAATTACAGTGCCCCTGAGCTCCTTTCTTCAACTCGCTTTCTTGTGAGCTGGCCGCAACACCGCAGGATTGCTTCAGGCCCTAATCTGGTTCCGGCATGGCACGCTGAGCCTTTGGTTAATTCCTCTTCCTGGTGGGAAATGAGAGTTAAATTTTCCCGTCCAGACACCTCCAGCTAGTCTCTCATTGGTTCTCCCTATTCCTGTTCATCTTCCGCGGAATTTGCAAACTGGGCCAAACAGGAGGTTAAAGGCACTGACTCTCCAAGTCGGGAGAGTGTTAGTAAAGCATCTGGAATGTTGCACCCGAGTACCAGGGGACGAGAACTGAGACATATTTCAACACGTCTCCCGATCACACGGTTGATCATACTCTGGGTTCCACATGCATGTTTTAGCTGAAGGAAGAATCCCTTAAACCTGGAGAGTTGAGACCCGTGGAATGGGTACCATGCAATATGACTTCAAAGGGTCTTCATTTGCTCACCAAAACTCTCCAATCCTATCACTGCTGCGTTTTTGCCCCTGTACTCACGATTGATTCACTTTCAGAGACATAGCAATCCATAGGTTTTAAGATACTTACTAGTCAGGTACATTATTAGGCGTTTAATATGGGGTTTTGAGTCCATTTCGTTGAGCAAGGAGTAGCTCTTGTCTATTACATATTTGGCTTAAGGAAATTTATCTGTGCTCATTTCAATCTCTGGTTTTATGCAGCACCCCAACTCACCTTTCCCCTTAAGCAAGCATAAGTTGGTTTTCTAAATTTGGGACCATGTTCTGTTTTGAAATGCAGTTCCTGTGTAGCCAAGTTTACATTCCGTGTATTAGTGATATCTTATGATGTTTCTTTTTCTGTGTGACTTATTTCAGTTAGAATCATCATACCTGAATCCACTCATTATGCTGCTATGGGCCTGATGACATAGATGTCATTTCTGAGTGATATTGCATTGTATGTAAGTACCACAACTTCTTTATCCATTTTTCGCTTTATGCGATATTGAACTTGTACCGTAAACGAGTTTCTTGTAAACAGAGCCATCCCAAACTTTGGGGTGGCTGTGTCTTTTTGATTTTAATTTCCCTAAGCTACAGGACCATAAGTGGAAGTGCCCTAGGCTCTGTTGCTTTGTTTTTTAGATGTTTCAGGAAACACCATACACTTCTCCCGAGTGGCTGTTGGCAATTTACATCCCGCCCATCAGCATAACAAGGCTCCCAGTTCTCCATGGCCTGTCCTGCCTTTCTGGATTTTACACTTTTTTCAGATGGCCCTTTTGACGGGGGGGGGGGGAAGTGAGACTTCATTGTAGTGCAGATTTCCTTTGCAAGCTTGCTTGGTTGGCCAAAAAGGGCGTATGCGTTTTTACCTGAATATATTCAGGAAAAAACGCATACGCCCTTTTTGGCCAAGTGCATCATTGTCGACCTTCTGCCTCTTTTCCTATGCTTTAAATGCAATTCCAGTCTACCTCCTGAAATCGGTTTCCTGCAATTCTGCCCGGCTTTCAAGTCCTCTTGGCAGCCTTACTTCAGTATATTTTTGGATGATAGCTGTCATTTATAACTCTGCAGGTTTGTGAATTACAGTGCCCCTGAGCTCCTTTCTTCAACTCGCTTTCTTGTGAGCTGGCCGCAACACCGCAGGATTGCTTCAGGCCCTAATCTGGTTCCGGCATGGCACGCTGAGCCTTTGGTTAATTCCTCTTCCTGGTGGGAAATGAGAGTTAAATTTTCCCGTCCAGACACCTCCAGCTAGTCTCTCATTGGTTCTCCCTATTCCTGTTCATCTTCCGCGGAATTTGCAAACTGGGCCAAACAGGAGGTTAAAGGCACTGACTCTCCAAGTCGGGAGAGTGTTAGTAAAGCATCTGGAATGTTGCACCCGAGTACCAGGGGACGAGAACTGAGACATATTTCAACAC
Source organism: Orcinus orca (assembly GCF_937001465.1). NCBI lineage: Eukaryota > Metazoa > Chordata > Mammalia > Artiodactyla > Delphinidae > Orcinus > Orcinus orca. Next base: position 165,582 of record NW_026043799.1, on the reverse strand, counting down.
GTCTCCCGATCACACGGTTGATCATACTCTGGGTTCCACATGCATGTTTTAGCTGAAGGAAGAATCCCTTAAACCTGGAGAGTTGAGACCCGTGGAATGGGTACCATGCAATATGACTTCAAAGGGTCTTCATTTGCTCACCAAAACTCTCCAATCCTATCACTGCTGCGTTTTTGCCCCTGTACTCACGATTGATTCACTTTCAGAGACATAGCAATCCATAGGTTTTAAGATACTTACTAGTCAGGTACATTATTAGGCGTTTAATATGGGGTTTTGAGTCCATTTCGTTGAGCAAGGAGTAGCTCTTGTCTATTACATATTTGGCTTAAGGAACTTTATCTGTGCTCATTTCAATCTCTGGTTTTATGCAGCACCCCAACTCACCTTTCCCCTTAAGCAAGCATAAGTTGGTTTTCTAAATTTGGGACCATGTTCTGTTTTGAAATTCAGTTCCTGTGTAGCCAAGTTTACATTCCGTGTATTAGTGATATCTTATGATGTTTCTTTTTCTGTGTGACTTATTTCAGTTAGAATCATCATACCTGAATCCACTCATTATGCTGCTATGGGCTTGATGACATAGATGTCATTGCTGAGTGATATTGCATTGTACGTAAGTACCACAACTTCTTTATCCATTTTTCGCTTTATGCGATATTGAACTTGTACCGTAAACGAGTTTCTTGTAAACAGAGCCATCCCAAACTTTGGGGTGGCTGTGTCTTTTTGATTTTAATTTCCCTAAGCTATAGGACCATAAGTGGAAGTGCCCTAGGCTCTGTTGCTTTGTTTTTTAGATGTTTCAGGAAACACCATACACTTCTCCCGAGTGGCTGTTGGCAATTTACATCCCGCCCATCAGCATAACAAGGCTCCCAGTTCTCCATGGCCTGTCCTGCCTTTCTGGATTTTACACTTTTTTCAGATGGCCCTTTTGACGGGGGGGAAGTGAGACTTCATTGTAGTGCAGATTTCCTTTGCAAGCTTGCTTGGTTGGCCAAAAAGGGCGTATGCGTTTTTACCTGAATATATTCAGGAAAAAACGCATACGCCCTTTTTGGCCAAGTGCATCATTGTCGACCTTCTGCCTCTTTTCCTATGCTTTAAATGCAATTCCAGTCTACCTCCTGAAATCGGTTTCCTGCAATTCTGCCCGGCTTTCAAGTCCTCTTGGCAGCCTTACTTCAGTATATTTTTGGATGATAGCTGTCATTTATAACTCTGCAGGTTTGTGAATTACAGTGCCCCTGAGCTCCTTTCTTCAACTCGCTTTCTTGTGAGCTGGCCGCAACACCGCAGGATTGCTTCAGGCCCTAATCTGGTTCCGGCATGGCACGCTGAGCCTTTGGTTAATTCCTCTTCCTGGTGGGAAATGAGAGTTAAACTTTCCCGTCCAGACACCTCCAGCTAGTCTCTCATTGGTTCTCCCTATTCCTGTTCATCTTCCGTGGAATTTGCAAACTGGGCCAAACAGGAGGTTAAAGGCACTGACTCTCCAAGTCGGGAGAGTGTTAGTAAAGCATCTGGAATGTTGCACCCGAGTACCAGGGGACGAGAACTGAGACATATTTCAACACGTCTCCTGATAACACGGTTGATCATACTCTGGGTTCCACATGCATGTTTTAGCTGAAGGAAGAATCCTTTAAACCTGGAGAGTTGAGACCCGTGGAATGGGTACCATGCAATATGACTTCAAAGGGTCTTCATTTGCTCACCAAAACTCTCCAATCCTATCACTGCTGCGTTTTTGCCCCTGTACTCACGATTGATTCACTTTCAGAGACATAGCAATCCATAGGTTTTAAGATACTTAGTAGTCAGGTACATTATTAGGCGTTTAATATGGGGTTTTGAGTCCATTTCGTTGAGCAAGGAGTAGCTCTTGTCTATTACATATTTGGCTTAAGGAACTTTATCTGTGCTCATTTCAATCTCTGGTTTTATGCAGCACCCCAACTCACCTTTCCCCTTAAGCAAGCATAAGTTGATTTTCTAAATTTGGGACCATGTTCTGTTTTGAAATTCAGTTCCTGTGTAGCCAAGTTTACATTCCGTGTATTAGTGATATCTTATGATGTTTCTTTTTCTGTGTGACTTATTTCAGTTAGAATCATCATACCTGAATCCACTCATTATGCTGCTATGGACCTGATGACATAGATGTCATTGCTGAGTGATATTGCATTGTACGTAAGTACCACAACTTCTTTATCCATTTTTCGCTTTATGCGATATTGAACTTGTACCGTAAACGAGTTTCTTGTAAACAGAGCCATCCCAAACTTTGGGGTGGCTGTGTCTTTTTTATTTTAATTTCCCTAAGCTATAGGACCATAAGTGGAAGTGCCCTAGGCTCTGTTGCTTTGTTTTTTAGATGTTTCAGGAAACACCATACACTTCTCCGGAGTGGCTGTTGGCAATTTACATCCCGCCCATCAGCATAACAAGGCTCCCAGTTCTCCATGGCCTGTCCTGCCTTTCTGGATTTTACACTTTTTTCAGATGGCCCTTTTGACGGGGGGGAAGTGAGACTTCATTGTAGTGCAGATTTCCTTTGCAAGCTTGCTTGGTTGGCCAAAAAGGGCGTATGCGTTTTTTCCTGAATATATTCAGGAAAAAACGCATACGCCCTTTTTGGCCAAGTGCATCATTGTCGACCTTCTGCCTCTTTTCCTATGCTTTAAATGCAATTCCAGTCTACCTCCTGAAATCGGTTTCCTGCAATTCTGCCCGGCTTTCAAGTCCTCTTGGCAGCCTTACTTCAGTATATTTTTGGATGATAGCTGTCATTTATAACTCTGCAGGTTTGTGAATTACAGTGCCCCTGAGCTCCTTTCTTCAACTCGCTTTCTTGTGAGCTGGCCGCAACACCGCAGGATTGCTTCAGGCCCTAATCTGGTTCCGGCATGGCACGCTGAGCCTTTGGTTAATTCCTCTTCCTGGTGGGAAATGAGAGTTAAATTTTCCCGTCCAGACACCTCCAGCTAGTCTCTCATTGGTTCTCCCTATTCCTGTTCATCTTCCGTGGAATTTGCAAACTGGGCCAAACAGGAGGTTAAAGGCACTGACTCTCCAAGTCGGGAGAGTGTTAGTAAAGCATCTGGAATGTTGCACCCGAGTACCAGGGGACGAGAACTGAGACATATTTCAACACGTCTCCCGATCACACGGTTGATCATACTCTGGGTTCCACATGCATGTTTTAGCTGAAGGAAGAATCCCTTAAACCTGGAGATTTGAGACCCGTGGAATGGGTACCATGCAATATGACTTCAAAGGGTCTTCATTTGCTCACCAAAACTCTCCAATCCTATCACTGCTGCGTTTTTGCCCCTGTACTCACGATTGATTCACTTTCAGAGACATAGCAATCCATAGGTTTTAAGATACTTACTAGTCAGGTACATTATTAGGCGTTTAATATGGGGTTTTGAGTCCATTTCGTTGAGCAAGGAGTAGCTCTTGTCTATTACATATTTGGCTTAAGGAACTTTATCTGTGCTCATTTCAATCTCTGGTTTTATGCAGCACCCCAACTCACCTTTCCCCTTAAGCAAGCATAAGTTGATTTTCTAAATTTGGGACCATGTTCTGTTTTGAAATTCAGTTCCTGTGTAGCCAAGTTTACATTCCGTGTATTAGTGATATCTTATGATGTTTCTTTTTCTGTGTGACTTATTTCAGTTAGAATCATCATACCTGAATCCACTCATTATGCTGCTATGGGCCTGATGACATAGATGTCATTGCTGAGTGATATTGCATTGTACGTAAGTACCACAACTTCTTTATCCATTTTTCGCTTTATGCGATATTGAACTTGTACCGTAAACGAGTTTCTTGTAAACAGAGCCATCCCAAACTTTGGGGTGGCTGTGTCTTTTTTATTTTAATTTCCCTAAGCTATAGGACCATAAGTGGAAGTGCCCTAGGCTCTGTTGCTTTGTTTTTTAGATGTTTCAGGAAACACCATACACTTCTCCCGAGTGGCTGTTGGCAATTTACATCCCGCCCATCAGCATAACAAGGCTCCCAGTTCTCCATGGCCTGTCCTGCCTTTCTGGATTTTACACTTTTTTCAGATGGCCCTTTTGACGGGGGTGGGGGGGAGTGAGACTTCATTGTAGTGCAGATTTCCTTTGCAAGCTTGCTTGGTTGGCCAAAAAGGGCATATGCGTTTTTTCCTGAATATATTCAGGAAAAAACGCATACGCCCTTTTTGGCCAAGTGCATCATTGTCGACCTTCTGCCTCTTTTCCTATGCTTTAAATGCAATTCCAGTCTACCTCCTGAAATCGGTTTCCTGCAATTCTGCCCGGCTTTCAAGTCCTCTTGGCAGCCTTACTTCAGTATATTTTTGGATGATAGCTGTCATTTATAACTCTGCAGGTTTGTGAATTACAGTGCCCCTGAGCTCCTTTCTTCAACTCGCTTTCTTGTGAGCTGGCCGCAACACCGCAGGATTGCTTCAGGCCCTAATCTGGTTCCGGCATGGCACGCTGAGCCTTTGGTTAATTCCTCTTCCTGGTGGGAAATGAGAGTTAAATTTTCCCGTCCAGACACCTCCAGCTAGTCTCTCATTGGTTCTCCCTATTCCTGTTCATCTTCCGCGGAATTTGCAAACTGGGCCAAACAGGAGGTTAAAGGCACTGACTCTCCAAGTCGGGAGAGTGTTAGTAAAGCATCTGGAATGTTGCACCCGAGTACCAGGGGACGAGAACTGAGACATATTTCAACACGTCTCCCGATCACACGGTTGATCATACTCTGGGTTCCACATGCATGTTTTAGCTGAAGGAAGAATCCCTTAAACCTGGAGAGTTGAGACCCGTGGAATGGGTACCATGCAATATGACTTCAAAGGGTCTTCATTTGCTCACCAAAACTCTCCAATCCTATCACTGCTGCGTTTTTGCCCCTGTACTCACGATTGATTCACTTTCAGAGACATAGCAATCCATAGGTTTTAAGATACTTACTAGTCAGGTACATTATTAGGCGTTTAATATGGGGTTTTGAGTCCATTTCGTTGAGCAAGGAGTAGCTCTTGTCTGTTACATATTTGGCTTAAGGAACTTTATCTGTGCTCATTTCAATCTCTGGTTTTATGCAGCACCCCAACTCACCTTTCCCCTTAAGCAAGCATAAGTTGGTTTTCTAAATTTGGGACCATGTTCTGTTTTGAAATTCAGTTCCTGTGTAGCCAAGTTTACATTCCGTGTATTAGTGATATCTTATGATGTTTCTTTTTCTGTGTGACTTATTTCAGTTAGAATCATCATACCTGAATCCACTCATTATGCTGCTATGGGCTTGATGACATAGATGTCATTGCTGAGTGATATTGCATTGTACGTAAGTACCACAACTTCTTTATCCATTTTTCGCTTTATGCGATATTGAACTTGTACCGTAAACGAGTTTCTTGTAAACAGAGCCATCCCAAACTTTGGGGTGGCTGTGTCTTTTTGATTTTAATTTCCCTAAGCTATAGGACCATAAGTGGAAGTGCCCTAGGCTCTGTTGCTTTGTTTTTTAGATGTTTCAGGAAACACCATACACTTCTCCCTAGTGGCTGTTGGCAAGTTACATCCCGCCCATCAGCATAACAAGGCTCCCAGTTCTCCATGGCCTGTCCTGCCTTTCTGGATTTTACACTTTTTTCAGATGGCCCTTTTGACGGGGGGGAAGTGAGACTTCATTGTAGTGCAGATTTCCTTTGCAAGCTTGCTTGGTTGGCCAAAAAGGGCGTATGCGTTTTTTCCTGAATATATTGAGGAAAAAACGCATACACCCTTTTTGGCCAAGTGCATCATTGTCGACCTTCTGCCTCTTTTCCTATGCTTTAAATGCAATTCCAGTCTACCTCCTGAAATCGGTTTCCTGCAATTCTGCCCGGCTTTCAAGTCCTCTTGGCAGCCTTACTTCAGTATATTTTTGGATGATAGCTGTCATTTATAACTCTGAAGGTTTGTGAATTACAGTGCCCCTGAGCTCCTTTCTTCAACTCGCTTTCTTGTGAGCTGGCCGCAACACCGCAGGATTGCTTCAGGCCCTAATCTGGTTCCGGCATGGCACGCTGAGCCTTTGGTTAATTCCTCTTCCTGGTGGGAAATGAGAGTTAAATTTTCCCGTCCAGACACCTCCAGCTAGTCTCTCATTGGTTCTCCCTATTCCTGTTCATCTTCCGCGGAATTTGCAAACTGGGTCAAACAGGAGGTTAAAGGCACTGACTCTCCAAGTCGGGAGAGTGTTAGTAAAGCATCTGGAATGTTGCACCCGAGTACCAGGGGACGAGAACTGAGACATATTTCAACACGTCTCCCGATCACACGGTTGATCATACTCTGGGTTCCACATGCATGTTTTAGCTGAAGGAAGAATCCCTTAAACCTGGAGAGTTGAGACCCGTGGAATGGGTACCATGCAATATGACTTCAAAGGGTCTTCATTTGCTCACCAAAACTCTCCAATCCTATCACTGCTGCGTTTTTGCCCCTGTACTCACGATTGATTCACTTTCAGAGACATAGCAATCCATAGGTTTTAAGATACTTACTAGTCAGGTACATTATTAGGCGTTTAATATGGGGTTTTGAGTCCATTTCGTTGAGCAAGGAGTAGCTCTTGTCTATTACATATTTGGCTTAAGGAACTTTATCTGTGCTCATTTCAATCTCTGGTTTTATGCAGCACCCCAACTCACCTTTCCCCTTAAGCAAGCATAAGTTGGTTTTCTAAATTTGGGACCATGTTCTGTTTTGAAATTCAGTTCCTGTGTAGCCAAGTTTACATTCCGTGTATTAGTGATATCTTATGATGTTTCTTTTTCTGTGTGACTTATTTCAGTTAGAATCATCATACCTGAATCCACTCATTATGCTGCTATGGGCTTGATGACATAGATGTCATTGCTGAGTGATATTGCATTGTACGTAAGTACCACAACTTCTTTATCCATTTTTCGCTTTATGCGATATTGAACTTGTACCGTAAACGAGTTTCTTGTAAACAGAGCCATCCCAAACTTTGGGGTGGCTGTGTCTTTTTGATTTTAATTTCCCTAAGCTATAGGACCATAAGTGGAAGTGCCCTAGGCTCTGTTGCTTTGTTTTTTAGATGTTTCAGGAAACACCATACACTTCTCCCGAGTGGCTGTTGGCAAGTTACATCCCGCCCATCAGCATAACAAGGCTCCCAGTTCTCCATGGCCTGTCCTGCCTTTCTGGATTTTACACTTTTTTCAGATGGCCCTTTTGACGGGGGGGAAGTGAGACTTCATTGTAGTGCAGATTTCCTTTGCAAGCTTGCTTGGTTGGCCAAAAAGGGCGTATGCGTTTTTTCCTGAATATATTGAGGAAAAAACGCATACACCCTTTTTGGCCAAGTGCATCATTGTCGACCTTCTGCCTCTTTTCCTATGCTTTAAATGCAATTCCAGTCTACCTCCTGAAATCGGTTTCCTGCAATTCTGCCCGGCTTTCAAGTCCTCTTGGCAGCCTTACTTCAGTATATTTTTGGATGATAGCTGTCATTTATAACTCTGAAGGTTTGTGAATTACAGTGCCCCTGAGCTCCTTTCTTCAACTCGCTTTCTTGTGAGCTGGCCGCAACACCGCAGGATTGCTTCAGGCCCTAATCTGGTTCCGGCATGGCACGCTGAGCCTTTGGTTAATTCCTCTTCCTGGTGGGAAATGAGAGTTAAATTTTCCCGTCCAGACACCTCCAGCTAGTCTCTCATTGGTTCTCCCTATTCCTGTTCATCTTCCGCGGAATTTGCAAACTGGGCCAAACAGGAGGTTAAAGGCACTGACTCTCCAAGTCGGGAGAGTGTTAGTAAAGCATCTGGAATGTTGCACCCGAGTACCAGGGGACGAGAACTGAGACATATTTCAACACGTCTCCCGATCACACGGTTGATCATACTCTGGGTTCCACATGCATGTTTTAGCTGAAGGAAGAATCCCTTAAACCTGGAGAGTTGAGACCCGTGGAATGGTTACCATGCAATATGACTTCAAAGGGTCTTCATTTGCTCACCAAAACTCTCCAATCCTATCACTGCTGCGTTTTTGCCCCTGTACTCACGATTGATTCACTTTCAGAGACATAGCAATCCATAGGTTTTAAGATACTTACTAGTCAGGTATATTATTAGGCGTTTAATATGGGGTTTTGAGTCCATTTCGTTGAGCAAGGAGTAGCTCTTGTCTATTACATATTTGGCTTAAGGAACTTTATCTGTGCTCATTTCAATCTCTGGTTTTATGCAGCACCCCAACTCACCTTTCCCCTTAAGCAAGCATAAGTTGGTTTTCTAAATTTGGGACCATGTTCTGTTTTGAAATTCAGTTCCTGTGTAGCCAAGTTTACATTCCGTGTATTAGTGATATCTTATGATGTTTCTTTTTCTGTGTGACTTATTTCAGTTAGAATCATCATACCTGAATCCACTCATTATGCTGCTATGGGCTTGATGACATAGATGTCATTGCTGAGTGATATTGCATTGTACGTAAGTACCACAACTTCTTTATCCATTTTTCGCTTTATGCGATATTGAACTTGTACCGTAAACGAGTTTCTTGTAAACAGAGCCATCCCAAACTTTGGGGTGGCTGTGTCTTTTTGATTTTAATTTCCCTAAGCTATAGGACCATAAGTGGAAGTGCCCTAGGCTCTGTTGCTTTGTTTTTTAGATGTTTCAGGAAACACCATACACTTCTCCCGAGTGGCTGTTGGCAAGTTACATCCCGCCCATCAGCATAACAAGGCTCCCAGTTCTCCATGGCCTGTCCTGCCTTTCTGGATTTTACACTTTTTTCAGATGGCCCTTTTGACGGGGCGGGGGGGGGGAAGTGAGACTTCATTGTAGTGCAGATTTCCTTTGCAAGCTTGCTTGGTTGGCCAAAAAGGGCGTATGCGTTTTTACCTGAATATATTCAGGAAAAAACGCATACGCCCTTTTTGGCCAAGTGCATCATTGTCGACCTTCTGCCTCTTTTCCTATGCTTTAAATGCAATTCCAGTCTACCTCCTGAAATCGGTTTCCTGCAATTCTGCCCGGCTTTCAAGTCCTCTTGGCAGCCTTACTTCAGTATATTTTTGGATGATAGCTGTCATTTATAACTCTGAAGGTTTGTGAATTACAGTGCCCCTGAGCTCCTTTCTTCAACTCGCTTTCTTGTGAGCTGGCCGCAACACCGCAGGATTGCTTCAGGCCCTAATCTGGTTCCGGCATGGCACGCTGAGCCTTTGGTTAATTCCTCTTCCTGGTGGGAAATGAGAGTTAAATTTTCCCGTCCAGACACCTCCAGCTAGTCTCTCATTGGTTCTCCCTATTCCTGTTCATCTTCCGCGGAATTTGCAAACTGGGTCAAACAGGAGGTTAAAGGCACTGACTCTCCAAGTCGGGAGAGTGTTAGTAAAGCATCTGGAATGTTGCACCCGAGTACCAGGGGACGAGAACTGAGACATATTTCAACACGTCTCCCGATCACATGGTTGATCATACTCTGGGTTCCACATGCATGTTTTAGCTGAAGGAAGAATCCCTTAAACCTGGAGAGTTGAGACCCGTGGAATGGGTACCATGCAATATGACTTCAAAGGGTCTTCATTTGCTCACCAAAACTCTCCAATCCTATCACTGCTGCGTTTTTGCCCCTGTACTCACGATTGATTCACTTTCAGAGACATAGCAATCCATAGGTTTTAAGATACTTACTAGTCAGGTACATTATTAGGCGTTTAATATGGGGTTTTGAGTCCATTTCGTTGAGCAAGGAGTAGCTCTTGTCTATTACATATTTGGCTTAAGGAACTTTATCTGTGCTCATTTCAATCTCTGGTTTTATGCAGCACCCCAACTCACCTTTCCCCTTAAGCAAGCATAAGTTGGTTTTCTAAATTTGGGACCATGTTCTGTTTTGAAATTCAGTTCCTGTGTAGCCAAGTTTACATTCCGTGTATTAGTGATATCTTATGATGTTTCTTTTTCTGTGTGACTTATTTCAGTTAGAATCATCATACCTGAATCCACTCATTATGCTGCTATGGGCTTGATGACATAGATATCATTGCTGAGTGATATTGCATTGTACGTAAGTACCACAACTTCTTTATCCATTTTTCGCTTTATGCGATATTGAACTTGTACCGTAAACGAGTTTCTTGTAAACAGAGCCATCCCAAACTTTGGGGTGGCTGTGTCTTTTTGATTTTAATTTCCCTAAGCTATAGGACCATAAGTGGAAGTGCCCTAGGCTCTGTTGCTTTGTTTTTTAGATGTTTCAGGAAACACCATACACTTCTCCCGAGTGGCTGTTGGCAAGTTACATCCCGCCCATCAGCATAACAAGGCTCCCAGTTCTCCATGGCCTGTCCTGCCTTTCTGGATTTTACACTTTTTTCAGATGGCCCTTTTGACGGGGGGGAAGTGAGACTTCATTGTAGTGCAGATTTCCTTTGCAAGCTTGCTTGGTTGGCCAAAAAGGGCGTATGCGTTTTTTCCTGAATATATTGAGGAAAAAACGCATACACCCTTTTTGGCCAAGTGCATCATTGTCGACCTTCTGCCTCTTTTCCTATGCTTTAAATGCAATTCCAGTCTACCTCCTGAAATCGGTTTCCTGCAATTCTGCCCGGCTTTCAAGTCCTCTTGGCAGCCTTACTTCAGTATATTTTTGGATGATAGCTGTCATTTATAACTCTGAAGGTTTGTGAATTACAGTGCCCCTGAGCTCCTTTCTTCAACTCGCTTTCTTGTGAGCTGGCCGCAACACCGCAGGATTGCTTCAGGCCCTAATCTGGTTCCGGCATGGCACGCTGAGCCTTTGGTTAATTCCTCTTCCTGGTGGGAAATGAGAGTTAAATTTTCCCGTCCAGACACCTCCAGCTAGTCTCTCATTGGTTCTCCCTATTCCTGTTCATCTTCCGCGGAATTTGCAAACTGGGCCAAACAGGAGGTTAAAGGCACTGACTCTCCAAGTCGGGAGAGTGTTAGTAAAGCATCTGGAATGTTGCACCCGAGTACCAGGGGACGAGAACTGAGACATATTTCAACACGTCTCCCGATCACACGGTTGATCATACTCTGGGTTCCACATGCATGTTTTAGCTGAAGGAAGAATCCCTTAAACCTGGAGAGTTGAGACCCGTGGAATGGGTACCATGCAATATGACTTCAAAGGGTCTTCATTTGCTCACCAAAACTCTCCAATCCTATCACTGCTGCGTTTTTGCCCCTGTACTCACGATTGATTCACTTTCAGAGACATAGCAATCCATAGGTTTTAAGATACTTACTAGTCAGGTATATTATTAGGCGTTTAATATGGGGTTTTGAGTCCATTTCGTTGAGCAAGGAGTAGCTCTTGTCTATTACATATTTGGCTTAAGGAACTTTATCTGTGCTCATTTCAATCTCTGGTTTTATGCAGCACCCCAACTCACCTTTCCCCTTAAGCAAGCATAAGTTGATTTTCTAAATTTGGGACCATGTTCTGTTTTGAAATTCAGTTCCTGTGTAGCCAAGTTTACATTCCGTGTATTAGTGATATCTTATGATGTTTCTTTTTCTGTGTGACTTATTTCAGTTAGAATCATCATACCTGAATCCACTCATTATGCTGCTATGGGCCTGATGACATAGATGTCATTGCTGAGTGATATTGCATTGTACGTAAGTACCACAACTTCTTTATCCATTTTTCGCTTTATGCGATATTGAACTTGTACCGTAAACGAGTTTCTTGTTAACAGAGCCATCCCAAACTTTGGGGTGGCTGTTTCTTTTTGATTTTAATTTCCCTAAGCTATAGGACCATATGTGGAAGTGCCCTAGGCTCTGTTGCTTTGTTTTTTAGATGTTTCAGGAAACACCATACACTTCTCCGGAGTGGCTGTTGGCAATTTACATCCCGCCCATCAGCATAACAAGGCTCCCAGTTCTCCATGGCCTGTCCTGCCTTTCTGGATTTTACACTTTTTTCAGATGGCCCTTTTGACGGGGGAGGGGAGAGTGAGACTTCATTGTAGTGCAGATTTCCTTTGCAAGCTTGCTTGGTTGGCCAAAAAGGGCGTATGCGTTTTTTCCTGAATATATTCAGGAAAAAACGCATACGCCCTTTTTGGCCAAGTGCATCATTGTCGACCTTCTGCCTCTTTTCCTATGCTTTAAATGCAATTCCAGTCTACCTCCTGAAATCGGTTTCCTGCAATTTTGCCCGGCTTTCAAGTCCTCTTGGCAGCCTTACTTCAGTATATTTTTGGATGATAGCTGTCATTTATAACTCTGCAGGTTTGTGAATTACAGTGCCCCTGAGCTCCTTTCTTCAACTCGCTTTCTTGTGAGCTGGCCGCAACACCGCAGGATTGCTTCAGGCCCTAATCTGGTTCCGGCATGGCACGCTGAGCCTTTGGTTAATTCCTCTTCCTGGTGGGAAATGAGAGTTAAATTTTCCCGTCCAGACACCTCCAGCTAGTCTCTCATTGGTTCTCCCTATTCCTGTTCATCTTCCGCGGAATTTGCAAACTGGGCCAAACAGGAGGTTAAAGGCACTGACTCTCCAAGTCGGGAGAGTGTTAGTAAAGCATCTGGAATGTTGCACCCGAGTACCAGGGGACGAGAACTGAGACATATTTCAACACGTCTCCCGATCACACGGTTGATCATACTCTGGGTTCCACATGCATGTTTTAGCTGAAGGAAGAATCCCTTAAACCTGGAGAGTTGAGACCCGTGGAATGGGTACCATGCAATATGACTTCAAAGGGTCTTCATTTGCTCACCAAAACTCTCCAATCCTATCACTGCTGCGTTTTTGCCCCTGTACTCACGATTGATTCACTTTCAGAGACATAGCAATCCATAGGTTTTAAGATACTTACTAGTCAGGTACATTATTAGGCGTTTAATATGGGGTTTTGAGTCCATTTCGTTGAGCAAGGAGTAGCTCTTGTCTATTACATATTTGGCTTAAGGAACTTTATCTGTGCTCATTTCAATCTCTGGTTTTATGCAGCACCCCAACTCACCTTTCCCCTTAAGCAAGCATAAGTTGGTTTTCTAAATTTGGGACCATGTTCTGTTTTGAAATTCAGTTCCTGTGTAGCCAAGTTTACATTCCGTGTATTAGTGATATCTTATGATGTTTCTTTTTCTGTGTGACTTATTTCAGTTAGAATCATCATAACTGAATCCACTCATTATGCTGCTATGGGCCTGATGACATAGATGTCATTGCTGAGTGATATTGCATTGTACGTAAGTACCACAACTTCTTTATCCATTTTTCGCTTTATGCGATATTGAACTTGTACCGTAAACGAGTTTCTTGTAAACAGAGCCATCCCAAGCTTTGGGGTGGCTGTGTCTTTTTGATTTTAATTTCCCTAAGCTATAGGACCATATGTGGAAATGCCCTAGGCTCTGTTGCTTTGTTTTTTAGATGTTTCAGGAAACACCATACACTTCTCCGGAGTGGCTGTTGGCAATTTACATCCCGCCCATCAGCATAACAAGGTTCCCAGTTCTCCATGGCCTGTCCTGCCTTTCTGGATTTTACACTTTTTTCAGATGGCCCTTTTGACGGGGGGGAAGTGAGACTTCATTGTAGTGCAGATTTCCTTTGCAAGCTTGCTTGGTTGGCCAAAAAGGGCGTATGCGTTTTTTCCTGAATATATTCAAGAAAAAACGCATACGCCCTATTTGGCCAAGTGCATCATTGTCGACCTTCTGCCTCTTTTCCTATGCTTTAAATGCAATTCCAGTCTACCTCCTGAAATCGGTTTCCTGCAATTCTGCCCGGCTTTCAAGTCCTCTTGGCAGCCTTACTTCAGTATATTTTTGGATGATAGCTGTCATTTATAACTCTGCAGGTTTGTGAATTACAGTGCCCCTGAGCTCCTTTCTTCAACTCGCTTTCTTGTGAGCTGGCCGCAACACCACAGGATTGCTTCAGGCCCTAATCTGGTTCCGGCATGGCACGCTGAGCCTTTGGTTAATTCCTCTTCCTGGTGGGAAATGAGAGTTAAATTTTCCCGTCCAGACACCTCCAGCTAGTCTCTCATTGGTTCTCCCTATTCCTGTTCATCTTCCGCGGAATTTGCAAACTGGGCCAAACAGGAGGTTAAAGGCACTGACTCTCCAAGTCGGGAGAGTGTTAGTAAAGCATCTGGAATGTTGCACCCGAGTACCAGGGGACGAGAACTGAGACATATTTCAACACGTCTCCCGATCACACGGTTGATCATACTCTGGGTTCCTCATGCATGTTTTAGCTGAAGGAAGAATCCCTTAAACCTGGAGAGTTGAGACCCGTGGAATGGGTACCATGCAATATGACTTCAAAGGGTCTTCATTTGCTCACCAAAACTCTCCAATCCTATCACTGCTGCGTTTTTGCCCCTGTACTCACGATTGATTCACTTTCAGAGACATAGCAATCCATAGGTTTTAAGATACTTACTAGTCAGGTACATTATTAGGCGTTTAATATGGGGTTTTGAGTCCATTTCATTGAGCAAGGAGTAGCTCTTGTCTATTACATATTTGGCTTAAGGAACTTTATCTGTGCTCATTTCAATCTCTGGTTTTATGCAGCACCCCAACTCACCTTTCCCCTTAAGCAAGCATAAGTTGATTTTCTAAATTTGGGACCATGTTCTGTTTTGAAATTCAGTTCCTGTGTAGCCAAGTTTACATTCCGTGTATTAGTGATATCTTATGATGTTTCTTTTTCTGTTTGACTTATTTCAGTTAGAATCATCATACCTGAATCCACTCATTATGCTGCTATGGGCCTGATGACATAGATGTCATTGTTCAGTGATATTGCATTGTACGTAAGTACCACAACTTCTTTATCCATTTTTCGCTTTATGCGATATTGAACTTGTACCGTAAACGAGTTTCTTGTAAACAGAGCCATCCCAAACTTTGGGGTGGCTGTGTCTTTTTGATTTTAATTTCCCTAAGCTGCAGGACCATAAGTGGAAGTGCCCTAGGCTCTGTTGCTTTGTTTTTTAGATGTTTCAGGAAACACCATACACTTCTCCCGAGTGGCTGTTGGCAATTTACATCCCGCCCATCAGCATAACAAGGCTCCCAGTTCTCCATGGCCTGTCCTGCCTTTCTGGATTTTACACTTTTTTCAGATGGCCCTTTTGACGGGGGGGAAGTGAGACTTCATTGTGGTGCAGATTTCCTTTGCAAGCTTGCTTGGTTGGCCAAAAAGGGCGTATGCGTTTTTTCCTGAATATATTCAGGAAAAAACGCATACGCCCTTTTTGGCCAAGTGCATCATTGTCGACCTTCTGCCTCTTTTCCTATGCTTTAAATGCAATTCCAGTCTACCTCCTGAAATCGGTTTCCTGCAATTCTGCCCGGCTTTCAAGTCCTCTTGGCAGCCTTACTTCAGTATATTTTTGGATGATAGCTGTCATTTATAACTCTGCAGGTTTGTGAATTACAGTGCCCCTGAGCTCCTTTCTTCAACTCGCTTTCTTGTGAGCTGGCCGCAACACCACAGGATTGCTTCAGGCCCTAATCTGGTTCCGGCATGGCACGCTGAGCCTTTGGTTAATTCCTCTTCCTGGTGGGAAATGAGAGTTAAATTTTCCCGTCCAGACACCTCCAGCTAGTCTCTCATTGGTTCTCCCTATTCCTGTTCATCTTCCGCGGAATTTGCAAACTGGGCCAAACAGGAGGTTAAAGGCACTGACTCTCCAAGTCGGGAGAGTGTTAGTAAAGCATCTGGAATGTTGCACCCGAGTACCAGGGGACGAGAACTGAGACATATTTCAACACGTCTCCCGATCACACGGTTGATCATACTCTGGGTTCCTCATGCATGTTTTAGCTGAAGGAAGAATCCCTTAAACCTGGAGAGTTGAGACCCGTGGAATGGGTACCATGCAATATGACTTCAAAGGGTCTTCATTTGCTCACCAAAACTCTCCAATCCTATCACTGCTGCGTTTTTGCCCCTGTACTCACGATTGATTCACTTTCAGAGACATAGCAATCCATAGGTTTTAAGATACTTACTAGTCAGGTACATTATTAGGCGTTTAATATGGGGTTTTGAGTCCATTTCATTGAGCAAGGAGTAGCTCTTGTCTATTACATATTTGGCTTAAGGAACTTTATCTGTGCTCATTTCAATCTCTGGTTTTATGCAGCACCCCAACTCACCTTTCCCCTTAAGCAAGCATAAGTTGATTTTCTAAATTTGGGACCATGTTCTGTTTTGAAATTCAGTTCCTGTGTAGCCAAGTTTACATTCCGTGTATTAGTGATATCTTATGATGTTTCTTTTTCTGTTTGACTTATTTCAGTTAGAATCATCATACCTGAATCCACTCATTATGCTGCTATGGGCCTGATGACATAGATGTCATTGTTCAGTGATATTGCATTGTACGTAAGTACCACAACTTCTTTATCCATTTTTCGCTTTATGCGATATTGAACTTGTACCGTAAACGAGTTTCTTGTAAACAGAGCCATCCCAAACTTTGGGGTGGCTGTGTCTTTTTGATTTTAATTTCCCTAAGCTGCAGGACCATAAGTGGAAGTGCCCTAGGCTCTGTTGCTTTGTTTTTTAGATGTTTCAGGAAACACCATACACTTCTCCCGAGTGGCTGTTGGCAATTTACATCCCGCCCATCAGCATAACAAGGCTCCCAGTTCTCCATGGCCTGTCCTGCCTTTCTGGATTTTACACTTTTTTCAGATGGCCCTTTTGACGGGGGGGAAGTGAGACTTCATTGTGGTGCAGATTTCCTTTGCAAGCTTGCTTGGTTGGCCAAAAAGGGCGTATGCGTTTTTTCCTGAATATATTCAGGAAAAAACGCATACGCCCTTTTTGGCCAAGTGCATCATTGTCGACCTTCTGCCTCTTTTCCTATGCTTTAAATGCAATTCCAGTCTACCTCCTGAAATCGGTTTCCTGCAATTCTGCCCGGCTTTCAAGTCCTCTTGGCAGCCTTACTTCAGTATATTTTTGGATGATAGCTGTCATTTATAACTCTGCAGGTTTGTGAATTACAGTGCCCCTGAGCTCCTTTCTTCAACTCGCTTTCTTGTGAGCTGGCCGCAACACCGCAGGATTGCTTCAGGCCCTAATCTGGTTCCGGCATGGCACGCTGAGCCTTTGGTTAATTCCTCTTCCTGGTGGGAAATGAGAGTTAAATTTTCCCGTCCAGACACCTCCAGCTAGTCTCTCATTGGTTCTCCCTATTCCTGTTCATCTTCCGCGGAATTTGCAAACTGGGCCAAACAGGAGGTTAAAGGCACTGACTCTCCAAGTCGGGAGAGTGTTAGTAAAGCATCTGGAATGTTGCACCCGAGTACCAGGGGACGAGAACTGAGACATATTTCAACACGTCTCCCGATCACACGGTTGATCATACTCTGGGTTCCACATGCATGTTTTAGCTGAAGGAAGAATCCCTTAAACCTGGAGAGTTGAGACCCGTGGAATGGGTACCATGCAATATGACTTCAAAGGGTCTTCATTTGCTCACCAAAACTCTCCAATCCTATAACTGCTGCGTTTTTGCCCCTGTACTCACGATTGATTCACTTTCAGAGACATAGCAATCCATAGGTTTTAAGATACTTATTAGTCAGGTACATTATTAGGCGTTTAATATGGGGTTTTGAGTCCATTTCGTTGAGCAAGGAGTAGCTCTTGTCTATTACATATTTGGCTTAAGGAACTTTATCTGTGCTCATTTCAATCTCTGGTTTTATGCAGCACCCCAACTCACCTTTCCCCTTAAGCAAGCATAAGTTGATTTTCTAAATTTGGGAGCATGTTCTGTTTTGAAATTCAGTTCCTGTGTAGCCAAGTTTACATTCCGTGTATTAGTGATATCTTATGATGTTTCTTTTTCTGTGTGACTTATTTCAGTTAGAATCATCATACCTGAATCCACTCATTATGATGCTATGGGCCTGATGACATAGATGTCATTGCTGAGTGATATTGCATTGTACGTAAGTACCACAACTTCTTTATCCATTTTTCGCTTTATGCGATATTGAACTTGTACCGTAAACGAGTTTCTTGTAAACAGAGCCATCCCAAACTTTGGGGTGGCTGTGTCTTTTTGATTTTAATTTCCCTAAGCTGCAGGACCATAAGTGGAAGTGCCCTAGGCTCTGTTGCTTTGTTTTTTAAATGTTTCAGGAAACACCATACACTTCTCCCGAGTGGCTGTTGTCAATTTACATCCTGCCCATCAGCATAACAAGGCTCCCAGTTCTCCATGGCCTGTCCTGCCTTTCTGGATTTTACACTTTTTTCAGATGGCCCTTTTGACGGGGGGGAAGTGAGACTTCATTGTAGTGCAGATTTCCTTTGCAAGCTTGCTTGGTTGGCCAAAAAGGGCGTATGCGTTTTTTCCTGAATATATTCAGGAAAAAACGCATACGCCCTTTTTGGCCAAGTGCATCATTGTCGACCTTCTGCCTCTTTTCCTATGCTTTAAATGCAATTCCAGTCTACCTCCTGAAATCGGTTTCCTGCAATTCTGCCCGGCTTTCAAGTCCTCTTGGCAGCCTTACTTCAGTATATTTTTGGATGATAGCTGTCCTTTATAACTCTGCAGGTTTGTGAATTACAGTGCCCCTGAGCTCCTTTCTTCAACTCGCTTTCTTGTGAGCTGGCCGCAACACCACAGGATTGCTTCAGGCCCTAATCTGGTTCCGGCATGGCACGCTGAGCCTTTGGTTAATTCCTCTTCCTGGTGGGAAATGAGAGTTAAATTTTCCCGTCCAGACACCTCCAGCTAGTCTCTCATTGGTTCTCCCTATTCCTGTTCATCTTCCGCGGAATTTGCAAACTGGGCCAAACAGGAGGTTAAAGGCACTGACTCTCCAAGTCGGGAGAGTGTTAGTAAAGCATCTGGAATGTTGCACCCGAGTACCAGGGGACGAGAACTGAGACATATTTCAACACGTCTCCCGATCACATGGTTGATCATACTCTGGGTTCCTCATGCATGTTTTAGCTGAAGGAAGAATCCCTTAAACCTGGAGAGTTGAGACCCGTGGAATGGGTACCATGCAATATGACTTCAAAGGGTCTTCATTTGCTCACCAAAACTCTCCAGTCCTATCACTGCTGCGTTTTTGCCCCTGTACTCACGATTGATTCACTTTCAGAGACATAGCAATCCATAGGTTTTAAGATACTTACTAGTCAGGTACATTATTAGGCGTTTAATATGGGGTTTTGAGTCCATTTCATTGAGCAAGGAGTAGCTCTTGTCTATTACATATTTGGCTTAAGGAACTTTATCTGTGCTCATTTCAATCTCTGATTTTATGCAGCACCCCAACTCACCTTTCTCCTTAAGCAAGCATAAGTTGATTTTCTAAATTTGGGACCATGTTCTGTTTTGAAATTCAGTTCCTGTGTAGCCAAGTTTACATTCCGTGTATTAGTGATATCTTATGATGTTTCTTTTTCTGTTTGACTTATTTCAGTTAGAATCATCATACCTGAATCCACTCATTATGCTGCTATGGGCCTGATGACATAGATGTCATTGTTCAGTGATATTGCATTGTACGTAAGTACCACAACTTCTTTATCCATTTTTCGCTTTATGCGATATTGAACTTGTACCGTAAACGAGTTTCTTGTAAACAGAGCCATCCCAAACTTTGGGGTGGCTGTGTCTTTTTGATTTTAATTTCCCTAAGCTGCAGGACCATAAGTGGAAGTGCCCTAGGCTCTGTTGCTTTGTTTTTTAGATGTTTCAGGAAACACCATACACTTCTCCCGAGTGGCTGTTGGCAATTTACATCCCGCCCATCAGCATAACAAGGCTCCCAGTTCTCCATGGCCTGTCCTGCCTTTCTGGATTTTACACTTTTTTCAGATGGCCCTTTTGACGGGGGGGAAGTGAGACTTCATTGTAGTGCAGATTTCCTTTGCAAGCTTGCTTGGTTGGCCAAAAAGGGCGTATGCGTTTTTTCCTGAATATATTCAGGAAAAACGCATACGCCCTTTTTGGCCAAGTGCATCATTGTCGACCTTCTGCCTCTTTTCCTATGCTTTAAATGCAATTCCAGTCTACCTCCTGAAATCGGTTTCCTGCAATTCTGCCCGGCTTTCAAGTCCTCTTGGCAGCCTTACTTCAGTATATTTTTGGATGATAGCTGTCATTTATAACTCTGCAGGTTTGTGAATTACAGTGCCCCTGAGCTCCTTTCTTCAACTCGCTTTCTTGTGAGCTGGCCGCAACACCGCAGGATTGCTTCAGGCCCTAATCTGGTTCCGGCATGGCACGCTGAGCCTTTGGTTAATTCCTCTTCCTGGTGGGAAATGAGAGTTAAATTTTCCCGTCCAGACACCTCCAGCTAGTCTCTCATTGGTTCTCCCTATTCCTGTTCATCTTCCGTGGAATTTGCAAACTGGGCCAAACAGGAGGTTAAAGGCACTGACTCTCCAAGTCGGGAGAGTGTTAGTAAAGCATCTGGAATGTTGCACCCGAGTACCAGGGGACGAGAACTGAGACATATTTCAACACGTCTCCCGATCACACGGTTGATCATACTCTGGGTTCCACATGCATGTTTTAGCTGAAGGAAGAATCCCTTAAACCTGGAGAGTTGAGACCCGTGGAATGGGTACCATGCAATATGACTTCAAAGGGTCTTCATTTGCTCACCAAAACTCTCCAATCCTATCACTGCTGCGTTTTTGCCCCTGTACTCACGATTGATTCACTTTCAGAGACATAGCAATCCATAGGTTTTAAGATACTTACTAGTCAGGTACATTATTAGGCATTTAATATGGGGTTTTGAGTCCATTTCGTTGAGCAAGGAGTAGCTCTTGTCTATTACATATTTGGCTTAAGGAACTTTATCTGTGCTCATTTCAATCTCTGGTTTTATGCAGCACCCCAACTCACCTTTCCCCTTAAGCAAGCATAAGTTGGTTTTCTAAATTTGGGACCATGTTCTGTTTTGAAATTCAGTTCCTGTGTAGCCAAGTTTACATTCCGTGTATTAGTGATATCTTATGATGTTTCTTTTTCTGTGTGACTTATTTCAGTTAGAATCATCATACCTGAATCCACTCATTATGCTGCTATGGGCTTGATGACATAGATGTCATTGCTGAGTGATATTGCATTGTTCGTAAGTACCACAACTTCTTTATCCATTTTTCGCTTTATGCGATATTGAACTTGTACCGTAAACGAGTTTCTTGTAAACAGAGCCATCCCAAGCTTTGGGGTGGCTGTGTCTTTTTGATTTTAATTTCCCTAAGCTGCAGGACCATAAGTGGAAGTGCCCTAGGCTCTGTTGCTTTGTTTTTTAGATGTTTCAGGAAACACCATACACTTCTCCCGAGTGGCTGTTGGCAATTTACATCCCGCCCATCAGCATAACAAGGCTCCCAGTTCTCCATGGCCTGTCCTGCCTTTCTGGATTTTACACTTTTTTCAGATGGCCCTTTTGACGGGGGGGAAGTGAGACTTCATTGTAGTGCAGATTTCCTTTGCAAGCTTGCTTGGTTGGCCAAAAAGGGCGTATGCGTTTTTTCCTGAATATATTCAGGAAAAAACGCATACGCCCTTTTTGGCCAAGTGCATCATTGTCGACCTTCTGCCTCTTTTCCTATGCTTTAAATGCAATTCCAGTCTACCTCCTGAAATCGGTTTCCTGCAATTCTGCCCGGCTTTCAAGTCCTCTTGGCAGCCTTACTTCAGTATATTTTTGGATGATAGCTGTCATTTATAACTCTGCAGGTTTGTGAATTACAGTGCCCCTGAGCTCCTTTCTTCAACTCGCTTTCTTGTGAGCTGGCCGCAACACCGCAGGATTGCTTCAGGCCCTAATCTGGTTCCGGCATGGCACGCTGAGCCTTTGGTTAATTCCTCTTCCTGGTGGGAAATGAGAGTTAAATTTTCCCGTCCAGACACCTCCAGCTAGTCTCTCATTGGTTCTCCCTATTCCTGTTCATCTTCCGCGGAATTTGCAAACTGGGCCAAACAGGAGGTTAAAGGCACTGACTCTCCAAGTCGGGAGAGTGTTAGTAAAGCATCTGGAATGTTGCACCCGAGTACCAGGGGACGAGAACTGAGACATATTTCAACACGTCTCCCGATCACACGGTTGATCATACTCTGGGTTCCTCATGCATGTTTTAGCTGAAGGAAGAATCCCTTAAACCTGGAGAGTTGAGACCCGTGGAATGGGTACCATGCAATATGACTTCAAAGGGTCTTCATTTGCTCACCAAAACTCTCCAATCCTATCACTGCTGCGTTTTTGCCCCTGTACTCACGATTGATTCACTTTCAGAGACATAGCAATCCATAGGTTTTAAGGTACTTACTAGTCAGGTACATTATTAGGCGTTTAATATGGGGTTTTGAGTCCATTTCATTGAGCAAGGAGTAGCTCTTGTCTATTACATATTTGGCTTAAGGAACTTTATCTGTGCTCATTTCAATCTCTGGTTTTATGCAGCACCCCAACTCACCTTTCCCCTTAAGCAAGCATAAGTTGGTTTTCTAAATTTGGGAGCATGTTCTGTTTTGAAATCCAGTTCCTGTGTAGCCAAGTTTACATTCCGTGTATTAGTGATATCTTATGATGTTTCTTTTTCTGTGTGACTTATTTCAGTTAGAATCATCATACCTGAATCCACTCATTATGCTGCTATGGGCCTGATGACATAGATGTCATTGCTGAGTGATATTGCATTGTACGTAAGTACCACAACTTCTTTATCCATTTTTCGCTTTATGCGATATTGAACTTGTACCGTAAACGAGTTTCTTGTAAACAGAGCCATCCCAAACTTTGGGGTGGCTGTGTCTTTTTGATTTTAATTTCCCTAAGCTGCAGGACCATAAGTGGAAGTGCCCTAGGCTCTGTTGCTTTGTTTTTTAGATGTTTCAGGAAACACCATACACTTCTCCCGAGTGGCTGTTGGCAATTTACATCCCGCCCATCAGCATAACAAGGCTCCCAGTTCTCCATGGCCTGTCCTGCCTTTCTGGATTTTACACTTTTTTCAGATGGCCCTTTTGACGGGGGGGAAGTGAGACTTCATTGTAGTGCAGATTTCCTTTGCAAGCTTGCTTGGTTGGCCAAAAAGGGCGTATGCGTTTTTTCCTGAATATATTCAGGAAAAAACGCATACGCCCTTTTTGGCCAAGTGCATCATTGTCGACCTTCTGCCTCTTTTCCTATGCTTTAAATGCAATTCCAGTCTACCTCCTGAAATCGGTTTCCTGCAATTCTGCCCGGCTTTCAAGTCCTCTTGGCAGCCTTACTTCAGTATATTTTTGGATGATAGCTGTCATTTATAACTCTGCAGGTTTGTGAATTACAGTGCCCCTGAGCTCCTTTCTTCAACTCGCTTTCTTGTGAGCTGGCCGCAACACCGCAGGATTGCTTCAGGCCCTAATCTGGTTCCGGCATGGCACGCTGAGCCTTTGGTTAATTCCTCTTCCTGGTGGGAAATGAGAGTTAAATTTTCCCGTCCAGACACCTCCAGCTAGTCTCTCATTGGTTCTCCCTATTCCTGTTCATCTTCCGCGGAATTTGCAAACTGGGCCAAACAGGAGGTTAAAGGCACTGACTCTCCAAGTCGGGAGAGTGTTAGTAAAGCACTCTGGAATGTTGCACCCGAGTACCAGGGGACGAGAACTGAGACATATTTCAACACGTCTCCCGATCACACGGTTGATCATACTCTGGGTTCCACATGCATGTTTTAGCTGAAGGAAGAATCCCTTAAACCTGGAGAGTTGAGACCCGTGGAATGGGTACCATGCAATATGACTTCAAAGGGTCTTCATTTGCTCACCAAAACTCTCCAGTCCTATCACTGCTGCGTTTTTGCCCCTGTACTCACGATTGATTCACTTCAGAGACATAGCAATCCATAGGTTTTAAGATACTTACTAGTCAGGTACATTATTAGGCGTTTAATATGGGGTTTTGAGTCCATTTCGTTGAGCAAGGAGTAGCTCTTGTCTATTACATATTTGGCTTAAGGAACTTTATCTGTGCTCATTTCAATCTCTGGTTTTATGCAGCACCCCAACTCACCTTTCCCCTTAAGCAAGCATAAGTTGGTTTTCTAAATTTGGGAGCATGTTCTGTTTTGAAATTCAGTTCCTGTGTAGCCAAGTTTACATTCCGTGTATTAGTGATATCTTATGATGTTTCTTTTTCTGTGTGACTTATTTCAGTTAGAATCATCATACCTGAATCCACGCATTATGCTGCTATGGGCCTGATGACATAGATGTCATTGCTGAGTGATATTGCATTGTACGTAAGTACCACAACTTCTTTATCCATTTTTCGCTTTATGCGATATTGAACTTGTACCGTAAACGAGTTTCTTGTAAACAGAGCCATCCCAAGCTTTGGGGTGGCTGTGTCTTTTTGATTTTAATTTCCCTAAGCTGCAGGACCATAAGTGGAAGTGCCCTAGGCTCTGTTGCTTTGTTTTTAGATGTTTCAGGAAACACCATACACTTCTCCTGAGTGGCTGTTGGCAATTTACATCCCGCCCATCAGCATAACAAGGCTCCCAGTTCTCCATGGCCTGTCCTGCCTTTCTGGATTTTACACTTTTTTCAGATGGCCCTTTTGACGGGGGGGAAGTGAGACTTCATTGTGGTGCAGATTTCATTTGCAAGCTTGCTTGGTTGGCCAAAAAGGGCGTATGCGTTTTTTCCTGAATATATTCAGGAAAAAACGCATACGCCCTTTTTGGCCAAGTGCATCATTGTCGACCTTCTGCCTCTTTTCCTATGCTTTAAATGCAATTCCAGTCTACCTCCTGAAATCGGTTTCCTGCAATTCTGCCCGGCTTTCAAGTCCTCTTGGCAGCCTTACTTCAGTATATTTTTGGATGATAGCTGTCATTTATAACTCTGCAGGTTTGTGAATTACAGTGCCCCTGAGCTCCTTTCTTCAACTCGCTTTCTTGTGAGCTGGCCGCAACACCGCAGGATTGCTTCAGGCCCTAATCTGGTTCCGGCATGGCACGCTGAGCCTTTGGTTAATTCCTCTTCCTGGTGGGAAATGAGAGTTAAATTTTCCCGTCCAGACACCTCCAGCTAGTCTCTCATTGGTTCTCCCTATTCCTGTTCATCTTCCGCGGAATTTGCAAACTGGGCCAAACAGGAGGTTAAAGGCACTGACTCTCCAAGTCGGGAGAGTGTTAGTAAAGCATCTGGAATGTTGCACCCGAGTACCAGGGGACGAGAACTGAGACATATTTCAACACGTCTCCCGATCACACGGTTGATCATACTCTGGGTTCCACATGCATGCTTTAGCTGAAGGAAGAATCCCTTAAACCTGGAGAGTTGAGACCCGTGGAATGGGTACCATGCAATATGACTTCAAAGGGTCTTCATTTGCTCACCAAAACTCTCCAATCCTATCACTGCTGCGTTTTTGCCCCTGTACTCACGATTGATTCACTTTCAGAGACATAGCAATCCATAGGTTTTAAGATACTTACTAGTCAGGTACATTATTAGGCGTTTAATATGGGGTTTTGAGTCCATTTCGTTGAGCAAGGAGTAGCTCTTGTCTATTACATATTTGGCTTAAGGAACTTTATCTGTGCTCATTTCAATCTCTGGTTTTATGCAGCACCCCAACTCACCTTTCCCCTTAAGCAAGCATAAGTTGGTTTTCTAAATTTGGGACCATGTTCTGTTTTGAAATCCAGTTCCTGTGTAGCCAAGTTTACATTCCGTGTATTAGTGATATCTTATGATGTTTCTTTTTCTGTGTGACTTATTTCAGTTAGAATCATCATACCTGAATCCACTCATTATGCTGCTATGGGCCTGATGACATAGATGTCATTGCTGAGTGATATTGCATTGTACGTAAGTACCACAACTTCTTTATCCATTTTTCGCTTTATCCGATATTGAACTTGTACCGTAAACGAGTTTCTTGTAAACAGAGCCATCCCAAACTTTGGGGTGGTTGTGTCTTTTTGATTTTAATTTCCCTAAGCTGCAGGACCATAAGTGGAAGTGCCCTAGGCTCTGTTGCTTTGTTTTTTAGATGTTTCAGGAAACACCATACACTTCTCCCGAGTGGCTGTTGGCAATTTACATCCCGCCCATCAGCATAACAAGGCTCCCAGTTCTCCATGGCCTGTCCTGCCTTTCTGGATTTTACACTTTTTTCAGATGGCCCTTTTGACGGGGGGGGAAGTGAGACTTCATTGTAGTGCAGATTTCCTTTGCAAGCTTGCTTGGTTGGCCAAAAAGGGCGTATGCGTTTTTTCCTGAATATATTCAGGAAAAAACGCATACGCCCTTTTTGGCCAAGTGCATCATTGTCGACCTTCTGCCTCTTTTCCTATGCTTTAAATGCAATTCCAGTCTACCTCCTGAAATCGGTTTCCTGCAATTCTGCCCGGCTTTCAAGTCCTCTTGGCAGCCTTACTTCAGTATATTTTTGGATGATAGCTGTCATTTATAACTCTGCAGGTTTGTGAATTACAGTGCCCCTGAGCTCCTTTCTTCAACTCGCTTTCTTGTGAGCTGGCCGCAACACCGCAGGATTGCTTCAGGCCCTAATCTGGTTCCGGCATGGCACGCTGAGCCTTTGGTTAATTCCTCTTCCTGGTGGGAAATGAGAGTTAAATTTTCCCGTCCAGACACCTCCAGCTAGTCTCTCATTGGTTCTCCCTATTCCTGTTCATCTTCCGCGGAATTTGCAAACTGGGCCAAACAGGAGGTTAGAGGCACTGACTCTCCAAGTCGGGAGAGTGTTAGTAAAGCATCTGGAATGTTGCACCCGAGTACCAGGGGACGAGAACTGAGACATATTTCAACACGTCTCCCGATCACACGGTTGATCATACTCTGGGTTCCACATGCATGTTTTAGCTGAAGGAAGAATCCCTTAAACCTGGAGAGTTGAGACCCGTGGAATGGGTACCATGCAATATGACTTCAAAGGGTCTTCATTTGCTCACCAAAACTCTCCAATCCTATCACTGCTGCGTTTTTGCCCCTGTACTCACGATTGATTCACTTTCAGAGACATAGCAATCCATAGGTTTTAAGATACTTACTAGTCAGGTACATTATTAGGCGTTTAATATGGGGTTTTGAGTCCATTTCGTTGAGCAAGGAGTAGCTCTTGTCTATTACATATTTGGCTTAAGGAACTTTATCTGTGCTCATTTCAATCTCTGGTTTTATGCAGCACCCCAACTCACCTTTCCCCTTAAGCAAGCATAAGTTGGTTTTCTAAATTTGGGACCATGTTCTGTTTTGAAATTCAGTTCCTGTGTAGCCAAGTTTACATTCCGTGTATTAGTGATATCTTATGATGTTTCTTTTTCTGTGTGACTTATTTCAGTTAGAATCATCATACCTGAATCCACTCATTATGCTGCTATGGGCCTGATGACATAGATGTCATTGCTGAGTGATATTGCATTGTACGTAAGTACCACAACTTCTTTATCCATTTTTCGCTTTATGCGATATTGAACTTGTACCGTAAACGAGTTTCTTGTAAACAGAGCCATCCCAAACTTTGGGGTGGCTGTGTCTTTTTGATTTTAATTTCCCTAAGCTGCAGGACCATAAGTGGAAGTGCCCTAGGCTCTGTTGCTTTGTTTTTTAGATGTTTCAGGAAACACCATACACTTCTCCCGAGTGGCTGTTGGCAAGTTACATCCCGCCCATCAGCATAACAAGGCTCCCAGTTCTCCATGGCCTGTCCTGCCTTTCTGGATTTTACACTTTTTTCAGATGGCCCTTTTGACGGGGGGGAAGTGAGACTTCATTGTAGTGCAGATTTCCTTTGCAAGCTTGCTTGGTTGGCCAAAAAGGGCGTATGCGTTTTTTCCTGAATATATTCAGGAAAAAACGCATACGCCCTTTTTGGCCAAGTGCATCATTGTCGACCTTCTGCCTCTTTTCCTATGCTTTAAATGCAATTCCAGTCTACCTCCTGAAATCGGTTTCCTGCAATTCTGCCCGGCTTTCAAGTCCTCCTGGCAGCCTTACTTCAGTATATTTTTGGATGATAGCTGTCATTTATAACTCGGCAGGTTTGTGAATTACAGTGCCCCTGAGCTCCTTTCTTCAACTCGCTTTCTTGTGAGCTGGCCGCAACACCGCAGGATTGCTTCAGGCCCTAATCTGGTTCCGGCATGGCACGCTGAGCCTTTGGTTAATTCCTCTTCCTGGTGGGAAATGAGAGTTAAATTTTCCCGTCCAGACACCTCCAGCTAGTCTCTCATTGGTTCTCCCTATTCCTGTTCATCTTCCGCGGAATTTGCAAACTGGGCCAAACAGGAGGTTAAAGGCACTGACTCTCCAAGTCGGGAGAGTGTTAGTAAAGCATCTGGAATGTTGCACCCGAGTACCAGGGGACGAGAACTGAGACATATTTCAACACGTCTCCCGATCACACGGTTGATCATTCTCTGGGTTCCACATGCATGTTTTAGCTGAAGGAAGAATCCCTTAAACCTGGAGAGTTGAGACCCGTGGAATGGGTACCATGCAATATGACTTCAAAGGGTCTTCATTTGCTCACCAAAACTCTCCAATCCTATCACTGCTGCGTTTTTGCCCCTGTACTCATGATTGATTCACTTTCAGAGACATAGCAATCCATAGGTTTTAAGATACTTACTAGTCAGGTACATTATTAGGCGTTTAATATGGGGTTTTGAGTCCATTTCGTTGAGCAAGGAGTAGCTCTTGTCTATTACATATTTGGCTTAAGGAACTTTATCTGTGCTCATTTCAGTCTCTGGTTTTATGCAGCACCCCAACTCACCTTTCTCCTTAAGTAAGCATAAGTTGGTTTTCTAAATTTGGGAGCATGTTCTGTTTTGAAATTCAGTTCCTGTGTAGCCAAGTTTACATTCCGTGTATTAGTGATATCTTATGATGTTTCTTTTTCTGTGTGACTTATTTCAGTTAGAATCATCATACCTGAATCCACTCATTATGCTGCTATGGGCCTGATGACATAGATGTCATTGCTGAGTGATATTGCATTGTACGTAAGTACCACAACTTCTTTATCCATTTTTCGCTTTATGCGATATTGAACTTGTACCGTAAACGAGTTTCTTGTAAACAGAGCCATGCCAAACTTTGGGGTGGCTGTGTCTTTTTGATTTTAATTTCCCTAAGCTGCAGGACCATAAGTGGAAGTGCCCTAGGCTCTGTTGCTTTGTTTTTTAGATGTTTCAGGAAACACCATACACTTCTCCCGAGTGGCTGTTGGCAAGTTACATCCCGCCCATCAGCATAACAAGGCTCCCAGTTCTCCATGGCCTGTCCTGCCTTTCTGGATTTTACACTTTTTTCAGATGGCCCTTTTGACGGGGGGGAAGTGAGACTTCATTGTAGTGCAGATTTCCTTTGCAAGCTTGCTTGGTTGGCCAAAAAGGGCATATGCGTTTTTTCCTGAATATATTCAGGAAAAAACGCATACGCCCTTTTTGGCCAAGTGCATCATTGTCGACCTTCTGCCTCTTTTCCTATGCTTTAAATGCAATTCCAGTCTACCTCCTGAAATCGGTTTCCTGCAATTCTGCCCGGCTTTCAAGTCCTCCTGGCAGCCTTACTTCAGTATATTTTTGGATGATAGCTGTCATTTATAACTCTGCAGGTTTGTGAATTACAGTGCCCCTGAGCTCCTTTCTTCAACTCGCTTTCTTGTGAGCTGGCCGCAACACCGCAGGATTGCTTCAGGCCCTAATCTGGTTCCGGCATGGCACGCTGAGCCTTTGGTTAATTCCTCTTCCTGGTGGGAAATGAGAGTTAAATTTTCCCGTCCAGACACCTCCAGCTAGTCTCTCATTGGTTCTCCCTATTCCTGTTCATCTTCCGCGGAATTTGCAAACTGGGCCAAACAGGAGGTTAGAGGCACTGACTCTCCAAGTCGGGGGAGTGTTAGTAAAGCATCTGGAATGTTGCACCCGAGTACCAGGGGACGAGAACTGAGACATATTTCAACACGTCTCCCGATCACACGGTTGATCATACTCTGGGTTCCACATGCATGTTTTAGCTGAAGGAAGAATCCCTTAAACCTGGAGAGTTGAGACCCGTGGAATGGGTACCATGCAATATGACTTCAAAGGGTCTTCATTTGCTCACCAAAACTCTCCAATCCTATCACTGCTGCGTTTTTGCCCCTGTACTCACGATTGATTCACTTTCAGAGACATAGCAATCCATAGGTTTTAAGATACTTACTAGTCAGGTACATTATTAGGCGTTTAATATGGGGTTTTGAGTCCATTTCGTTGAGCAAGGAGTAGCTCTTGTCTATTACATATTTGGCTTAAGGAACTTTATTTGTGCTCATTTCAATCTCTGGTTTTATGCAGCACCCCAACTCACCTTTCCCCTTAAGCAAGCATAAGTTGGTTTTCTAAATTTGGGACCATGTTCTGTTTTGAAATTCAGTTCCTGTGTAGCCAAGTTTACATTCCGTGTATTAGTGATATCTTATGATGTTTCTTTTTCTGTGTGACTTATTTCAGTTAGAATCATCATACCTGAATCCACTCATTATGCTGCTATGGGCCTGATGACATAGATGTCATTGCTGAGTGATATTGCATTGTACGTAAGTACCACAACTTCTTTATCCATTTTTCGCTTTATGCGATATTGAACTTGTACCGTAAACGAGTTTCTTGTAAACAGAGCCATCCCAAACTTTGGGGTGGCTGTGTCTTTTTGATTTTAATTTCCCTAAGCTGCAGGACCATAAGTGGAAGTGCCCTAGGCTCTGTTGCTTTGTTTTTTAGATGTTTCAGGAAACACCATACACTTCTCCCGAGTGGCTGTTGGCAATTTACATCCCGCCCATCAGCATAACAAGGCTCCCAGTTCTCCATGGCCTGTCCTGCCTTTCTGGATTTTACACTTTTTTCAGATGGCCCTTTTGACGGGGGGGGGGGGGGGAGTGAGACTTCATTGTAGTGCAGATTTCCTTTGCAAGCTTGCTTGGTTGGCCAAAAAGGGCGTATGCGTTTTTTCCTGAATATATTCAGGAAAAAACGCATACGCCCTTTTTGGCCAAGTGCATCATTGTCGACCTTCTGCCTCTTTTCCTATGCTTTAAATGCAATTCCAGTCTACCTCCTGAAATCGGTTTCCTGCAATTCTGCCCGGCTTTCAAGTCCTCTTGGCAGCCTTACTTCAGTATATTTTTGGATGATAGCTGTCATTTATAACTCTGCAGGTTTGTGAATTACAGTGCCCCTGAGCTCCTTTCTTCAACTCGCTTTCTTGTGAGCTGGCCGCAACACCGCAGGATTGCTTCAGGCCCTAATCTGGTTCCGGCATGGCACGCTGAGCCTTTGGTTAATTCCTCTTCCTGGTGGGAAATGAGAGTTAAATTTTCCCGTCCAGACACCTCCAGCTAGTCTCTCATTGGTTCTCCCTATTCCTGTTCATCTTCCGCGGAATTTGCAAACTGGGCCAAACAGGAGGTTAAAGGCACTGACTCTCCAAGTCGGGAGAGTGTTAGTAAAGCATCTGGAATGTTGCACCCGAGTACCAGGGGACAAGAACTGAGACATATTTCAACACGTCTCCCGATCACACGGTTGATCATACTCTGGGTTCCACATGCATGTTTTAGCTGAAGGAAGAATCTCTTAAACCTGGAGAGTTGAGACCCGTGGAATGGGTACCATGCAATATGACTTCAAAGGGTCTTCATTTGCTCACCAAAACTCTCCAATCCTATCACTGCTGCGTTTTTGCCCCTGTACTCACGATTGATTCACTTTCAGAGACATAGCAATCCATAGGTTTTAAGATACTTACTAGTCAGGTACATTATTAGGCGTTTAATATGGGGTTTTGAGTCCATTTCGTTGAGCAAGGAGTAGCTCTTGTCTATTACATATTTGGCTTAAGGAACTTTATCTGTGCTCATTTCAATCTCTGGTTTTATGCAGCACCCCAACTCACCTTTCCCCTTAAGCAAGCATAAGTTGATTTTCTAAATTTGGGACCATGTTCTGTTTTGAAATTCAGTTCCTGTGTAGCCAAGTTTACATTCCGTGTATTAGTGATATCTTATGATGTTTCTTTTTCTGTGTGACTTATTTCAGTTAGAATCATCATACCTGAATCCACTCATTATGCTGCTATGGGCCTGATGACATAGATTCATTGCTGAGTGATATTGCATTGTACGTAAGTACCACAACTTCTTTATCCATTTTTCGCTTTATGCGATATTGAACTTGTACCGTAAACGACTTTCTTGTAAACAGAGCCATCCCAAACTTTGGGGTGGCTGTGTCTTTTTGATTTTAATTTCCCTAAGCTATAGGACCATAAGTGGAAGTGCCCTAGGCTCTGTTGCTTTGTTTTTTAGATGTTTCAGGAAACACCATACACTTCTCCCGAGTGGCTGTTGGCAATTTACATCCCGCCCATCAGCATAACAAGGCTCCCAGTTCTCCATGGCCTGTCCTGCCTTTCTGGATTTTACACTTTTTTCAGATGGCCCTTTTGACGGGGGGGAAGTGAGACTTCATTGTAGTGCAGATTTCCTTTGCAAGCTTGCTTGGTTGGCCAAAAAGGGCGTATGCGTTTTTTCCTGAATATATTCAGGAAAAAACGCATACGCCCTTTTTGGCCAAGTGCATCATTGTCGACCTTCTGCCTCTTTTCCTATGCTTTAAATGCAATTCCAGTCTACCTCCTGAAATCGGTTTCCTGCAATTCTGCCCGGCTTTCAAGTCCTCTTGGCAGCCTTACTTCAGTATATTTTTGGATGATAGCTGTCATTTATAACTCTGCAGGTTTGTGAATTACAGTGCCCCTGAGCTCCTTTCTTCAACTCGCTTTCTTGTGAGCTGGCCGCAACACCGCAGGATTGCTTCAGGCCCTAATCTGGTTCCGGCATGGCACGCTGAGCCTTTGGTTAATTCCTCTTCCTGGTGGGAAATGAGAGTTAAATTTTCCCGTCCAGACACCTCCAGCTAGTCTCTCATTGGTTCTCCCTATTCCTGTTCATCTTCCACGGAATTTGCAAACTGGGCCAAACAGGAGGTTAAAGGCACTGACTCTCCAAGTCGGGAGAGTGTTAGTAAAGCATCTGGAATGTTGCACCCGAGTACCAGGGGACGAGAACTGAGACATATTTCAACACGTCTCCCGATCACACGGTTGATCATACTCTGGGTTCCACATGCATGTTTTAGCTGAAGGAAGAATCCCTTAAACCTGGAGAGTTGAGACCCGTGGAATGGGTACCATGCAATATGACTTCAAAGGGTCTTCATTTGCTCACCAAAACTCTCCAATCCTATCACTGCTGCGTTTTTGCCCCTGTACTCACGATTGATTCACTTTCAGAGACATAGCAATCCATAGGTTTTAAGATACTTACTAGTCAGGTACATTATTAGGCGTTTAATATGGGGTTTTGAGTCCATTTCGTTGAGCAAGGAGTAGCTCTTGTCTATTACATATTTGGCTTAAGGAACTTTATCTGTGCTCATTTCAATCTCTGGTTTTATGCAGCACCCCAACTCACCTTTCCCCTTAAGCAAGCATAAGTTGGTTTTCTAAATTTGGGACCATGTTCTGTTTTGAAATTCAGTTCCTGTGTAGCCAAGTTTACATTCCGTGTATTAGTGATATCTTATGATGTTTCTTTTTCTGTGTGACTTATTTCAGTTAGAATCATCATACCTGAATCCACTCATTATGCTGCTATGGGCTTGATGACATAGATGTCATTGCTGAGTGATATTGCATTGTACGTAAGTACCACAACTTCTTTATCCATTTTTCGCTTTATGCGATATTGAACTTGTACCGTAAACGAGTTTCTTGTAAACAGAGCCATCCCAAGCTTTGAGGTGGCTGTGTCTTTTTGATTTTAATTTCCCTAAGCTGCAGGACCATAAGTGGAAGTGCCCTAGGCTCTGTTGCTTTGTTTTTTAGATGTTTCAGGAAACACCATACACTTCTCCAGAGTGGCTGTTGGCAATTTACATCCCGCCCATCAGCATAACAAGGCTCCCAGTTCTCCATGGCCTGTCCTGCCTTTCTGGATTTTACACTTTTTTCAGATGGCCCTTTTGACGGGGGGGAAGTGAGACTTCATTGTAGTGCAGATTTCCTTTGCAAGCTTGCTTGGTTGGCCAAAAAGGGCGTATGCGTTTTTTCCTGAATATATTCAGGAAAAAACGCATACGCCCTTTTTGGCCAAGTGCATCATTGTCGACCTTCTGCCTCTTTTCCTATGCTTTAAATGCAATTCCAGTCTACCTCCTGAAATCGGTTTCCTGCAATTCTGCCCGGCTTTCAAGTCCTCTTGGCAGCCTTACTTCAGTATATTTTTGGATGATAGCTGTCATTTATAACTCTGCAGGTTTGTGAATTACAGTGCCCCTGAGCTCCTTTCTTCAACTCGCTTTCTTGTGAGCTGGCCGCAACACCGCAGGATTGCTTCAGGCCCTAATCTGGTTCCGGCATGGCACGCTGAGCCTTTGGTTAATTCCTCTTCCTGGTGGGAAATGAGAGTTAAATTTTCCCGTCCAGACACCTCCAGCTAGTCTCTCATTGGTTCTCCCTATTCCTGTTCATCTTCCGCGGAATTTGCAAACTGGGCCAAACAGGAGGTTAAAGGCACTGACTCTCCAAGTCGGGAGAGTGTTAGTAAAGCATCTGGAATGTTGCACCCGAGTACCAGGGGACGAGAACTGTGACATATTTCAACACGTCTCCCGATCACACGGTTGATCATACTCTGGGTTCCACATGCATGTTTTAGCTGAAGGAAGAATCCCTTAAACCTGGAGAGTTGAGACCCGTGGAATGGGTACCATGCAATATGACTTCAAAGGGTCTTCATTTGCTCACCAAAACTCTCCAATCCTATCACTGCTGCGTTTTTGCCCCTGTACTCACGATTGATTCACTTTCAGAGACATAGCAATCCATAGGTTTTAAGGTACTTACTAGTCAGGTACATTATTAGGCGTTTAATATGGGGTTTTGAGTCCATTTCATTGAGCAAGGAGTAGCTCTTGTCTATTACATATTTGGCTTAAGGAACTTTATCTGTGCTCATTTCAATCTCTGGTTTTATGCAGCACCCCAACTCACCTTTCCCCTTAAGCAAGCATAAGTTGGTTTTTCTAAATTTGGGAGCATGTTCTGTTTTGAAATTCAGTTCCTGTGTAGCCAAGTTTACATTCCGTGTATTAGTGATATCTTATGATGTTTCTTTTTCTGTGTGACTTATTTCAGTTAGAATCATCATACCTGAATCCACTCATTATGCTGCTATGGGCCTGATGACATAGATGTCATTGCTGAGTGATATTGCATTGTACGTAAGTACCACAACTTCTTTATCCATTTTTCGCTTTATGCGATATTGAACTTGTACCGTAAACGAGTTTCTTGTAAACAGAGCCATCCCAAGCTTTGGGGTGGCTCTGTCTTTTTGATTTTAATTTCCCTAAGATGCAGGACCATAAGTGGAAGTGCCCTAGGCTCTGTTGCTTTGTTTTTTAGATGTTTCAGGAAACACCATACACTTCTCCCGAGTGGCTGTTGGCAATTTACATCCCGCCCATCAGCATAACAAGGCTCCCAGTTCTCCATGGCCTGTCCTGCCTTTCTGGATTTTACACTTTTTTCAGATGGCCCTTTTGACGGGGGGGAAGTGAGACTTCATTGTGGTGCAGATTTCCTTTGCAAGCTTGCTTGGTTGGCCAAAAAGGGCGTATGCGTTTTTTCCTGAATATATTCAGGAAAAAACGCATACGCCCTTTTTGTCCAAGTGCATCATTGTCGACCTTCTGCCTCTTTTCCTATGCTTTAAATGCAATTCCAGTCTACCTCCTGAAATCGGTTTCCTGCAATTCTGCCCGGCTTTCAAGTCCTCTTGGCAGCCTTACTTCAGTATATTTTTGGATGATAGCTGTCATTTATAACTCTGCAGGTTTGTGAATTACAGTGCCCCTGAGCTCCTTTCTTCAACTCGCTTTCTTGTGAGCTGGCCGCAACACCGCAGGATTGCTTCAGGCCCTAATCTGGTTCCGGCATGGCACGCTGAGCCTTTGGTTAATTCCTCTTCCTGGTGGGAAATGAGAGTTAAATTTTTCCGTCCAGACACCTCCAGCTAGTCTCTCATTGGTTCTCCCTATTCCTGTTCATCTTCCGCGGAATTTGCAAACTGGGCCAAACAGGAGATTAAAGGCACTGACTCTCCAAGTCGGGAGAGTGTTAGTAAAGCATCTGGAATGTTGCACCCGAGTACCAGGGGACGAGAACTGAGACATATTTCAACACGTCTCCCGATCACACGGTTGATCATACTCTGGGTTCCACATGCATGCTTTAGCTGAAGGAAGAATCCCTTAAACCTGGAGAGTTGAGACCCGTGGAATGGGTACCATGCAATATGACTTCAAAGGGTCTTCATTTGCTCACCAAAACTCTCCAATCCTATCACTGCTGCGTTTTTGCCCCTGTACTCACGATTGATTCACTTTCAGAGACATAGCAATCCATAGGTTTTAAGATACTTACTAGTCAGGTACATTATTAGGCGTTTAATATGGGGTTTTGAGTCCATTTCGTTGAGCAAGGAGTAGCTCTTGTCTATTACATATTTGGCTTAAGGAACTTTATCTGTGCTCATTTCAATCTCTGGTTTTATGCAGCACCCCAACTCACCTTTCCCCTTAAGCAAGCATAAGTTGATTTTCTAAATTTGGGACCATGTTCTGTTTTGAAATTCAGTTCCTGTGTAGCCAAGTTTACATTCCATGTATTAGTGATATCTTATGATGTTTCTTTTTCTGTGTGACTTACTTCAGTTAGAATCATCATACCTGAATCCACTCATTATGCTGCTATGGGCCTGATGACATAGATGTCATTGCTGAGTGATATTGCATTGTACGTAAGTACCACAACTTCTTTATCCATTTTTCGCTTTATGCGATATTGAACTTGTACCGTAAACGAGTTTCTTGTAAACAGAGCCATCCCAAACTTTTGGGTGGTTGTGTCTTTTTGATTTTAATTTCCCTAAGCTGCAGGACCATAAGTGGAAGTGCCCTAGGCTCTGTTGCTTTGTTTTTTAGATGTTTCAGGAAACACCATACACTTCTCCCGAGTGGCTGTTGGCAATTTACATCCCGCCCATCAGCATAACAAGGCTCCCAGTTCTCCATGGCCTGTCCTGCCTTTCTGGATTTTACACTTTTTTCAGATGGCCCTTTTGACGGGGGGGAAGTGAGACTTCATTGTAGTGCAGATTTCCTTTGCAAGCTTGCTTGGTTGGCCAAAAAGGGCGTATGCGTTTTTTCCTGAATATATTCAGGAAAAAACGCATACGCCCTTTTTGGCCAAGTGCATCATTATCGACCTTCTGCCTCTTTTCCTATGCTTTAAATGCAATTCCAGTCTACCTCCTGAAGTCGGTTTCCTGCAATTCTGCCCGGCTTTCAAGTCCTCTTGGCAGCCTTACTTCAGTATATTTTTGGATGATAGCTGTCATTTATAACTCTGCAGGTTTGTGAATTACAGTGCCCCTGAGCTCCTTTCTTCAACTCGCTTTCTTGTGAGCTGGCCGCAACACCGCAGGATTGCTTCAGGCCCTAATCTGGTTCCGGCATGGCACGCTGAGCCTTTGGTTAATTCCTCTTCCTGGTGGGAAATGAGAGTTAAATTTTCCCGTCCAGACACCTCCAGCTAGTCTCTCATTGGTTCTCCCTATTCCTGTTCATCTTCCGCGGAATTTGCAAACTGGGCCAAACAGGAGGTTAAAGGCACTGACTCTCCAAGTCGGGAGAGTGTTAGTAAAGCGTCTGGAATGTTGCACCCGAGTACCAGGGGACGAGAACTGAGACATATTTCAACACGTCTCCCGATCACACGGTTGATCATACTGTGGGTTCCACATGCATGTTTTAGCTGAAGGAAGAATCCCTTAAACCTGGAGAGTTGAGACCCGTGGAATGGGTACCATGCAATATGACTTCAAAGGGTCTTCATTTGCTCACCAAAACTCTCCAATCCTATCACTGCTGCGTTTTTGCCCCTGTACTCACGATTGATTCACTTTCAGAGACATAGCAATCCATAGGTTTTAAGATACTTACTAGTCAGGTACATTATTAGGCGTTTAATATGGGGTTTTGAGTCCATTTCGTTGAGCAAGGAGTAGCTCTTGTCTATTACATATTTGGCTTAAGGAACTTTATCTGTGCTCATTTCAATCTCTGGTTTTATGCAGCACCCCAACTCACCTTTCCCCTTAAGCAAGCATAAGTTGGTTTTTCTAAATTTGGGAGCATGTTCTGTTTTGAAATTCAGTTCCTGTGTAGCCAAGTTTACATTCCGTGTATTAGTGATATCTTATGATGTTTCTTTTTCTGTGTGACTTATTTCAGTTAGAATCATCATACCTGAATCCACTCATTATGCTGCTATGGGCCTGATGACATAGATGTCATTGCTGAGTGATATTGCATTGTACGTAAGTACCACAACTTCTTTATCCATTTTTCGCTTTATGCGATATTGAACTTGTACCGTAAACGAGTTTCTTGTAAACAGAGCCATCCCAAGCTTTGGGGTGGCTCTGTCTTTTTGATTTTAATTTCCCTAAGATGCAGGACCATAAGTGGAAGTGCCCTAGGCTCTGTTGCTTTGTTTTTTAGATGTTTCAGGAAACACCATACACTTCTCCCGAGTGGCTGTTGGCAATTTACATCCCGCCCATCAGCATAACAAGGCTCCCAGTTCTCCATGGCCTGTCCTGCCTTTCTGGATTTTACACTTTTTTCAGATGGCCCTTTTGACGGGGGGGAAGTGAGACTTCATTGTGGTGCAGATTTCCTTTGCAAGCTTGCTTGGTTGGCCAAAAAGGGCGTATGCGTTTTTTCCTGAATATATTCAGGAAAAAACGCATACGCCCTTTTTGTCCAAGTGCATCATTGTCGACCTTCTGCCTCTTTTCCTATGCTTTAAATGCAATTCCAGTCTACCTCCTGAAATCGGTTTCCTGCAATTCTGCCCGGCTTTCAAGTCCTCTTGGCAGCCTTACTTCAGTATATTTTTGGATGATAGCTGTCATTTATAACTCTGCAGGTTTGTGAATTAGAGTGCCCCTGAGCTCCTTTGTTCAACTCGCTTTCTTGTGAGCTGGCCGCAACACCGCAGGATTGCTTCAGGCCCTAATCTGGTTCCGGCATGGCACGCTGAGCCTTTGGTTAATTCCTCTTCCTGGTGGGAAATGAGAGTTAAATTTTTCCGTCCAGACACCTCCAGCTAGTCTCTCATTGGTTCTCCCTATTCCTGTTCATCTTCCGCGGAATTTGCAAACTGGGCCAAACAGGAGATTAAAGGCACTGACTCTCCAAGTCGGGAGAGTGTTAGTAAAGCATCTGGAATGTTGCACCCGAGTACCAGGGGACGAGAACTGAGACATATTTCAACACGTCTCCCGATCACACGGTTGATCATACTGTGGGTTCCACATGCATGTTTTAGCTGAAGGAAGAATCCCTTAAACCTGGAGAGTTGAGACCCGTGGAATGGGTACCATGCAATATGACTTCAAAGGGTCTTCATTTGCTCACCAAAACTCTCCAATCCTATCACTGCTGCGTTTTTGCCCCTGTACTCACGATTGATTCACTTTCAGAGACATAGCAATCCATAGGTTTTAAGATACTTACTAGTCAGGTACATTATTAGGCGTTTAATATGGGGTTTTGAGTCCATTTCGTTGAGCAAGGAGTAGCTCTTGTCTATTACATATTTGGCTTAAGGAACTTTATCTGTGCTCATTTCAATCTCTGGTTTTATGCAGCACCCCAACTCACCTTTCCCCTTAAGCAAGCATAAGTTGGTTTTTCTAAATTTGGGAGCATGTTCTGTTTTGAAATTCAGTTCCTGTGTAGCCAAGTTTACATTCCGTGTATTAGTGATATCTTATGATGTTTCTTTTTCTGTGTGACTTATTTCAGTTAGAATCATCATACCTGAATCCACTCATTATGCTGCTATGGGCCTGATGACATAGATGTCATTGCTGAGTGATATTGCATTGTACGTAAGTACCACAACTTCTTTATCCATTTTTCGCTTTATGCGATATTGAACTTGTACCGTAAACGAGTTTCTTGTAAACAGAGTCATCCCAAGCTTTGGGGTGGCTCTGTCTTTTTGATTTTAATTTCCCTAAGATGCAGGACCATAAGTGGAAGTGCCCTAGGCTCTGTTGCTTTGTTTTTTAGATGTTTCAGGAAACACCATACACTTCTCCCGAGTGGCTGTTGGCAATTTACATCCCGCCCATCAGCATAACAAGGCTCCCAGTTCTCCATGGCCTGTCCTGCCTTTCTGGATTTTACACTTTTTTCAGATGGCCCTTTTGACGGGGGGGAAGTGAGACTTCATTGTGGTGCAGATTTCCTTTGCAAGCTTGCTTGGTTGGCCAAAAAGGGCGTATGCGTTTTTTCCTGAATATATTCAGGAAAAAACGCATACGCCCTTTTTGTCCAAGTGCATCATTGTCGACCTTCTGCCTCTTTTCCTATGCTTTAAATGCAATTCCAGTCTACCTCCTGAAATCGGTTTCCTGCAATTCTGCCCGGCTTTCAAGTCCTCTTGGCAGCCTTACTTCAGTATATTTTTGGATGATAGCTGTCATTTATAACTCTGCAGGTTTGTGAATTACAGTGCCCCTGAGCTCCTTTCTTCAACTCGCTTTCTTGTGAGCTGGCCGCAACACCGCAGGATTGCTTCAGGCCCTAATCTGGTTCCGGCATGGCACGCTGAGCCTTTGGTTAATTCCTCTTCCTGGTGGGAAATGAGAGTTAAATTTTTCCGTCCAGACACCTCCAGCTAGTCTCTCATTGGTTCTCCCTATTCCTGTTCATCTTCCGCGGAATTTGCAAACTGGGCCAAACAGGAGATTAAAGGCACTGACTCTCCAAGTCGGGAGAGTGTTAGTAAAGCATCTGGAATGTTGCACCCGAGTACCAGGGGACGAGAACTGAGACATATTTCAACACGTCTCCCGATCACACGGTTGATCATACTCTGGGTTCCACATGCATGCTTTAGCTGAAGGAAGAATCCCTTAAACCTGGAGAGTTGAGACCCGTGGAATGGGTACCATGCAATATGACTTCAAAGGGTCTTCATTTGCTCACCAAAACTCTCCAATCCTATCACTGCTGCGTTTTTGCCCCTGTACTCACGATTGATTCACTTTCAGAGACATAGCAATCCATAGGTTTTAAGATACTTACTAGTCAGGTACATTATTAGGCGTTTAATATGGGGTTTTGAGTCCATTTCGTTGAGCAAGGAGTAGCTCTTGTCTATTACATATTTGGCTTAAGGAACTTTATCTGTGCTCATTTCAATCTCTGGTTTTATGCAGCACCCCAACTCACCTTTCCCCTTAAGCAAGCATAAGTTGATTTTCTAAATTTGGGACCATGTTCTGTTTTGAAATTCAGTTCCTGTGTAGCCAAGTTTACATTCCATGTATTAGTGATATCTTATGATGTTTCTTTTTCTGTGTGACTTACTTCAGTTAGAATCATCATACCTGAATCCACTCATTATGCTGCTATGGGCCTGATGACATAGATGTCATTGCTGAGTGATATTGCATTGTACGTAAGTACCACAACTTCTTTATCCATTTTTCGCTTTATGCGATATTGAACTTGTACCGTAAACGAGTTTCTTGTAAACAGAGCCATCCCAAACTTTTGGGTGGTTGTGTCTTTTTGATTTTAATTTCCCTAAGCTGCAGGACCATAAGTGGAAGTGCCCTAGGCTCTGTTGCTTTGTTTTTTAGATGTTTCAGGAAACACCATACACTTCTCCCGAGTGGCTGTTGGCAATTTACATCCCGCCCATCAGCATAACAAGGCTCCCAGTTCTCCATGGCCTGTCCTGCCTTTCTGGATTTTACACTTTTTTCAGATGGCCCTTTTGACGGGGGGGAAGTGAGACTTCATTGTAGTGCAGATTTCCTTTGCAAGCTTGCTTGGTTGGCCAAAAAGGGCGTATGCGTTTTTTCCTGAATATATTCAGGAAAAAACGCATACGCCCTTTTTGGCCAAGTGCATCATTATCGACCTTCTGCCTCTTTTCCTATGCTTTAAATGCAATTCCAGTCTACCTCCTGAAGTCGGTTTCCTGCAATTCTGCCCGGCTTTCAAGTCCTCTTGGCAGCCTTACTTCAGTATATTTTTGGATGATAGCTGTCATTTATAACTCTGCAGGTTTGTGAATTACAGTGCCCCTGAGCTCCTTTCTTCAACTCGCTTTCTTGTGAGCTGGCCGCAACACCGCAGGATTGCTTCAGGCCCTAATCTGGTTCCGGCATGGCACGCTGAGCCTTTGGTTAATTCCTCTTCCTGGTGGGAAATGAGAGTTAAATTTTCCCGTCCAGACACCTCCAGCTAGTCTCTCATTGGTTCTCCCTATTCCTGTTCATCTTCCGCGGAATTTGCAAACTGGGCCAAACAGGAGGTTAAAGGCACTGACTCTCCAAGTCGGGAGAGTGTTAGTAAAGCGTCTGGAATGTTGCACCCGAGTACCAGGGGACGAGAACTGAGACATATTTCAACACGTCTCCCGATCACACGGTTGATCATACTGTGGGTTCCACATGCATGTTTTAGCTGAAGGAAGAATCCCTTAAACCTGGAGAGTTGAGACCCGTGGAATGGGTACCATGCAATATGACTTCAAAGGGTCTTCATTTGCTCACCAAAACTCTCCAATCCTATCACTGCTGCGTTTTTGCCCCTGTACTCACGATTGATTCACTTTCAGAGACATAGCAATCCATAGGTTTTAAGATACTTACTAGTCAGGTACATTATTAGGCGTTTAATATGGGGTTTTGAGTCCATTTCGTTGAGCAAGGAGTAGCTCTTGTCTATTACATATTTGGCTTAAGGAACTTTATCTGTGCTCATTTCAATCTCTGGTTTTATGCAGCACCCCAACTCACCTTTCCCCTTAAGCAAGCATAAGTTGGTTTTCTAAATTTGGGACCATGTTCTGTTTTGAAATTCAGTTCGTGTGTAGCCAAGTTTACATTCCATGTATTAGTGATATCTTATGATGTTTCTTTTTCTGTGTGACTTATTTCAGTTAGAATCATCATACCTGAATCCACTCATTATGCTGCTATGGGCCTGATGACATAGATGTCATTGCTGAGTGATATTGCATTGTACGTAAGTACCACAACTTCTTTATCCATTTTTCGCTTTATGCGATATTGAACTTGTACCGTAAACGAGTTTCTTGTAAACAGAGCCATCCCAAACTTTGGGGTGGCTGTGTCTTTTTGATTTTAATTTCCCTAAGCTGCAAGACCATAAG
Organism: Orcinus orca; assembly: GCF_937001465.1. NCBI lineage: Eukaryota > Metazoa > Chordata > Mammalia > Artiodactyla > Delphinidae > Orcinus > Orcinus orca. The sequence continues at coordinate 122,133 of NW_026043799.1, read as the reverse complement.
TGGAAGTGCCCTAGGCTCTGTTGCTTTGTTTTTTAGATGTTTCAGGAAACACCATACACTTCTCCCGAGTGGCTGTTGGCAATTTACATCCCGCCCATCAGCATAACAAGGCTCCCAGTTCTCCATGGCCTGTCCTGCCTTTCTGGATTTTACACTTTTTTCAGATGGCCCTTTTGACGGGGGGGAAGTGAGACTTCATTGTAGTGCAGATTTCCTTTGCAAGCTTGCTTGGTTGGCCAAAAAGGGCGTATGCGTTTTTTCCTGAATATATTCAGGAAAAAACGCATACGCCCTTTTTGGCCAAGTGCATCATTGTCGACCTTCTGCCTCTTTTCCTATGCTTTAAATGCAATTCCAGTCTACCTCCTGAAATTGGTTTCCTGCAATTCTGCCCGGCTTTCAAGTCCTCTTGGCAGCCTTACTTCAGTATATTTTTGGATGATAGCTGTCATTTATAACTCTGCAGGTTTGTGAATTACAGTGCCCCTGAGCTCCTTTCTTCAACTCGCTTTCTTGTGAGCTGGCCGCAACACCACAGGATTGCTTCAGGCCCTAATCTGGTTCCGGCATGGCACGCTGAGCCTTTGGTTAATTCCTCTTCCTGGTGGGAAATGAGAGTTAAATTTTCCCGTCCAGACACCTCCAGCTAGTCTCTCATTGGTTCTCCCTATTCCTGTTCATCTTCCGTGGAATTTGCAAACTGGGCCAAACAGGAGGTTAAAGGCACTGACTCTCCAAGTCGGGAGAGTGTTAGTAAAGCATCTGGAATGTTGCACCCGAGTACCAGGGGACGAGAACTGAGACATATTTCAACACGTCTCCCGATCACACGGTTGATCATACTCTGGATTCCACATGCATGTTTTAGCTGAAGGAAGAATCCCTTAAACCTGGAGAGTTGAGACCCGTGGAATGGGTACCATGCAATATGACTTCAAAGGGTCTTCATTTGCTCACCAAAACTCTCCAATCCTATCACTGCTGCGTTTTTGCCCCTGTACTCACGATTGATTCACTTTCAGAGACATAGCAATCCATAGGTTTTAAGATACTTACTAGTCAGGTACATTATTAGGCGTTTAATATGGGGTTTTGAGTCCATTTCGTTGAGCAAGGAGTAGCTCTTGTCTATTACATATTTGGCTTAAGGAACTTTATCTGTGCTCATTTCAATCTCTGGTTTTATGCAGCACCCCAACTCACCTTTCCCCTTAAGCAAGCATAAGTTGGTTTTCTAAATTTGGGACCATGTTCTGTTTTGAAATTCAGTTCCTGTGTAGCCAAGTTTACATTCCGTGTATTAGTGATATCTTATGATGTTTCTTTTTCTGTGTGACTTATTTCAGTTAGAATCATCATACCTGAATCCACTCATTATGCTGCTATGGGCTTGATGACATAGATGTCATTGCTGAGTGATATTGCATTGTACGTAAGTACCACAACTTCTTTATCCATTTTTCGCTTTATGCGATATTGAACTTGTACCGTAAACGAGTTTCTTGTAAACAGAGCCATCCCAAACTTTGGGGTGGCTGTGTCTTTTTGATTTTAATTTCCCTAAGCTATAGGACCATAAGTGGAAGTGCCCTAGGCTCTGTTGCTTTGTTTTTTAGATGTTTCAGGAAACACCATACACTTCTCCCGAGTGGCTGTTGGCAAGTTACATCCCGCCCATCAGCATAACAAGGCTCCCAGTTCTCCATGGCCTGGCCTGCCTTTCTGGATTTTACACTTTTTTCAGATGGCCCTTTTGACGGGGGGGAAGTGAGACTTCATTGTAGTGCAGATTTCCTTTGCAAGCTTGCTTGGTTGGCCAAAAAGGGCGTATGCGTTTTTTCCTGAATATATTCAGGAAAAAACGCATACGCCCTTTTTGGCCAAGTGCATCATTGTCGACCTTCTGCCTCTTTTCCTATGCTTTAAATGCAATTCCAGTCTACCTCCTGAAATCGGTTTCCTGCAATTCTGCCCGGCTTTCAAGTCCTCTTGGCAGCCTTACTTCAGTATATTTTTGGATGATAGCTGTCATTTATAACTCTGCAGGTTTGTGAATTACAGTGCCCCTGAGCTCCTTTCTTCAACTCGCTTTCTTGTGAGCTGGCCGCAACACCGCAGGATTGCTTCAGGCCCTAATCTGGTTCCGGCATGGCACGCTGAGCCTTTGGTTAATTCCTCTTCCTGGTGGGAAATGAGAGTTAAATTTTCCCGTCCAGACACCTCCAGCTAGTCTCTCATTGGTTCTCCCTATTCCTGTTCATCTTCCGTGGAATTTGCAAACTGGGCCAAACAGGAGGTTAAAGGCACTGACTCTCCAAGTCGGGAGAGTGTTAGTAAAGCATCTGGAATGTTGCACCCGAGTACCAGGGGACGAGAACTGAGACATATTTCAACACGTCTCCCGATCACACGGTTGATCATACTCTGGGTTCCACATGCATGTTTTAGCTGAAGGAAGAATCCCTTAAACCTGGAGAGTTGAGACCCGTGGAATGGGTACCATGCAATATGACTTCAAAGGGTCTTCATTTGCTCACCAAAACTCTCCAATCCTATCACTGCTGCGTTTTTGCCCCTGTACTCACGATTGATTCACTTTCAGAGACATAGCAATCCATAGGTTTTAAGATACTTACTAGTCAGGTACATTATTAGGCGTTTAATATGGGGTTTTGAGTCCATTTCGTTGAGCAAGGAGTAGCTCTTGTCTATTACATATTTGGCTTAAGGAACTTTATCTGTGCTCATTTCAATCTCTGGTTTTATGCAGCACCCCAACTCACCTTTCCCCTTAAGCAAGCATAAGTTGGTTTTCTAAATTTGGGACCATGTTCTGTTTTGAAATTCAGTTCCTGTGTAGCCAAGTTTACATTCCGTGTATTAGTGATATCTTAAGATGTTTCTTTTTCTGTGTGACTTATTTCAGTTAGAATCATCATACCTGAATCCACTCATTATGCTGCTATGGGCTTGATGACATAGATGTCATTGCTGAGTGATATTGCATTGTACGTAAGTACCACAACTTCTTTATCCATTTTTCGCTTTATGCGATATTGAACTTGTACCGTAAACGAGTTTCTTGTAAACAGAGCCATCCCAAGCTTTGGGGTGGCTGTGTCTTTTTGATTTTAATTTCCCTAAGCTGCAGGACCATAAGTGGAAGTGCCCTAGGCTCTGTTGCTTTGTTTTTTAGATGTTTCAGGAAACACCATACACTTCTCCCGAGTGGCTGTTGGCAATTTACATCCCGCCCATCAGCATAACAAGGCTCCCAGTTCTCCATGGCCTGTCCTGCCTTTCTGGATTTTACACTTTTTTCAGATGGCCCTTTTGACGGGGGGGAAGTGAGACTTCATTGTAGTGCAGATTTCCTTTGCAAGCTTGCTTGGTTGGCCAAAAAGGGCGTATGCGTTTTTTCCTGAATATATTCAGGAAAAAACGCATACGCCCTTTTTGGCCAAGTGCATCATTGTCGACCTTCTGCCTCTTTTCCTATGCTTTAAATGCAATTCCAGTCTACCTCCTGAAATCGGTTTCCTGCAATTCTGCCCGGCTTTCAAGTCCTCTTGGCAGCCTTACTTCAGTATATTTTTGGATGATAGCTGTCATTTATAACTCTGCAGGTTTGTGAATTACAGTGCCCCTGAGCTCCTTTCTTCAACTCGCTTTCTTGTGAGCTGGCCGCAACACCGCAGGATTGCTTCAGGCCCTAATCTGGTTCCGGCATGGCACGCTGAGCCTTTGGTTAATTCCTCTTCCTGGTGGGAAATGAGAGTTAAATTTTCCCGTCCAGACACCTCCAGCTAGTCTCTCATTGGTTCTCCCTATTCCTGTTCATCTTCCGCGGAATTTGCAAACTGGGCCAAACAGGAGGTTAAAGGCACTGACTCTCCAAGTCGGGAGAGTGTTAGTAAAGCATCTGGAATGTTGCACCCGAGTACCAGGGGACGAGAACTGAGACATATTTCAACACGTCTCCCGATCACACGGTTGATCATACTCTGGGTTCAACATGCATGTTTTAGCTGAAGGAAGAATCCCTTAAACCTGGAGAGTTGAGACCCGTGGAATGGGTACCATGCAATATGACTTCAAAGGGTCTTCATTTGCTCACCAAAACTCTCCAATCCTATCACTGCTGCGTTTTTGCCCCTGTACTCACGATTGATTCACTTTCAGAGACATAGCAATCCATAGGTTTTAAGATACTTACTAGTCAGGTACATTATTAGGCGTTTAATATGGGGTTTTGAGTCCATTTCGTTGAGCAAGGAGTAGCTCTTGTCTATTACATATTTGGCTTAAGGAACTTTATCTGTGCTCATTTCAATCTCTGGTTTTATGCAGCACCCCAACTCACCTTTCCCCTTAAGCAAGCATAAGTTGGTTTTCTAAATTTGGGACCCTGTTCTGTTTTGAAATTCAGTTCCTGTGTAGCCAAGTTTACATTCCGTGTATTAGTGATATCTTATGATGTTTCTTTTTCTGTGTGACTTATTTCAGTTAGAATCATCATACCTGAATCCACTCATTATGCTGCTATGGGCCTGATGACATAGATGTCATTGCTGAGTGATATTGCATTGTACGTAAGTACCACAACTTCTTTATCCATTTTTCGCTTTATGCGATATTGAACTTGTACCGTAAACGAGTTTCTTGTAAACAGAGCCATCCCAAGCTTTGGGGTGGCTGTGTCTTTTTGATTTAAATTTCCCTAAGCTGCAGGACCATAAGTGGAAGTGCCCTAGGCTCTGTTGCTTTGTTTTTTAGATGTTTCAGGAAACACCATACACTTCTCCCGAGTGGCTGTTGGCAATTTACATCCCGCCCATCTGCATAACAAGGCTCCCAGTTCTCCATGGCCTGTCCTGCCTTTCTGGATTTTACACTTTTTTCAGATGGCCCTTTTGACGGGGGGGAAGTGAGACTTCATTGTAGTGCAGATTTCCTTTGCAAGCTTGCTTGGTTGGCCAAAAAGGGCGTATGCGTTTTTTCCTGAATATATTCAGGAAAAAACGCATACGCCCTTTTTGGCCAAGTGCATCATTGTCGACCTTCTGCCTCTTTTCCTATGCTTTAAATGCAATTCCAGTCTACCTCCTGAAATCGGTTTCCTGCAATTCTGCCCGGCTTTCAAGTCCTCTTGGCAGCCTTACTTCAGTATATTTTTGGATGATAGCTGTCATTTATAACTCTGCAGGTTTGTGAATTACAGTGCCCCTGAGCTCCTTTCTTCAACTCGCTTTCTTGTGAGCTGGCCGCAACACCGCAGGATTGCTTCAGGCCCTAATCTGGTTCCGGCATGGCACGCTGAGCCTTTGGTTAATTCCTCTTCCTGGTGGGAAATGAGAGTTAAATTTTCCCGTCCAGACACCTCCAGCTAGTCTCTCATTGGTTCTCCCTATTCCTGTTCATCTTCCGCGGAATTTGCAAACTGGGCCAAACAGGAGGTTAGAGGCACTGACTCTCCAAGTCGGGAGAGTGTTAGTAAAGCATCTGGAATGTTGCACCCGAGTACCAGGGGACGAGAACTGAGACATATTTCAACACGTCTCCCGATCACATGGTTGATCATACTCTGGGTTCCACATGCATGTTTTAGCTGAAGGAAGAATCCCTTAAACCTGGAGAGTTGAGACCCGTGGAATGGGTACCATGCAATATGACTTCAAAGGGTCTTCATTTGCTCACCAAAACTCTCCAATCCTATCACTGCTGCGTTTTTGCCCCTGTACTCACGATTGATTCACTTTCAGAGACATAGCAATCCATAGGTTTTAAGATACTTACTAGTCAGGTACATTATTAGGCGTTTAATATGGGGTTTTGAGTCCATTTCGTTGAGCAAGGAGTAGCTCTTGTCTATTACATATTTGGCTTAAGGAACTTTATCTGTGCTCATTTCAATCTCTGGTTTTATGCAGCACCCCAACTCACCTTTCCCCTTAAGCAAGCATAAGTTGGTTTTCTAAATTTGGGACCATGTTCTGTTTTGAAATTCAGTTCCTGTGTAGCCAAGTTTACATTCCGTGTATTAGTGATATCTTATGATGTTTCTTTTTCTGTGTGACTTATTTCAGTTAGAATCATCATACCTGAATCCACTCATTATGCTGCTATGGGCCTGATGACATAGATGTCATTGCTGAGTGATATTGCATTGTACGTAAGTACCACAACTTCTTTATCCATTTTTCGCTTTATGCGATATTGAACTTGTACCGTAAACGAGTTTCTTGTAAACAGAGCCATCCCAAGCTTTGGGGTGGCTGTGTCTTTTTGATTTTAATTTCCCTAAGCTGCAGGACCATAAGTGGAAGTGCCCTAGGCTCTGTTGCTTTGTTTTTTAGATGTTTCAGGAAACACCATACACTTCTCCAGAGTGGCTGTTGGCAATTTACATCCCGCCCATCAGCATAACAAGGCTCCCAGTTCTCCATGGCCTGTCCTGCCTTTCTGGATTTTACACTTTTTTCAGATGGCCCTTTTGACGGGGGGGAAGTGAGACTTCATTGTAGTGCAGATTTCCTTTGCAAGCTTGCTTGGTTGGCCAAAAAGGGCGTATGCGTTTTTTCCTGAATATATTCAGGAAAAAACGCATACGCCCTTTTTGGCCAAGTGCATCATTGTCGACCTTCTGCCTCTTTTCCTATGCTTTAAATGCAATTCCAGTCTACCTCCTGAAATCGGTTTCCTGCAATTCTGCCCGGCTTTCAAGTCCTCTTGGCAGCCTTACTTCAGTATATTTTTGGATGATAGCTGTCATTTATAACTCTGCAGGTTTGTGAATTACAGTGCCCCTGAGCTCCTTTCTTCAACTCGCTTTCTTGTGAGCTGGCCGCAACACCGCAGGATTGCTTCAGGCCCTAATCTGGTTCCGGCATGGCACGCTGAGCCTTTGGTTAATTCCTCTTCCTGGTGGGAAATGAGAGTTAAATTTTCCCGTCCAGACACCTCCAGCTAGTCTCTCATTGGTTCTCCCTATTCCTGTTCATCTTCCGCGGAATTTGCAAACTGGGCCAAACAGGAGGTTAAAGGCACTGACTCTCCAAGTCGGGAGAGTGTTAGTAAAGCATCTGGAATGTTGCACCCGAGTACCAGGGGACGAGAACTGAGACATATTTCAACACGTCTCCCGATCACACGGTTGATCATACTCTGGGTTCCACATGCATGTTTTAGCTGAAGGAAGAATCCCTTAAACCTGGAGAGTTGAGACCCGTGGAATGGGTACCATGCAATATGACTTCAAAGGGTCTTCATTTGCTCACCAAAACTCTCCAATCCTATCACTGCTGCGTTTTTGCCCCTGTACTCACGATTGATTCACTTTCAGAGACATAGCAATCCATAGGTTTTAAGATACTTACTAGTCAGGTACATTATTAGGCTTTTAATATGGGGTTTTGAGTCCATTTCGTTGAGCAAGGAGTAGCTCTTGTCTATTACATATTTGGCTTAAGGAACTTTATCTGTGCTCATTTCAATCTCTGGTTTTATGCAGCACCCCAACTCACCTTGCCCCTTAAGCAAGCATAAGTTGGTTTTCTAAATTTGGGACCATGTTCTGTTTTGAAATTCAGTTCCTGTGTAGCCAAGTTTACATTCCGTGTATTAGTGATATCTTATGATGTTTCTTTTTCTGTGTGACTTATTTCAGTTAGAATCATCATACCTGAATCCACTCATTATGCTGCTATGGGCCTGATGACATAGATGTCATTGCTGAGTGATATTGCATTGTACGTAAGTACCACAACTTCTTTATCCATTTTTTGCTTTATGCGATATTGAACTTGTACCGTAAACGAGTTTCTTGTAAACAGAGCCATCCCAAACTTTTGGGTGGCTGTGTCTTTTTGATTTTAATTTCCCTAAGCTGCAGGACCATAAGTGGAAGTGCCCTAGGCTCTGTTGCTTTGTTTTTTAGATGTTTCAGGAAACACCATACACTTCTCCCGAGTGGCTGTTGGCAATTTACATCCCGCCCATCAGCATAACAAGGCTCCCAGTTCTCCATGGCCTGTCCTGCCTTTCTGGATTTTACACTTTTTTCAGATGGCCCTTTTGACGGGGGGGAAGTGAGACTTCATTGTAGTGCAGATTTCCTTTGCAAGCTTGCTTGGTTGGCCAAAAAGGGCGTATGCGTTTTTTCCTGAATATATTCAGGAAAAAACGCATACGCCCTTTTTGGCCAAGTGCATCATTGTCGACCTTCTGCCTCTTTTCCTATGCTTTAAATGCAATTCCAGTCTACCTCCTGAAATCGGTTTCCTGCAATTCTGCCCGGCTTTCAAGTCCTCTTGGCAGCCTTACTTCAGTATATTTTTGGATGATAGCTGTCATTTATAACTCTGCAGGTTTGTGAATTACAGTGCCCCTGAGCTCCTTTCTTCAACTCGCTTTCTTGTGAGCTGGCCGCAACACCGCAGGATTGCTTCAGGCCCTAATCTGGTTCCGGCATGGCACGCTGAGCCTTTGGTTAATTCCTCTTCCTGGTGGGAAATGAGAGTTAAATTTTCCCGTCCAGACACCTCCAGCTAGTCTCTCATTGGTTCTCCCTATTCCTGTTCATCTTCCGCGGAATTTGCAAACTGGGCCAAACAGGAGGTTAAAGGCACTGACTCTCCAAGTCGGGAGAGTGTTAGTAAAGCATCTGGAATGTTGCACCCGAGTACCAGGGGACGAGAACTGAGACATATTTCAACACGTCTCCCGATCACACGGTTGATCATACTCTGGGTTCCACATGCATGTTTTAGCTGAAGGAAGAATCCCTTAAACCTGGAGAGTTGAGACCCGTGGAATGGGTACCATGCAATATGACTTCAAAGGGTCTTCATTTGCTCACCAAAACTCTCCAATCCTATCACTGCTGCGTTTTTGCCCCTGTACTCACGATTGATTCACTTTCAGAGACATAGCAATCCATAGGTTTTAAGATACTTACTAGTCAGGTACATTATTAGGCGTTTAATATGGGGTTTTGAGTCCATTTCGTTGAGCAAGGAGTAGCTCTTGTCTATTACATATTTGGCTTAAGGAACTTTATCTGTGCTCATTTCAATCTCTGGTTTTATGCAGCACCCCAACTCACCTTTCCCCTTAAGCAAGCATAAGTTGGTTTTCTAAATTTGGGACCATGTTCTGTTTTGAAATCCAGTTCCTGTGTAGCCAAGTTTACATTCCGTGTATTAGTGATATCTTATGATGTTTCTTTTTCTGTGTGACTTATTTCAGTTAGAATCATCATACCTGAATCCACTCATTATGCTGCTATGGGCCTGATGACATAGATGTCATTGCTGAGTGATATTGCATTGTACGTAAGTACCACAACTTCTTTATCCATTTTTCGCTTTATGCGATATTGAACTTGTACTGTAAACGAGTTTCTTGTAAACAGAGCCATCCCAAACTTTGGGGTGGCTGTGTCTTTTTGATTTTAATTTCCCTAAGCTGCAGGACCATAAGTGGAAGTGCCCTAGGCTCTGTTGCTTTGTTTTTTAGATGTTTCAGGAAACACCATACACTTCTCCCGAGTGGCTGTTGGCAATTTACATCCCGCCCATCAGCATAACAAGGCTCCCAGTTCTCCATGGCCTGTCCTGCCTTTCTGGATTTTACACTTTTTTCAGATGGCCCTTTTGACGGGGGGGAAGTGAGACTTCATTGTAGTGCAGATTTCCTTTGCAAGCTTGCTTGGTTGGCCAAAAAGGGCGTATGCGTTTTTTCCTGAATATATTCAGGAAAAAACGCATACGCCCTTTTTGGCCAAGTGCATCATTGTCGACCTTCTGCCTCTTTTCCTATGCTTTAAATGCAATTCCAGTCTACCTCCTGAAATCGGTTTCCTGCAATTCTGCCCGGCTTTCAAGTCCTCTTGGCAGCCTTACTTCAGTATATTTTTGGATGATAGCTGTCATTTATAACTCTGCAGGTTTGTGAATTACAGTGCCCCTGAGCTCCTTTCTTCAACTCGCTTTCTTGTGAGCTGGCCGCAACACCGCAGGATTGCTTCAGGCCCTAATCTGGTTCCGGCATGGCACGCTGAGCCTTTGGTTAATTCCTCTTCCTGGTGGGAAATGAGAGTTAAATTTTCCCGTCCAGACACCTCCAGCTAGTCTCTCATTGGTTCTCCCTATTCCTGTTCATCTTCCACGGAATTTGCAAACTGGGCCAAACAGGAGGTTAGAGGCACTGACTCTCCAAGTCGGGAGAGTGTTAGTAAAGCATCTGGAATGTTGCACCCGAGTACCAGGGGACGAGAACTGAGACATATTTCAACACGTCTCCCGATCACACGGTTGATCATACTCTGGGTTCCACATGCATGTTTTAGCTGAAGGAAGAATCCCTTAAACCTGGAGAGTTGAGACCCGTGGAATGGGTACCATGCAATATGACTTCAAAGGGTCTTCATTTGCTCACCAAAACTCTCCAATCCTATCACTGCTGCGTTTTTGCCCCTGTACTCACGATTGATTCACTTTCAGAGACATAGCAATCCATAGGTTTTAAGATACTTACTAGTCAGGTACATTATTAGGCGTTTAATATGGGGTTTTGAGTCCATTTCGTTGAGCAAGGAGTAGCTCTTGTCTATTACATATTTGGCTTAAGGAACTTTATCTGTGCTCATTTCAATCTCTGGTTTTATGCAGCACCCCAACTCACCTTTCCCCTTAAGCAAGCATAAGTTGGTTTTCTAAATTTGGGACCCTGTTCTGTTTTGAAATTCAGTTCCTGTGTAGCCAAGTTTACATTCCGTGTATTAGTGATATCTTATGATGTTTCTTTTTCTGTGTGACTTATTTCAGTTAGAATCATCATACCTGAATCCACTCATTATGCTGCTATGGGCCTGATGACATAGATGTCATTGCTGAGTGATATTGCATTGTACGTAAGTACCACAACTTCTTTATCCATTTTTCGCTTTATGCGATATTGAACTTGTACCGTAAACGAGTTTCTTGTAAACAGAGCCATCCCAAGCTTTGGGGTGGCTGTGTCTTTTTGATTTAAATTTCCCTAAGCTGCAGGACCATAAGTGGAAGTGCCCTAGGCTCTGTTGCTTTGTTTTTTAGATGTTTCAGGAAACACCATACACTTCTCCCGAGTGGCTGTTGGCAATTTACATCCCGCCCATCTGCATAACAAGGCTCCCAGTTCTCCATGGCCTGTCCTGCCTTTCTGGATTTTACACTTTTTTCAGATGGCCCTTTTGACGGGGGGGAAGTGAGACTTCATTGTAGTGCAGATTTCCTTTGCAAGCTTGCTTGGTTGGCCAAAAAGGGCGTATGCGTTTTTTCCTGAATATATTCAGGAAAAAACGCATACGCCCTTTTTGGCCAAGTGCATCATTGTCGACCTTCTGCCTCTTTTCCTATGCTTTAAATGCAATTCCAGTCTACCTCCTGAAATCGGTTTCCTGCAATTCTGCCCGGCTTTCAAGTCCTCTTGGCAGCCTTACTTCAGTATATTTTTGGATGATAGCTGTCATTTATAACTCTGCAGGTTTGTGAATTACAGTGCCCCTGAGCTCCTTTCTTCAACTCGCTTTCTTGTGAGCTGGCCGCAACACCGCAGGATTGCTTCAGGCCCTAATCTGGTTCCGGCATGGCACGCTGAGCCTTTGGTTAATTCCTCTTCCTGGTGGGAAATGAGAGTTAAATTTTCCCGTCCAGACACCTCCAGCTAGTCTCTCATTGGTTCTCCCTATTCCTGTTCATCTTCCGCGGAATTTGCAAACTGGGCCAAACAGGAGGTTAGAGGCACTGACTCTCCAAGTCGGGAGAGTGTTAGTAAAGCATCTGGAATGTTGCACCCGAGTACCAGGGGACGAGAACTGAGACATATTTCAACACGTCTCCCGATCACATGGTTGATCATACTCTGGGTTCCACATGCATGTTTTAGCTGAAGGAAGAATCCCTTAAACCTGGAGAGTTGAGACCCGTGGAATGGGTACCATGCAATATGACTTCAAAGGGTCTTCATTTGCTCACCAAAACTCTCCAATCCTATCACTGCTGCGTTTTTGCCCCTGTACTCACGATTGATTCACTTTCAGAGACATAGCAATCCATAGGTTTTAAGATACTTACTAGTCAGGTACATTATTAGGCGTTTAATATGGGGTTTTGAGTCCATTTCGTTGAGCAAGGAGTAGCTCTTGTCTATTACATATTTGGCTTAAGGAACTTTATCTGTGCTCATTTCAATCTCTGGTTTTATGCAGCACCCCAACTCACCTTTCCCCTTAAGCAAGCATAAGTTGGTTTTCTAAATTTGGGACCATGTTCTGTTTTGAAATTCAGTTCCTGTGTAGCCAAGTTTACATTCCGTGTATTAGTGATATCTTATGATGTTTCTTTTTCTGTGTGACTTATTTCAGTTAGAATCATCATACCTGAATCCACTCATTATGCTGCTATGGGCCTGATGACATAGATGTCATTGCTGAGTGATATTGCATTGTACGTAAGTACCACAACTTCTTTATCCATTTTTCGCTTTATGCGATATTGAACTTGTACCGTAAACGAGTTTCTTGTAAACAGAGCCATCCCAAGCTTTGGGGTGGCTGTGTCTTTTTGATTTTAATTTCCCTAAGCTGCAGGACCATAAGTGGAAGTGCCCTAGGCTCTGTTGCTTTGTTTTTTAGATGTTTCAGGAAACACCATACACTTCTCCAGAGTGGCTGTTGGCAATTTACATCCCGCCCATCAGCATAACAAGGCTCCCAGTTCTCCATGGCCTGTCCTGCCTTTCTGGATTTTACACTTTTTTCAGATGGCCCTTTTGACGGGGGGGAAGTGAGACTTCATTGTAGTGCAGATTTCCTTTGCAAGCTTGCTTGGTTGGCCAAAAAGGGCGTATGCGTTTTTTCCTGAATATATTCAGGAAAAAACGCATACGCCCTTTTTGGCCAAGTGCATCATTGTCGACCTTCTGCCTCTTTTCCTATGCTTTAAATGCAATTCCAGTCTACCTCCTGAAATCGGTTTCCTGCAATTCTGCCCGGCTTTCAAGTCCTCTTGGCAGCCTTACTTCAGTATATTTTTGGATGATAGCTGTCATTTATAACTCTGCAGGTTTGTGAATTACAGTGCCCCTGAGCTCCTTTCTTCAACTCGCTTTCTTGTGAGCTGGCCGCAACACCGCAGGATTGCTTCAGGCCCTAATCTGGTTCCGGCATGGCACGCTGAGCCTTTGGTTAATTCCTCTTCCTGGTGGGAAATGAGAGTTAAATTTTCCCGTCCAGACACCTCCAGCTAGTCTCTCATTGGTTCTCCCTATTCCTGTTCATCTTCCGCGGAATTTGCAAACTGGGCCAAACAGGAGGTTAAAGGCACTGACTCTCCAAGTCGGGAGAGTGTTAGTAAAGCATCTGGAATGTTGCACCCGAGTACCAGGGGACGAGAACTGAGACATATTTCAACACGTCTCCCGATCACACGGTTGATCATACTCTGGGTTCCACATGCATGTTTTAGCTGAAGGAAGAATCCCTTAAACCTGGAGAGTTGAGACCCGTGGAATGGGTACCATGCAATATGACTTCAAAGGGTCTTCATTTGCTCACCAAAACTCTCCAATCCTATCACTGCTGCGTTTTTGCCCCTGTACTCACGATTGATTCACTTTCAGAGACATAGCAATCCATAGGTTTTAAGATACTTACTAGTCAGGTACATTATTAGGCTTTTAATATGGGGTTTTGAGTCCATTTCGTTGAGCAAGGAGTAGCTCTTGTCTATTACATATTTGGCTTAAGGAACTTTATCTGTGCTCATTTCAATCTCTGGTTTTATGCAGCACCCCAACTCACCTTGCCCCTTAAGCAAGCATAAGTTGGTTTTCTAAATTTGGGACCATGTTCTGTTTTGAAATTCAGTTCCTGTGTAGCCAAGTTTACATTCCGTGTATTAGTGATATCTTATGATGTTTCTTTTTCTGTGTGACTTATTTCAGTTAGAATCATCATACCTGAATCCACTCATTATGCTGCTATGGGCCTGATGACATAGATGTCATTGCTGAGTGATATTGCATTGTACGTAAGTACCACAACTTCTTTATCCATTTTTTGCTTTATGCGATATTGAACTTGTACCGTAAACGAGTTTCTTGTAAACAGAGCCATCCCAAACTTTTGGGTGGCTGTGTCTTTTTGATTTTAATTTCCCTAAGCTGCAGGACCATAAGTGGAAGTGCCCTAGGCTCTGTTGCTTTGTTTTTTAGATGTTTCAGGAAACACCATACACTTCTCCCGAGTGGCTGTTGGCAATTTACATCCCGCCCATCAGCATAACAAGGCTCCCAGTTCTCCATGGCCTGTCCTGCCTTTCTGGATTTTACACTTTTTTCAGATGGCCCTTTTGACGGGGGGGAAGTGAGACTTCATTGTAGTGCAGATTTCCTTTGCAAGCTTGCTTGGTTGGCCAAAAAGGGCGTATGCGTTTTTTCCTGAATATATTCAGGAAAAAACGCATACGCCCTTTTTGGCCAAGTGCATCATTGTCGACCTTCTGCCTCTTTTCCTATGCTTTAAATGCAATTCCAGTCTACCTCCTGAAATCGGTTTCCTGCAATTCTGCCCGGCTTTCAAGTCCTCTTGGCAGCCTTACTTCAGTATATTTTTGGATGATAGCTGTCATTTATAACTCTGCAGGTTTGTGAATTACAGTGCCCCTGAGCTCCTTTCTTCAACTCGCTTTCTTGTGAGCTGGCCGCAACACCGCACGATTGCTTCAGGCCCTAATCTGGTTCCGGCATGGCACGCTGAGCCTTTGGTTAATTCCTCTTCCTGGTGGGAAATGAGAGTTAAATTTTCCCGTCCAGACACCTCCAGCTAGTCTCTCATTGGTTCTCCCTATTCCTGTTCATCTTCCGCGGAATTTGCAAACTGGGCCAAACAGGAGGTTAAAGGCACTGACTCTCCAAGTCGGGAGAGTGTTAGTAAAGCATCTGGAATGTTGCACCCGAGTACCAGGGGACGAGAACTGAGACATATTTCAACACGTCTCCCGATCACACGGTTGATCATACTCTGGGTTCCACATGCATGTTTTAGCTGAAGGAAGAATCCCTTAAACCTGGAGAGTTGAGACCCGTGGAATGGGTACCATGCAATATGACTTCAAAGGGTCTTCATTTGCTCACCAAAACTCTCCAATCCTATCACTGCTGCGTTTTTGCCCCTGTACTCACGATTGATTCACTTTCAGAGACATAGCAATCCATAGGTTTTAAGATACTTACTAGTCAGGTACATTATTAGGCGTTTAATATGGGGTTTTGAGTCCATTTCGTTGAGCAAGGAGTAGCTCTTGTCTATTACATATTTGGCTTAAGGAACTTTATCTGTGCTCATTTCAATCTCTGGTTTTATGCAGCACCCCAACTCACCTTTCCCCTTAAGCAAGCATAAGTTGGTTTTCTAAATTTGGGACCATGTTCTGTTTTGAAATCCAGTTCCTGTGTAGCCAAGTTTACATTCCGTGTATTAGTGATATCTTATGATGTTTCTTTTTCTGTGTGACTTATTTCAGTTAGAATCATCATACCTGAATCCACTCATTATGCTGCTATGGGCCTGATGACATAGATGTCATTGCTGAGTGATATTGCATTGTACGTAAGTACCACAACTTCTTTATCCATTTTTCGCTTTATGCGATATTGAACTTGTACTGTAAACGAGTTTCTTGTAAACAGAGCCATCCCAAACTTTGGGGTGGCTGTGTCTTTTTGATTTTAATTTCCCTAAGCTGCAGGACCATAAGTGGAAGTGCCCTAGGCTCTGTTGCTTTGTTTTTTAGATGTTTCAGGAAACACCATACACTTCTCCCGAGTGGCTGTTGGCAATTTACATCCCGCCCATCAGCATAACAAGGCTCCCAGTTCTCCATGGCCTGTCCTGCCTTTCTGGATTTTACACTTTTTTCAGATGGCCCTTTTGACGGGGGGGAAGTGAGACTTCATTGTAGTGCAGATTTCCTTTGCAAGCTTGCTTGGTTGGCCAAAAAGGGCGTATGCGTTTTTTCCTGAATATATTCAGGAAAAAACGCATACGCCCTTTTTGGCCAAGTGCATCATTGTCGACCTTCTGCCTCTTTTCCTATGCTTTAAATGCAATTCCAGTCTACCTCCTGAAATCGGTTTCCTGCAATTCTGCCCGGCTTTCAAGTCCTCTTGGCAGCCTTACTTCAGTATATTTTTGGATGATAGCTGTCATTTATAACTCTGCAGGTTTGTGAATTACAGTGCCCCTGAGCTCCTTTCTTCAACTCGCTTTCTTGTGAGCTGGCCGCAACACCGCACGATTGCTTCAGGCCCTAATCTGGTTCCGGCATGGCACGCTGAGCCTTTGGTTAATTCCTCTTCCTGGTGGGAAATGAGAGTTAAATTTTCCCGTCCAGACACCTCCAGCTAGTCTCTCATTGGTTCTCCCTATTCCTGTTCATCTTCCACGGAATTTGCAAACTGGGCCAAACAGGAGGTTAGAGGCACTGACTCTCCAAGTCGGGAGAGTGTTAGTAAAGCATCTGGAATGTTGCACCCGAGTACCAGGGGACGAGAACTGAGACATATTTCAACACGTCTCCCGATCACACGGTTGATCATACTCTGGGTTCCACATGCATGTTTTAGCTGAAGGAAGAATCCCTTAAACCTGGAGAGTTGAGACCCGTGGAATGGGTACCATGCAATATGACTTCAAAGGGTCTTCATTTGCTCACCAAAACTCTCCAATCCTATCACTGCTGCGTTTTTGCCCCTGTACTCACGATTGATTCACTTTCAGAGACATAGCAATCCATAGGTTTTAAGATACTTACTAGTCAGGTACATTATTAGGCGTTTAATATGGGGTTTTGAGTCCATTTCGTTGAGCAAGGAGTAGCTCTTGTCTATTACATATTTGGCTTAAGGAACTTTATCTGTGCTCATTTCAATCTCTGGTTTTATGCAGCACCCCAACTCACCTTTCCCCTTAAGCAAGCATAAGTTGGTTTTCTAAATTTGGGACCATGTTCTGTTTTGAAATTCAGTTCCTGTGTAGCCAAGTTTACATTCCGTGTATTAGTGATATCTTATGATGTTTCTTTTTCTGTGTGACTTATTTCAGTTAGAATCATCATACCTGAATCCACTCATTATGCTGCTATGGGCCTGATGACATAGATGTCATTGCTGAGTGATATTGCATTGTACGTAAGTACCACAACTTCTTTATCCATTTTTCGCTTTATGCGATATTGAACTTGTACCGTAAACGAGGTTCTTGTAAACAGAGCCATCCCAAACTTTGGGGTGGCTGTGTCTTTTTGATTTTAATTTCCCTAAGCTGCAGGACCATAAGTGGAAGTGCCCTAGGCTCTGTTGCTTTGTTTTTTAGATGTTTCAGGAAACACCATACACTTCTCCCGAGTGGCTGTTGGCAATTTACATCCCGCCCATCAGCATAACAAGGCTCCCAGTTCTCCATGGCCTGTCCTGCCTTTCTGGATTTTACACTTTTTTCAGATGGCCCTTTTGACGGGGGGGAAGTGAGACTTCATTGTAGTGCAGATTTCCTTTGCAAGCTTGCTTGGTTGGCCAAAAAGGGCGTATGCGTTTTTTCCTGAATATATTCAGGAAAAAACGCATACGCCCTTTTTGGCCAAGTGCATCATTGTCGACCTTCTGCCTCTTTTCCTATGCTTTAAATGCAATTCCAGTCTACCTCCTGAAATCGGTTTCCTGCAATTCTGCCCGGCTTTCAAGTCCTCTTGGCAGCCTTACTTCAGTATATTTTTGGATGATAGCTGTCATTTATAACTCTGCAGGTTTGTGAATTACAGTGCCCCTGAGCTCCTTTCTTCAACTCGCTTTCTTGTGAGCTGGCCGCAACACCGCAGGATTGCTTCAGGCCCTAATCTGGTTCCGGCATGGCACGCTGAGCCTTTGGTTAATTCCTCTTCCTGGTGGGAAATGAGAGTTAAATTTTCCCGTCCAGACACCTCCAGCTAGTCTCTCATTGGTTCTCCCTATTCCTGTTCATCTTCCACGGAATTTGCAAACTGGGCCAAACAGGAGTTTAGAGGCACTGACTCTCCAAGTCGGGAGAGTGTTAGTAAAGCATCTGGAATGTTGCACCCGAGTACCAGGGGACGAGAACTGAGACATATTTCAACACGTCTCCCGATCACACGGTTGATCATACTCTGGGTTCCACATGCATGTTTTAGCTGAAGGAAGAATCCCTTAAACCTGGAGAGTTGAGACCCGTGGAATGGGTACCATGCAATATGACTTCAAAGGGTCTTCATTTGCTCACCAAAACTCTCCAATCCTATCACTGCTGCGTTTTTGCCCCTGTACTCACGATTGATTCACTTTCAGAGACATAGCAATCCATAGGTTTTAAGATACTTACTAGTCAGGTACATTATTAGGCGTTTAATATGGGGTTTTGAGTCCATTTCGTTGAGCAAGGAGTAGCTCTTGTCTATTACATATTTGGCTTAAGGAACTTTATCTGTGCTCATTTCAATCTCTGGTTTTATGCAGCACCCCAACTCACCTTTCCCCTTAAGCAAGCATAAGTTGGTTTTCTAAATTTGGGACCATGTTCTGTTTTGAAATTCAGTTCCTGTGTAGCCAAGTTTACATTCCGTGTATTAGTGATATCTTATGATGTTTCTTTTTCTGTGTGACTTATTTCAGTTAGAATCATCATACCTGAATCCACTCATTATGCTGCTATGGGCCTGATGACATAGATGTCATTGCTGAGTGATATTGCATTGTACGTAAGTACCACAACTTCTTTATCCATTTTTCGCTTTATGCGATATTGAACTTGTACCGTAAACGAGTTTCTTGTAAACAGAGCCATCCCAAACTTTGGGGTGGCTGTGTCTTTTTGATTTTAATTTCCCTAAGCTGCAGGACCATAAGTGGAAGTGCCCTAGGCTCTGTTGCTTTGTTTTTTAGATGTTTCAGGAAACACCATACACTTCTCCCGAGTGGCTGTTGGCAATTTACATCCCGCCCATCAGCATAACAAGGCTCCCAGTTCTCCATGGCCTGTCCTGCCTTTCTGGATTTTACACTTTTTTCAGATGGCCCTTTTGACGGGGGGGGAAGTGAGACTTCATTGTAGTGCAGATTTCCTTTGCAAGCTTGCTTGGTTGGCCAAAAAGGGCGTATGCGTTTTTTCCTGAATATATTCAGGAAAAAACGCATACGCCCTTTTTGGCCAAGTGCATCATTGTCGACCTTCTGCCTCTTTTCCTATGCTTTAAATGCAATTCCAGTCTACCTCCTGAAATCGGTTTCCTGCAATTCTGCCCGGCTTTCAAGTCCTCTTGGCAGCCTTACTTCAGTATATTTTTGGATGATAGCTGTCATTTATAACTCTGCAGGTTTGTGAATTACAGTGCCCCTGAGCTCCTTTCTTCAACTCGCTTTCTTGTGAGCTGGCCGCAACACCGCAGGATTGCTTCAGGCCCTAATCTGGTTCCGGCATGGCACGCTGAGCCTTTGGTTAATTCCTCTTCCTGGTGGGAAATGAGAGTTAAATTTTCCCGTCCAGACACCTCCAGCTAGTCTCTCATTGGTTCTCCCTATTCCTGTTCATCTTCCGCGGAATTTGCAAACTGGGCCAAACAGGAGGTTAAAGGCACTGACTCTCCAAGTCGGGAGAGTGTTAGTAAAGCATCTGGAATGTTGCACCCGAGTACCAGGGGACGAGAACTGAGACATATTTCAACACGTCTCCCGATCACACGGTTGATCATACTCTGGGTTCCACATGCATGTTTTAGCTGAAGGAAGAATCCCTTAAACCTGGAGAGTTGAGACCCGTGGAATGGGTACCATGCAATATGACTTCAAAGGGTCTTCATTTGCTCACCAAAACTCTCCAATCCTATCACTGCTGCGTTTTTGCCCCTGTACTCACGATTGATTCACTTTCAGAGACATAGCAATCCATAGGTTTTAAGATACTTACTAGTCAGGTACATTATTAGGCGTTTAATATGGGGTTTTGAGTCCATTTCGTTGAGCAAGGAGTAGCTCTTGTCTATTACATATTTGGCTTAAGGAACTTTATCTGTGCTCATTTCAATCTCTGGTTTTATGCAGCACCCCAACTCACCTTTCCCCTTAAGCAAGCATAAGTTGGTTTTCTAAATTTGGGACCATGTTCTGTTTTGAAATTCAGTTCCTGTGTAGCCAAGTTTACATTCCGTGTATTAGTGGTATCTTATGATGTTTCTTTTTCTGTGTGACTTATTTCAGTTAGAATCATCATACCTGAATCCACTCATTATGCTGCTATGGCCTGATGACATAGATGTCATTGCTGAGTGATATTGCATTGTACGTAAGTACCACAACTTCTTTATCCATTTTTCGCTTTATGTGATATTGAACTTGTACCGTAAACGAGTTTCTTGTAAACAGAGCCATCCCAAACTTTGGGGTGGCTGTGTCTTTTTGATTTTAATTTCCCTAAGCTGCAGGACCATAAGTGGAAGTGCCCTAGGCTCTGTTGCTTTGTTTTTTAGATGTTTCAGGAAACACCATACACTTCTCCCGAGTGGCTGTTGGCAATTTACATCCCGCCCATCAGCATAACAAGGCTCCCAGTTCTCCATGGCCTGTCCTGCCTTTCTGGATTTTACACTTTTTTCAGATGGCCCTTTTGACGGGGGGGAAGTGAGACTTCATTGTAGTGCAGATTTCCTTTGCAAGCTTGCTTGGTTGGCCAAAAAGGGCGTATGCATTTTTTCCTGAATATATTCAGGAAAAAACGCATACGCCCTTTTTGGCCAAGTGCATCATTGTCGACCTTCTGCCTCTTTTCCTATGCTTTAAATGCAATTCCAGTCTACCTCCTGAAATCGGTTTCCTGCAATTCTGCCCGGCTTTCAAGTCCTCTTGGCAGCCTTACTTCAGTATATTTTTGGATGATAGCTGTCATTTATAACTCTGCAGGTTTGTGAATTACAGTGCCCCTGAGCTCCTTTCTTCAACTCGCTTTCTTGTGAGCTGGCCGCAACACCGCAGGATTGCTTCAGGCCCTAATCTGGTTCCGGCATGGCACGCTGAGCCTTTGGTTAATTCCTCTTCCTGGTGGGAAATGAGAGTTAAATTTTCCCGTCCAGACACCTCCAGCTAGTCTCTCATTGGTTCTCCCTATTCCTGTTCATCTTCCACGGAATTTGCAAACTGGGCCAAACAGGAGGTTAGAGGCACTGACTCTCCAAGTCGGGAGAGTGTTAGTAAAGCATCTGGAATGTTGCACCCGAGTACCAGGGGACGAGAACTGAGACATATTTCAACACGTCTCCCGATCACACGGTTGATCATACTCTGGGTTCCACATGCATGTTTTAGCTGAAGGAAGAATCCCTTAAACCTGGAGAGTTGAGACCCGTGGAATGGGTACCATGCAATATGACTTCAAAGGGTCTTCATTTGCTCACCAAAACTCTCCAATCCTATCACTGCTGCGTTTTTGCCCCTGTACTCACGATTGATTCACTTTCAGAGACATAGCAATCCATAGGTTTTAAGATACTTACTAGTCAGGTACATTATTAGGCGTTTAATATGGGGTTTTGAGTCCATTTCGTTGAGCAAGGAGTAGCTCTTGTCTATTACATATTTGGCTTAAGGAACTTTATCTGTGCTCATTTCAATCTCTGGTTTTATGCAGCACCCCAACTCACCTTTCCCCTTAAGCAAGCATAAGTTGGTTTTCTAAATTTGGGACCATGTTCTGTTTTGAAATTCAGTTCCTGTGTAGCCAAGTTTACATTCCGTGTATTAGTGATATCTTATGATGTTTCTTTTTCTGTGTGACTTATTTCAGTTAGAATCATCATACCTGAATCCACTCATTATGCTGCTATGGGCCTGATGACATAGATGTCATTGCTGAGTGATATTGCATTGTACGTAAGTACCACAACTTCTTTATCCATTTTTCGCTTTATGCGATATTGAACTTGTACCGTAAACGAGTTTCTTGTAAACAGAGCCATCCCAAACTTTGGGGTGGCTGTGTCTTTTTGATTTTAATTTCCCTAAGCTGCAGGACCATAAGTGGAAGTGCCCTAGGCTCTGTTGCTTTGTTTTTTAGATGTTTCAGGAAACACCATACACTTCTCCCGAGTGGCTGTTGGCAATTTACATCCCGCCCATCAGCATAACAAGGCTCCCAGTTCTCCATGGCCTGTCCTGCCTTTCTGGATTTTACACTTTTTTCAGATGGCCCTTTTGACGGGGGGGGAAGTGAGACTTCATTGTAGTGCAGATTTCCTTTGCAAGCTTGCTTGGTTGGCCAAAAAGGGCGTATGCGTTTTTTCCTGAATATATTCAGGAAAAAACGCATACGCCCGTTTTGGCCAAGTGCATCATTGTCGACCTTCTGCCTCTTTTCCTATGCTTTAAATGCAATTCCAGTCTACCTCCTGAAATCGGTTTCCTGCAATTCTGCCCGGCTTTCAAGTCCTCTTGGCAGCCTTACTTCAGTATATTTTTGGATGATAGCTGTCATTTATAACTCTGCAGGTTTGTGAATTACAGTGCCCCTGAGCTCCTTTCTTCAACTCGCTTTCTTGTGAGCTGGCCGCAACACCGCAGGATTGCTTCAGGCCCTAATCTGGTTCCGGCATGGCACGCTGAGCCTTTGGTTAATTCCTCTTCCTGGTGGGAAATGAGAGTTAAATTTTCCCGTCCAGACACCTCCAGCTAGTCTCTCATTGGTTCTCCCTATTCCTGTTCATCTTCCGCGGAATTTGCAAACTGGGCCAAACAGGAGGTTAAAGGCACTGACTCTCCAAGTCGGGAGAGTGTTAGTAAAGCATCTGGAATGTTGCACCCGAGTACCAGGGGACGAGAACTGAGACATATTTCAACACGTCTCCCGATCACACGGTTGATCATACTCTGGGTTCCACATGCATGTTTTAGCTGAAGGAAGAATCCCTTAAACCTGGAGAGTTGAGACCCGTGGAATGGGTACCATGCAATATGACTTCAAAGGGTCTTCATTTGCTCACCAAAACTCTCCAATCCTATCACTGCTGCGTTTTTGCCCCTGTACTCACGATTGATTCACTTTCAGAGACATAGCAATCCATAGGTTTTAAGATACTTACTAGTCAGGTACATTATTAGGCGTTTAATATGGGGTTTTGAGTCCATTTCGTTGAGCAAGGAGTAGCTCTTGTCTATTACATATTTGGCTTAAGGAACTTTATCTGTGCTCATTTCAATCTCTGGTTTTATGCAGCACCCCAACTCACCTTTCCCCTTAAGCAAGCATAAGTTGGTTTTCTAAATTTGGGACCATGTTCTGTTTTGAAATTCAGTTCCTGTGTAGCCAAGTTTACATTCCGTGTATTAGTGGTATCTTATGATGTTTCTTTTTCTGTGTGACTTATTTCAGTTAGAATCATCATACCTGAATCCACTCATTATGCTGCTATGGGCCTGATGACATAGATGTCATTGCTGAGTGATATTGCATTGTACGTAAGTACCACAACTTCTTTATCCATTTTTCGCTTTATGCGATATTGAACTTGTACCGTAAACGAGTTTCTTGTAAACAGAGCCATCCCAAACTTTGGGGTGGCTGTGTCTTTTTGATTTTAATTTCCCTAAGCTGCAGGACCATAAGTGGAAGTGCCCTAGGCTCTGTTGCTTTGTTTTTTAGATGTTTCAGGAAACACCATACACTTCTCCCGAGTGGCTGTTGGCAATTTACATCCCGCCCATCAGCATAACAAGGCTCCCAGTTCTCCATGGCCTGTCCTGCCTTTCTGGATTTTACACTTTTTTCAGATGGCCCTTTTGACGGGGGGGAAGTGAGACTTCATTGTAGTGCAGATTTCCTTGCAAGCTTGCTTGGTTGGCCAAAAAGGGCATATGCGTTTTTTCCTGAATATATTCAGGAAAAAACGCATACGCCCTTTTTGGCCAAGTGCATCATTGTCGACCTTCTGCCTCTTTTCCTATGCTTTAAATGCAATTCCAGTCTACCTCCTGAAATCGGTTTCCTGCAATTCTGCCCGGCTTTCAAGTCCTCTTGGCAGCCTTACTTCAGTATATTTTTGGATGATAGCTGTCATTTATAACTCTGCAGGTTTGTGAATTACAGTGCCCCTGAGCTCCTTTCTTCAACTCGCTTTCTTGTGAGCTGGCCGCAACACCGCAGGATTGCTTCAGGCCCTAATCTGGTTCCGGCATGGCACGCTGAGCCTTTGGTTAATTCCTCTTCCTGGTGGGAAATGAGAGTTAAATTTTCCCGTCCAGACACCTCCAGCTAGTCTCTCATTGGTTCTCCCTATTCCTGTTCATCTTCCGCGGAATTTGCAAACTGGGCCAAACAGGAGGTTAAAGGCACTGACTCTCCAAGTCGGGAGAGTGTTAGTAAAGCATCTGGAATGTTGCACCCGAGTACCAGGGGACGAGAACTGAGACATATTTCAACACGTCTCCCGATCACACGGTTGATCATACTCTGGGTTCCACATGCATGTTTTAGCTGAAGGAAGAATCCCTTAAACCTGGAGAGTTGAGACCCGTGGAATGGGTACCATGCAATATGACTTCAAAGGGTCTTCATTTGCTCACCAAAACTCTCCAATCCTATCACTGCTGCGTTTTTGCCCCTGTACTCACGATTGATTCACTTTCAGAGACATAGCAATCCATAGGTTTTAAGATACTTACTAGTCAGGTACATTATTAGGCGTTTAATATGGGGTTTTGAGTCCATTTCGTTGAGCAAGGAGTAGCTCTTGTCTATTACATATTTGGCTTAAGGAACTTTATCTGTGCTCATTTCAATCTCTGGTTTTATGCAGCACCCCAACTCACCTTTCCCCTTAAGCAAGCATAAGTTGGTTTTCTAAATTTGGGACCATGTTCTGTTTTGAAATTCAGTTCCTGTGTAGCCAAGTTTACATTCCGTGTATTAGTGATATCTTATGATGTTTCTTTTTCTGTGTGACTTATTTCAGTTAGAATCATCATACCTGAATCCACTCATTATGCTGCTATGGGCCTGATGACATAGATGTCATTGCTGAGTGATATTGCATTGTACGTAAGTACCACAACTTCTTTATCCATTTTTCGCTTTATGCGATATTGAACTTGTACCGTAAACGAGTTTCTTGTAAACAGAGCCATCCCAAACTTTGGGGTGGCTGTGTCTTTTTGATTTTAATTTCCCTAAGCTGCAGGACCATAAGTGGAAGTGCCCTAGGCTCTGTTGCTTTGTTTTTTAGATGTTTCAGGAAACACCATACACTTCTCCCGAGTGGCTGTTGGCAATTTACATCCCGCCCATCAGCATAACAAGGCTCCCAGTTCTCCATGGCCTGTCCTGCCTTTCTGGATTTTACACTTTTTTCAGATGGCCCTTTTGACGGGGGGGGAAGTGAGACTTCATTGTAGTGCAGATTTCCTTTGCAAGCTTGCTTGGTTGGCCAAAAAGGGCGTATGCGTTTTTTCCTGAATATATTCAGGAAAAAACGCATACGCCCTTTTTGGCCAAGTGCATCATTGTCGACCTTCTGCCTCTTTTCCTATGCTTTAAATGCAATTCCAGTCTACCTCCTGAAATCGGTTTCCTGCAATTCTGCCCGGCTTTCAAGTCCTCTTGGCAGCCTTACTTCAGTATATTTTTGGATGATAGCTGTCATTTATAACTCTGCAGGTTTGTGAATTACAGTGCCCCTGAGCTCCTTTCTTCAACTCGCTTTCTTGTGAGCTGGCCGCAACACCGCAGGATTGCTTCAGGCCCTAATCTGGTTCCGGCATGGCACGCTGAGCCTTTGGTTAATTCCTCTTCCTGGTGGGAAATGAGAGTTAAATTTTCCCGTCCAGACACCTCCAGCTAGTCTCTCATTGGTTCTCCCTATTCCTGTTCATCTTCCGCGGAATTTGCAAACTGGGCCAAACAGGAGGTTAAAGGCACTGACTCTCCAAGTCGGGAGAGTGTTAGTAAAGCATCTGGAATGTTGCACCCGAGTACCAGGGGACGAGAACTGAGACATATTTCAACACGTCTCCCGATCACACGGTTGATCATACTCTGGGTTCCACATGCATGTTTTAGCTGAAGGAAGAATCCCTTAAACCTGGAGAGTTGAGACCCGTGGAATGGGTACCATGCAATATGACTTCAAAGGGTCTTCATTTGCTCACCAAAACTCTCCAATCCTATCACTGCTGCGTTTTTGCCCCTGTACTCACGATTGATTCACTTTCAGAGACATAGCAATCCATAGGTTTTAAGATACTTACTAGTCAGGTACATTATTAGGCGTTTAATATGGGGTTTTGAGTCCATTTCGTTGAGCAAGGAGTAGCTCTTGTCTATTACATATTTGGCTTAAGGAACTTTATCTGTGCTCATTTCAATCTCTGGTTTTATGCAGCACCCCAACTCACCTTTCCCCTTAAGCAAGCATAAGTTGGTTTTCTAAATTTGGGACCATGTTCTGTTTTGAAATTCAGTTCCTGTGTAGCCAAGTTTACATTCCGTGTATTAGTGGTATCTTATGATGTTTCTTTTTCTGTGTGACTTATTTCAGTTAGAATCATCATACCTGAATCCACTCATTATGCTGCTATGGGCCTGATGACATAGATGTCATTGCTGAGTGATATTGCATTGTACGTAAGTACCACAACTTCTTTATCCATTTTTCGCTTTATGTGATATTGAACTTGTACCGTAAACGAGTTTCTTGTAAACAGAGCCATCCCAAACTTTGGGGTGGCTGTGTCTTTTTGATTTTAATTTCCCTAAGCTGCAGGACCATAAGTGGAAGTGCCCTAGGCTCTGTTGCTTTGTTTTTTAGATGTTTCAGGAAACACCATACACTTCTCCCGAGTGGCTGTTGGCAATTTACATCCCGCCCATCAGCATAACAAGGCTCCCAGTTCTCCATGGCCTGTCCTGCCTTTCTGGATTTTACACTTTTTTCAGATGGCCCTTTTGACGGGGGGGAAGTGAGACTTCATTGTAGTGCAGATTTCCTTTGCAAGCTTGCTTGGTTGGCCAAAAAGGGCGTATGCATTTTTTCCTGAATATATTCAGGAAAAAACGCATACGCCCTTTTTGGCCAAGTGCATCATTGTCGACCTTCTGCCTCTTTTCCTATGCTTTAAATGCAATTCCAGTCTACCTCCTGAAATCGGTTTCCTGCAATTCTGCCCGGCTTTCAAGTCCTCTTGGCAGCCTTACTTCAGTATATTTTTGGATGATAGCTGTCATTTATAACTCTGCAGGTTTGTGAATTACAGTGCCCCTGAGCTCCTTTCTTCAACTCGCTTTCTTGTGAGCTGGCCGCAACACCGCAGGATTGCTTCAGGCCCTAATCTGGTTCCGGCATGGCACGCTGAGCCTTTGGTTAATTCCTCTTCCTGGTGGGAAATGAGAGTTAAATTTTCCCGTCCAGACACCTCCAGCTAGTCTCTCATTGGTTCTCCCTATTCCTGTTCATCTTCCACGGAATTTGCAAACTGGGCCAAACAGGAGGTTAGAGGCACTGACTCTCCAAGTCGGGAGAGTGTTAGTAAAGCATCTGGAATGTTGCACCCGAGTACCAGGGGACGAGAACTGAGACATATTTCAACACGTCTCCCGATCACACGGTTGATCATACTCTGGGTTCCACATGCATGTTTTAGCTGAAGGAAGAATCCCTTAAACCTGGAGAGTTGAGACCCGTGGAATGGGTACCATGCAATATGACTTCAAAGGGTCTTCATTTGCTCACCAAAACTCTCCAATCCTATCACTGCTGCGTTTTTGCCCCTGTACTCAAGATTGATTCACTTTCAGAGACATAGCAATCCATAGGTTTTAAGATACTTACTAGTCAGGTACATTATTAGGCGTTTAATATGGGGTTTTGAGTCCATTTCGTTGAGCAAGGAGTAGCTCTTGTCTATTACATATTTGGCTTAAGGAACTTTATCTGTGCTCATTTCAATCTCTGCTTTTATGCAGCACCCCAACTCACCTTTCCCCTTAAGCAAGCATAAGTTGGTTTTCTAAATTTGGGACCATGTTCTGTTTTGAAATTCAGTTCCTGTGTAGCCAAGTTTACATTCCGTGTATTAGTGATATCTTATGATGTTTCTTTTTCTGTGTGACTTATTTCAGTTAGAATCATCATACCTGAATCCACTCATTATGCTGCTATGGGCCTGATGACATAGATGTCATTGCTGAGTGATATTGCATTGTACGTAAGTACCACAACTTCTTTATCCATTTTTCGCTTTATGCGATATTGAACTTGTACCGTAAACGAGTTTCTTGTAAACAGAGCCATCCCAAACTTTGGGGTGGCTGTGTCTTTTTGATTTTAATTTCCCTAAGCTGCAGGACCATAAGTGGAAGTGCCCTAGGCTCTGTTGCTTTGTTTTTTAGATGTTTCAGGAAACACCATACACTTCTCCCGAGTGGCTGTTGGCAATTTACATCCCGCCCATCAGCATAACAAGGCTCCCAGTTCTCCATGGCCTGTCCTGCCTTTCTGGATTTTACACTTTTTTCAGATGGCCCTTTTGACGGGGGGGGAAGTGAGACTTCATTGTAGTGCAGATTTCCTTTGCAAGCTTGCTTGGTTGGCCAAAAAGGGCGTATGCGTTTTTTCCTGAATATATTCAGGAAAAAACGCATACGCCCGTTTTGGCCAAGTGCATCATTGTCGACCTTCTGCCTCTTTTCCTATGCTTTAAATGCAATTCCAGTCTACCTCCTGAAATCGGTTTCCTGCAATTCTGCCCGGCTTTCAAGTCCTCTTGGCAGCCTTACTTCAGTATATTTTTGGATGATAGCTGTCATTTATAACTCTGCAGGTTTGTGAATTACAGTGCCCCTGAGCTCCTTTCTTCAACTCGCTTTCTTGTGAGCTGGCCGCAACACCGCAGGATTGCTTCAGGCCCTAATCTGGTTCCGGCATGGCACGCTGAGCCTTTGGTTAATTCCTCTTCCTGGTGGGAAATGAGAGTTAAATTTTCCCGTCCAGACACCTCCAGCTAGTCTCTCATTGGTTCTCCCTATTCCTGTTCATCTTCCGCGGAATTTGCAAACTGGGCCAAACAGGAGGTTAAAGGCACTGACTCTCCAAGTCGGGAGAGTGTTAGTAAAGCATCTGGAATGTTGCACCCGAGTACCAGGGGACGAGAACTGAGACATATTTCAACACGTCTCCCGATCACACGGTTGATCATACTCTGGGTTCCACATGCATGTTTTAGCTGAAGGAAGAATCCCTTAAACCTGGAGAGTTGAGACCCGTGGAATGGGTACCATGCAATATGACTTCAAAGGGTCTTCATTTGCTCACCAAAACTCTCCAATCCTATCACTGCTGCGTTTTTGCCCCTGTACTCACGATTGATTCACTTTCAGAGACATAGCAATCCATAGGTTTTAAGATACTTACTAGTCAGGTACATTATTAGGCGTTTAATATGGGGTTTTGAGTCCATTTCGTTGAGCAAGGAGTAGCTCTTGTCTATTACATATTTGGCTTAAGGAACTTTATCTGTGCTCATTTCAATCTCTGGTTTTATGCAGCACCCCAACTCACCTTTCCCCTTAAGCAAGCATAAGTTGGTTTTCTAAATTTGGGACCATGTTCTGTTTTGAAATTCAGTTCCTGTGTAGCCAAGTTTACATTCCGTGTATTAGTGGTATCTTATGATGTTTCTTTTTCTGTGTGACTTATTTCAGTTAGAATCATCATACCTGAATCCACTCATTATGCTGCTATGGGCCTGATGACATAGATGTCATTGCTGAGTGATATTGCATTGTACGTAAGTACCACAACTTCTTTATCCATTTTTCGCTTTATGTGATATTGAACTTGTACCGTAAACGAGTTTCTTGTAAACAGAGCCATCCCAAACTTTGGGGTGGCTGTGTCTTTTTGATTTTAATTTCCCTAAGCTGCAGGACCATAAGTGGAAGTGCCCTAGGCTCTGTTGCTTTGTTTTTTAGATGTTTCAGGAAACACCATACACTTCTCCCGAGTGGCTGTTGGCAATTTACATCCCGCCCATCAGCATAACAAGGCTCCCAGTTCTCCATGGCCTGTCCTGCCTTTCTGGATTTTACACTTTTTTCAGATGGCCCTTTTGACGGGGGGGAAGTGAGACTTCATTGTAGTGCAGATTTCCTTTGCAAGCTTGCTTGGTTGGCCAAAAAGGGCATATGCGTTTTTTCCTGAATATATTCAGGAAAAAACGCATACGCCCTTTTTGGCCAAGTGCATCATTGTCGACCTTCTGCCTCTTTTCCTATGCTTTAAATGCAATTCCAGTCTACCTCCTGAAATCGGTTTCCTGCAATTCTGCCCGGCTTTCAAGTCCTCTTGGCAGCCTTACTTCAGTATATTTTTGGATGATAGCTGTCATTTATAACTCTGCAGGTTTGTGAATTACAGTGCCCCTGAGCTCCTTTCTTCAACTCGCTTTCTTGTGAGCTGGCCGCAACACCGCAGGATTGCTTCAGGCCCTAATCTGGTTCCGGCATGGCACGCTGAGCCTTTGGTTAATTCCTCTTCCTGGTGGGAAATGAGAGTTAAATTTTCCCGTCCAGACACCTCCAGCTAGTCTCTCATTGGTTCTCCCTATTCCTGTTCATCTTCCGCGGAATTTGCAAACTGGGCCAAACAGGAGGTTAAAGGCACTGACTCTCCAAGTCGGGAGAGTGTTAGTAAAGCATCTGGAATGTTGCACCCGAGTACCAGGGGACGAGAACTGAGACATATTTCAACACGTCTCCCGATCACACGGTTGATCATACTCTGGGTTCCACATGCATGTTTTAGCTGAAGGAAGAATCCCTTAAACCTGGAGAGTTGAGACCCGTGGAATGGGTACCATGCAATATGACTTCAAAGGGTCTTCATTTGCTCACCAAAACTCTCCAATCCTATCACTGCTGCGTTTTTGCCCCTGTACTCACGATTGATTCACTTTCAGAGACATAGCAATCCATAGGTTTTAAGATACTTACTAGTCAGGTACATTATTAGGCGTTTAATATGGGGTTTTGAGTCCATTTCGTTGAGCAAGGAGTAGCTCTTGTCTATTACATATTTGGCTTAAGGAACTTTATCTGTGCTCATTTCAATCTCTGGTTTTATGCAGCACCCCAACTCACCTTTCCCCTTAAGCAAGCATAAGTTGGTTTTCTAAATTTGGGACCATGTTCTGTTTTGAAATTCAGTTCCTGTGTAGCCAAGTTTACATTCCGTGTATTAGTGATATCTTATGATGTTTCTTTTTCTGTGTGACTTATTTCAGTTAGAATCATCATACCTGAATCCACTCATTATGCTGCTATGGGCCTGATGACATAGATGTCATTGCTGAGTGATATTGCATTGTACGTAAGTACCACAACTTCTTTATCCATTTTTCGCTTTATGCGATATTGAACTTGTACCGTAAACGAGTTTCTTGTAAACAGAGCCATCCCAAACTTTGGGGTGGCTGTGTCTTTTTGATTTTAATTTCCCTAAGCTGCAGGACCATAAGTGGAAGTGCCCTAGGCTCTGTTGCTTTGTTTTTTAGATGTTTCAGGAAACACCATACACTTCTCCCGAGTGGCTGTTGGCAATTTACATCCCGCCCATCAGCATAACAAGGCTCCCAGTTCTCCATGGCCTGTCCTGCCTTTCTGGATTTTACACTTTTTTCAGATGGCCCTTTTGACGGGGGGGGAAGTGAGACTTCATTGTAGTGCAGATTTCCTTTGCAAGCTTGCTTGGTTGGCCAAAAAGGGCGTATGCGTTTTTTCCTGAATATATTCAGGAAAAAACGCATACGCCCGTTTTGGCCAAGTGCATCATTGTCGACCTTCTGCCTCTTTTCCTATGCTTTAAATGCAATTCCAGTCTACCTCCTGAAATCGGTTTCCTGCAATTCTGCCCGGCTTTCAAGTCCTCTTGGCAGCCTTACTTCAGTATATTTTTGGATGATAGCTGTCATTTATAACTCTGCAGGTTTGTGAATTACAGTGCCCCTGAGCTCCTTTCTTCAACTCGCTTTCTTGTGAGCTGGCCGCAACACCGCAGGATTGCTTCAGGCCCTAATCTGGTTCCGGCATGGCACGCTGAGCCTTTGGTTAATTCCTCTTCCTGGTGGGAAATGAGAGTTAAATTTTCCCGTCCAGACACCTCCAGCTAGTCTCTCATTGGTTCTCCCTATTCCTGTTCATCTTCCACGGAATTTGCAAACTGGGCCAAACAGGAGGTTAAAGGCACTGACTCTCCAAGTCGGGAGAGTGTTAGTAAAGCATCTGGAATGTTGCACCCGAGTACCAGGGGACGAGAACTGAGACATATTTCAACACGTCTCCCGATCACACGGTTGATCATACTCTGGGTTCCACATGCATGTTTTAGCTGAAGGAAGAATCCCTTAAACCTGGAGAGTTGAGACCCGTGGAATGGGTACCATGCAATATGACTTCAAAGGGTCTTCATTTGCTCACCAAAACTCTCCAATCCTATCACTGCTGCGTTTTTGCCCCTGTACTCACGATTGATTCACTTTCAGAGACATAGCAATCCATAGGTTTTAAGATACTTACTAGTCAGGTACATTATTAGGCGTTTAATATGGGGTTTTGAGTCCATTTCGTTGAGCAAGGAGTAGCTCTTGTCTATTACATATTTGGCTTAAGGAACTTTATCTGTGCTCATTTCAATCTCTGGTTTTATGCAGCACCCCAACTCACCTTTCCCCTTAAGCAAGCATAAGTTGGTTTTCTAAATTTGGGACCATGTTCTGTTTTGAAATTCAGTTCCTGTGTAGCCAAGTTTACATTCCGTGTATTAGTGGTATCTTATGATGTTTCTTTTTCTGTGTGACTTATTTCAGTTAGAATCATCATACCTGAATCCACTCATTATGCTGCTATGGGCCTGATGACATAGATGTCATTGCTGAGTGATATTGCATTGTACGTAAGTACCACAACTTCTTTATCCATTTTTCGCTTTATGTGATATTGAACTTGTACCGTAAACGAGTTTCTTGTAAACAGAGCCATCCCAAACTTTGGGGTGGCTGTGTCTTTTTGATTTTAATTTCCCTAAGCTGCAGGACCATAAGTGGAAGTGCCCTAGGCTCTGTTGCTTTGTTTTTTAGATGTTTCAGGAAACACCATACACTTCTCCCGAGTGGCTGTTGGCAATTTACATCCCGCCCATCAGCATAACAAGGCTCCCAGTTCTCCATGGCCTGTCCTGCCTTTCTGGATTTTACACTTTTTTCAGATGGCCCTTTTGACGGGGGGGAAGTGAGACTTCATTGTAGTGCAGATTTCCTTTGCAAGCTTGCTTGGTTGGCCAAAAAGGGCATATGCGTTTTTTCCTGAATATATTCAGGAAAAAACGCATACGCCCTTTTTGGCCAAGTGCATCATTGTCGACCTTCTGCCTCTTTTCCTATGCTTTAAATGCAATTCCAGTCTACCTCCTGAAATCGGTTTCCTGCAATTCTGCCCGGCTTTCAAGTCCTCTTGGCAGCCTTACTTCAGTATATTTTTGGATGATAGCTGTCATTTATAACTCTGCAGGTTTGTGAATTACAGTGCCCCTGAGCTCCTTTCTTCAACTCGCTTTCTTGTGAGCTGGCCGCAACACCGCAGGATTGCTTCAGGCCCTAATCTGGTTCCGGCATGGCACGCTGAGCCTTTGGTTAATTCCTCTTCCTGGTGGGAAATGAGAGTTAAATTTTCCCGTCCAGACACCTCCAGCTAGTCTCTCATTGGTTCTCCCTATTCCTGTTCATCTTCCGCGGAATTTGCAAACTGGGCCAAACAGGAGGTTAAAGGCACTGACTCTCCAAGTCGGGAGAGTGTTAGTAAAGCATCTGGAATGTTGCACCCGAGTACCAGGGGACGAGAACTGAGACATATTTCAACACGTCTCCCGATCACACGGTTGATCATACTCTGGGTTCCACATGCATGTTTTAGCTGAAGGAAGAATCCCTTAAACCTGGAGAGTTGAGACCCGTGGAATGGGTACCATGCAATATGACTTCAAAGGGTCTTCATTTGCTCACCAAAACTCTCCAATCCTATCACTGCTGCGTTTTTGCCCCTGTACTCACGATTGATTCACTTTCAGAGACATAGCAATCCATAGGTTTTAAGATACTTACTAGTCAGGTACATTATTAGGCGTTTAATATGGGGTTTTGAGTCCATTTCGTTGAGCAAGGAGTAGCTCTTGTCTATTACATATTTGGCTTAAGGAACTTTATCTGTGCTCATTTCAATCTCTGGTTTTATGCAGCACCCCAACTCACCTTTCCCCTTAAGCAAGCATAAGTTGATTTTCTAAATTTGGGACCATGTTCTGTTTTGAAATTCAGTTCCTGTGTAGCCAAGTTTACATTCCGTGTATTAGTGATATCTTATGATGTTTCTTTTTCTGTGTGACTTATTTCAGTTAGAATCATCATACCTGAATCCACTCATTATGCTGCTATGGGCCTGATGACATAGATGTCATTGCTGAGTGATATTGCATTGTACGTAAGTACCACAACTTCTTTATCCATTTTTCGCTTTATGCGATATTGAACTTGTACCGTAAACGAGTTTCTTGTAAACAGAGCCATCCCAAACCTTGGGGTGGCTGTGTCTTTTTGATTTTAATTTCCCTAAGCTGCAGGACCATAAGTGGAAGTGCCCTAGGCTCTGTTGCTTTGTTTTTTAGATGTTTCAGGAAACACCATACACTTCTCCCCAGTGGCTGTTGGCAATTTACATCCCGCCCATCAGCATAACAAGGCTCCCAGTTCTCCATGGCCTGTCCTGCCTTTCTGGATTTTACACTTTTTTCAGATGGCCCTTTTGACGGGGGGGAAGTGAGACTTCATTGTAGTGCAGATTTCCTTTGCAAGCTTGCTTGGTTGGCCAAAAAGGGCGTATGCGTTTTTTCCTGAATATATTCAGGAAAAAACGCATACGCCCTTTTTGGCCAAGTGCATCATTGTCGACCTTCTGCCTCTTTTCCTATGCTTTAAATGCAATTCCAGTCTACCTCCTGAAATCGGTTTCCTGCAATTCTGCCCGGCTTTCAAGTCCTCTTGGCAGCCTTACTTCAGTATATTTTTGGATGATAGCTGTCATTTATAACTCTGCAGGTTTGTGAATTACAGTGCCCCTGAGCTCCTTTCTTCAACTCGCTTTCTTGTGAGCTGGCCGCAACACCGCAGGATTGCTTCAGGCCCTAATCTGGTTCCGGCATGGCACGCTGAGCCTTTGGTTAATTCCTCTTCCTGGTGGGAAATGAGAGTTAAATTTTCCCGTCCAGACACCTCCAGCTAGTCTCTCATTGGTTCTCCCTATTCCTGTTCATCTTCCGCGGAATTTGCAAACTGGGCCAAACAGGGGGTTAAAGGCACTGACTCTCCAAGTCGGGAGAGTGTTAGTAAAGCATCTGGAATGTTGCACCCGAGTACCAGGGGACGAGAACTGAGACATATTTCAACACGTCTCCCGATCACACGGTTGATCATACTCTGGGTTCCACATGCATGTTTTAGCTGAAGGAAGAATCCCTTAAACCTGGAGAGTTGAGACCCGTGGAATGGGTACCATGCAATATGACTTCAAAGGGTCTTCATTTGCTCACCAAAACTCTCCAATCCTATCACTGCTGCGTTTTTGCCCCTGTACTCACGATTGATTCACTTTCAGAGACATAGCAATCCATAGGTTTTAAGATACTTACTAGTCAGGTACATTATTAGGCGTTTAATATGGGGTTTTGAGTCCATTTCGTTGAGCAAGGAGTAGCTCTTGTCTATTACATATTTGGCTTAAGGAACTTTATCTGTGCTCATTTCAATCTCTGGTTTTATGCAGCACCCCAACTCACCTTTCCCCTTAAGCAAGCATAAGTTGATTTTCTAAATTTGGGACCATGTTCTGTTTTGAAATTCAGTTCCTGTGTAGCCAAGTTTACATTCCGTGTATTAGTGATATCTTATGATGTTTCTTTTTCTGTGTGACTTATTTCAGTTAGAATCATCATACCTGAATCCACTCATTATGCTGCTATGGGCCTGATGACATAGATGTCATTGCTGAGTGATATTGCATTGTACGTAAGTACCACAACTTCTTTATCCATTTTTCGCTTTATGCGATATTGAACTTGTACCGTAAACGAGTTTCTTGTAAACAGAGCCATCCCAAACTTTGGGGTGGCTGTGTCTTTTTGATTTTAATTTCCCTAAGCTGCAGGACCATAAGTGGAAGTGCCCTAGGCTCTGTTGCTTTGTTTTTTAGATGTTTCAGGAAACACCATACACTTCTCCCGAGTGGCTGTTGGCAATTTACATCCCGCCCATCAGCATAACAAGGCTCCCAGTTCTCCATGGCCTGTCCTGCCTTTCTGGATTTTACACTTTTTTCAGATGGCCCTTTTGACGGGGGGGGGGGGAAGTGAGACTTCATTGTAGTGCAGATTTCCTTTGCAAGCTTGCTTGGTTGGCCAAAAAGGGCGTATGCGTTTTTTCCTGAATATATTCAGGAAAAAACGCATACGCCCTTTTTGGCCAAGTGCATCATTGTCGACCTTCTGCCTCTTTTCCTATGCTTTAAATGCAATTCCAGTCTACCTCCTGAAATCAGTTTCCTGCAATTCTGCCCGGCTTTCAAGTCCTCTTGGCAGCCTTACTTCAGTATATTTTTGGATGATAGCTGTCATTTATAACTCTGCAGGTTTGTGAATTAGAGTGCCCCTGAGCTCCTTTGTTCAACTCGCTTTCTTGTGAGCTGGCCGCAACACCGCAGGATTGCTTCAGGCCCTAATCTGGTTCCGGCATGGCACGCTGAGCCTTTGGTTAATTCCTCTTCCTGGTGGGAAATGAGAGTTAAATTTTCCCGTCCAGACACCTCCAGCTAGTCTCTCATTGGTTCTCCCTATTCCTGTTCATCTTCCGCGGAATTTGCAAACTGGGCCAAACAGGAGGTTAAAGGCACTGACTCTCCAAGTCGGGAGAGTGTTAGTAAAGCATCTGGAATGTTGCACCCGAGTATCAGGGGACGAGAACTGAGACATATTTCAACACGTCTCCCGATCACACGGTTGATCATACTCTGGGTTCCACATGCATGTTTTAGCTGAAGGAAGAATCCCTTAAACCTGGAGAGTTGAGACCCGTGGAATGGGTACCATGCAATATGACTTCAAAGGGTCTTCATTTGCTCACCAAAACTCTCCAATCCTATCACTGCTGCGTTTTTGCCCCTGTACTCACGATTGATTCACTTTCAGAGACATAGCAATCCATAGGTTTTAAGATACTTACTAGTCAGGTACATTATTAGGCGTTTAATATGGGGTTTTGAGTCCATTTCGTTGAGCAAGGAGTAGCTCTTGTCTATTACATATTTGGCTTAAGGAACTTTATCTGTGCTCATTTCAATCTCTGGTTTTATGCAGCACCCCAACTCACCTTTCCCCTTAAGCAAGCATAAGTTGATTTTCTAAATTTGGGACCATGTTCTGTTTTGAAATTCAGTTCCTGTGTAGCCAAGTTTACATTCCGTGTATTAGTGATATCTTATGATGTTTCTTTTTCTGTGTGACTTATTTCAGTTAGAATCATCATACCTGAATCCACTCATTATGCTGCTATGGGCCTGATGACATAGATGTCATTGCTGAGTGATATTGCATTGTACGTAAGTACCACAACTTCTTTATCCATTTTTCGCTTTATGCGATATTGAACTTGTACCGTAAACGAGTTTCTTGTAAACAGAGCCATCCCAAACTTTGGGGTGGCTGTGTCTTTTTGATTTTAATTTCCCTAAGCTGCAGGACCATAAATGGAAGTGCCCTAGGCTCTGTTGCTTTGTTTTTTAGATGTTTCAGGAAACACCATACACTTCTCCCCAGTGGCTGTTGGCAATTTACATCCCGCCCATCAGCATAACAAGGCTCCCAGTTCTCCATGGCCTGTCCTGCCTTTCTGGATTTTACACTTTTTTCAGATGGCCCTTTTGACGGGGGGGAAGTGAGACTTCATTGTAGTGCAGATTTCCTTTGCAAGCTTGCTTGGTTGGCCAAAAAGGGCGTATGCGTTTTTTCCTGAATATATTCAGGAAAAAACGCATACGCCCTTTTTGGCCAAGTGCATCATTGTCGACCTTCTGCCTCTTTTCCTATGCTTTAAATGCAATTCCAGTCTACCTCCTGAAATCGGTTTCCTGCAATTCTGCCCGGCTTTCAAGTCCTCTTGGCAGCCTTACTTCAGTATATTTTTGGACGATAGCTGTCATTTATAACTCTGCAGGTTTGTGAATTACAGTGCCCCTGAGCTCCTTTCTTCAACTCGCTTTCTTGTGAGCTGGCCGCAACACCGCAGGATTGCTTCAGGCCCTAATCTGGTTCCGGCATGGCACGCTGAGCCTTTGGTTAATTCCTCTTCCTGGTGGGAAATGAGAGTTAAATTTTCCCGTCCAGACACCTCCAGCTAGTCTCTCATTGGTTCTCCCTATTCCTGTTCATCTTCCGCGGAATTTGCAAACTGGGCCAAACAGGAGGTTAAAGACACTGACTCTCCAAGTCGGGAGAGTGTTAGTAAAGCATCTGGAATGTTGCACCCGAGTACCAGGAGACGAGAACTGAGACATATTTCAACACGTCTCCCGATCACACGGTTGATCATACTCTGGGTTCCACATGCATGTTTTAGCTGAAGGAAGAATCCCTTAAACCTGGAGAGTTGAGACCCGTGGAATGGGTACCATGCAATATGACTTCAAAGGGTCTTCATTTGCTCACCAAAACTCTCCAATCCTATCACTGCTGCGTTTTTGCCCCTGTACTCACGATTGATTCACTTTCAGAGACATAGCAATCCATAGGTTTTAAGATACTTACTAGTCAGGTACATTATTAGGCGTTTAATATGGGGTTTTGAGTCCATTTCGTTGAGCAAGGAGTAGCTCTTGTCTATTACATATTTGGCTTAAGGAACTTTATCTGTGCTCATTTCAATCTCTGGTTTTATGCAGCACCCCAACTCACCTTTCCCCTTAAGCAAGCATAAGTTGGTTTTCTCAATTTGAGACCCTCTTTTTTTTGTAATCCAGTTCCTGTGTAGCCAAGTTTACAGTCCATGTATTAGTGATATCTTGTGATGTTTCTGTTTCTGTGTGACTTATTTCAGTTAGAGTCATCATACTTGAATCCACTCATTATGCTGCTACGGGCCTGATGACATAGATTTCATTGCTGAGTGATATTGCATTGTACGTAAGTACCACAACTTCTTTATCCATTTTTTGCTATCTGCGATATTGAACTTGTACCGTAAATGAGGTTCTTGTAAACAGAGCCATCCCAAACTTTGGGGTGGCTGTGTCTTTTTGATTTTCATTTCCCTAAGCTATAGGACCATAAGTGGAAGTGCCCTAGGCTCTGTTGCTTTGTTTTTTACATGTTTCAGGAAACACCATACAGTTCTCCCGAGTGGCTGTTGGCAATTTACATCCCGCCCATCAGCATAACAAGGCTCCCAGTTCTCCATGGCCTGTCCTGCCTTTCTGGATTTTACACTTTTTTCAGATGGCCGTTTTGACCGGGGGAAAGTGAGACTTCATTGTAGTGCAGATTTCCTTTGCAAGCTTGCTTGGTTGGCCAAAAAGTGCGTATGCGATTTTTCCTGAATATAATCAGGAAAAAATGCATACGCCCTCTTTGGCCAAGTGCATCATTGTCGACGTTCTGCCTCTTTTCCTATGCTTTAAATGCAATTCCAGTCTACCTCCTGATATCGGTTTCCTGCAATTTTGGCCTGCTTTCAAGTCCGCTTCGCAGCCTTGCTTCAGTATATTTTTGGACGATAGCTGTCATTTATAACTCTGCAGGTTTGTGAATTACAGTGCTCTTGAGCTCCTTTTTTCAACTCGCTTTCTTGTGAGCTGCCCGCAACACCGCAGGATTGCTTCAGGCCCTAATCTGGGTCC
Source organism: Orcinus orca (assembly GCF_937001465.1). Taxonomy (NCBI): domain Eukaryota; kingdom Metazoa; phylum Chordata; class Mammalia; order Artiodactyla; family Delphinidae; genus Orcinus; species Orcinus orca. The sequence goes on along the minus strand of NW_026043799.1, from coordinate 82,061 downwards.
GGCACGGCACGCTGAGCCTTTGGCTAATCCTCTTCCTCGTGTGAAATATGAGTTAAATTTGCTCGTCCAGACACCTCCAGCTAGTCTCTCATTGGTTCTCCCTATTCCTGTTCATCTTCCGCAGAAATTGCAAACTGGGCCAAACAGGAGGTTAAAGGCACTGACTCTCCAAGTCGGCAGAGCGTTACTAAAGCGTCTGGAATTTTGCACCTGAGTACCAGGGGACGAGAACTGAGACATATTGGAACACGTCTCCCGATCACACGGTTGATCATACTCTGGGTTCCACAAGCATGTTTTAGCTGAAGGAAGAATCCCTTAAACCTGGAGAATTGAGAACCGTGGAATGGGTACCATGCAATATGACTTCAAAGGGTCTTCATTTGCTCACCAAACCTCTCCAATCCTATCACTGCTGCATTTATGCCCCTGCACACATGCCTGATTCTCTTTCGGAGACATAGCAATCCATAGGTTTTAAGATATTTACTAGTCAGGTACATTCTTAGGCGTTTAATATGGGGTGTTGAGTCCATTTCGTTGAGCAAGGAGTGGCTCTTGTCTATTACATATTTGGCTTAAGGAACTTTATCTGTGATCATTTCAAACTCTGGTTTTATGCAGCACCCCAACTCACCTTTCCCCTTAAGCAAACATAAGTTGGTTTTCTAAATTTGAGACCCTGTTCTGTTTTGTAATCCAGTTCCTGTGTCGCCAAGTTTACATTCCGTGGATTAGTGATATCTTATGATGTTTCTTTTTCTGTGTGACTTATTTCAGTTAGAATCATCATACCTGAATCCACTCATTATGCTGCTACGGTGCTGATGACATAGATGTCATTGTTGAGTGATATTGCATTGTACGTAAGTACCACAACTTCTTTATCCATTTTTCGCTTTCTGCGATATTGAACTTGTACCGTAAACGAGGTTCTTGTAAACAGAGCCGTCCCAAACTTTGGGGTGGCTGTGTCTTTTTGATTTTAATTTCCCTAAGCTACAGGACCATAAGTGGAAGTACCCTAGGCTCTGTTGCTTTCTTTCTTAGATGTTTCAGGAAACACCATACACTTCTCCCGAGTGGCTGTTGGCAATTTACATCCCGCCCATCAGCATAACAAGGCTCCGAGTTCTCCATGGCCTGTCCTGCCTTTCTGGATTTTACAATTATTTCAGAAGGCCCTTTTCACCAGGGGGAAGTGAGACTTCATTGTAGTTCAGATTTCCTTTGCAAGCTTGCTTGGTTGGCCAAAAAGTGCGTATGCGTTTTTTCCTGATTATATTCAGGATAAAACGCATACGCCCTTTTTGGCCAAGTGCATCATTGTCCACGTTCTGCCTCTTTTCCTATGCTTTAAATGCAATTCCAGTCTACCTTCTGAAATCGGTTTCCTGCAATTCTGCCCCGCTTTCAAGTCCTCTTGGCAGCCTTACTTCAGTATATTTTTGGACGATAGCTGTCATTTATAACTCTGCAGGTTTGTGAATTACCGTGCCCCTGAGCTCCTTTCTTCAACTCGCTTTCTTGTGAGCTGGCCGCAACACCGCAGGATTGCTTCAGGCCCTAATCAGGTTCCAGCACGCCACGCTGAGCCTTCGGTTAATTCCTCTTCCTGGTGGGAAATTAGAGTTAAATTTGCTCGTCCAGACACCCCCAGCTAGTCTCTCATTGGTTCTCCCTATTCCTGTTCATCTTCCGCAGAAATTGCAAACTGGGCCAAACAGGAGGTTAAAGGCACTGACTCTCCAAGTCGGGAGAGTGTTAGTAAAGCATCTGGAATGTTGCACCCGAGTACCACGGGATGAGAACTGAGACATATTTGAACACGTCTCCCGATCACACGGTTGATCATACTCTGGGTTCCACATGCATGTTTTAGCTGAAGGAAGAATCCCTTAAACCTGGAAAGTTGAGACCTGTGGAATGGGTACCATGCAATATTATTTCAAAGGGTCTTCATTTGCTCACCGAACCTCTCCAATCCTATCACTGCTGCGTTTATGCCCCTCTACACACGCTTGATTCTCTTTCGGAGACATAGCATTCCATAGGTTTTAAGATACTTACTAGTCAGGTACATTATTAGGCGTTTAATATGGGGTGTTGAGTCCATTTCGTTGAGCAAGGAGTAGCTCTTGTCTATTCCATATTTGGCTTAAGGAACTTTATCTGTGCTCATTTCAATCTCTGCTTTTATGCAGCATGCTAACTCACCTTTCCCCTTAAGCAAGCATAAGTTGGTTTTCTAAATTTGAGACCCTGTTCTCTTTTGTAATCCATTTCCTGTGTAGCCAAGTTTACATTCCGTGTATTAGTGATATCTTATGAGGTTTCTTTTTCTGTGTGACTTATTTCAGTTAGAATCATCATACCTGAATCCACTCATTATGGTGCTACGGGCCTGATGACATAGATTTCATTGCTGAGTGATATTGCATTGTACGTAAGTACCACAACTTCTTTATCCATTTTTCGCTTTCTGCGATATTGAACTTGTACCGTAAACGAGGTTCTTGTAAACAGAGCCGTCCCAAACTTTGGGGTGGCTGCGTCTTTTTGATTTTAATTTCCCTAAGCTATAGGACCATAAGTGGAAGTGCCCTAGGCTCTGTTGCTTTGTTTTTTAGATGTTTCAGGAAACACCATACATTTCTCCCTAGTGGCTGTTGGCAATTTACATCCGGCCCATCAGCATAACAAGGCTCCCAGTTCTCCATGGCCTGTCCTGCCTTTCTGGATTTTACACTTTTTTCAGATGGCCCTTTTCACCGGGGGGAAGTGAGACTTCATTATAGTGCAGATTTCCTTTGCAAGCTTGCTTGGTTGGCCAAAAAGGGCGTATGCGTTTTTTTCTGAATATATTCAGGAAAAAACGCATACGCCCTTTTTGGCCAAGTGCATCATTGTCGACGTTCTGCCTCTTTTCCTATGCTTTAAATGCAATTCCAGTCTACCTCCTGAAATCGGTTTCCTGCAATTGTGCCTTGCTTTCAATGCCTCTTCATAGCCTTATCTCAATATATTTTTTGAAAATAGTTGGCCTTTATAACTCTGCAGGTTTTTGAATTGCAGTGGCCCTTAGCTCCATTTTTCAGCTCTTATTTTTGTTATCTTGCCTCATAACCACAGGATTCCTTCAGGCCCTATTCTTCTTCTGGGGCACCTTGCTGTGCCTTTGGTTAATTCTTCTTACTGATGTGAAATTAGAGTGACATGTGCCCATTGACACTGTTACAGCTAGTTTCCCCTTGGTTCCCCCTATTCCCATTCATCCTCCGCACTAACTGCAGACTGTGCGATACCAGAACTTAAAGGCATTGACTCTCCATGTGGGGATATTGTTAGTAAAGCGGCTGGAATGTCGATCTGGAGCCCCAGGAGAGGAAAAATGATGTGTGTTTTAGAAACCTTTCCCGATCATATGGTATACCAGTCGCTGGGTTTCCCAAGCATGGTTTAGCTGTAGGAAGATTCCCTTCAACCTGGAGTTTTGGGACCCTTGGAATGAGTAGCATGAAGTATTGCATTAAACTTTTGGCAGTTGCTCACCAAAGCTCACCAATCCTCTCAGCCCCAAGTGTCCAGCCTTATGTCTTATCCAGCTGTGGGTTTATATGTGGTCAATCCAGGTTGCATCACAGCCCCTGAGCAAATTTTGTAAGAATTTTTCTCTCTTTCATTGTTTCTGCGTTTTGTTTTTAAAATTTATTTCTATAATGGGGTTTAGCTCATTTTCACTGCTGTGTTTGTGCCGCTCTGCACACACTTGATTCCCTTATGGAGATATATCAATACATGGGTTTTAAGATTCTTATTACTCAGATATATTTCTCTGCGGTGTATAGGGTGTGTTGAGGCCAGTTCATTGAGCAAGGTGTAGATCTTGTCTAATATCTATTTGGTTTATTGAACGGTATCTGTGCTAATTTCAAACTCTGGTTTTATGCATCACCCCACCTTTCCTTTCCCCTTAAGCTGACATAAGTGTGTTTTCTAAATGTGAGACACTGTTCTGTTCTGTAATTCATTTCTTGTGCAGCCATATTTACCCTCCCTCTATAAGTGATATCTTATGATATGTTTCTTTTTCTGTTTGACTTATTTCAAGTAGTATTATCGGACCTAAATCCACTCTTTATCCTTCTACTAGCCTTATTACCTTGATTTCATGGTGAAGAGATATTCCATTGTACATAAGTACCACATCTTCTTTATCCATTGTTCTCTTTCCTGGGATATTTAAGGTGTACTGAAGTTGAGGTTCTTGTAAACAGAGTAGCCCTAAACTGTGGTGTGCTTGTGTCTTGTTGATTTTTAGACTTCCCTAGATATACTCCCATGATTGGAAGTGTCCTATGCTCTGTAGCTCTGTTTTTTAGATGATTTAGGAACCACCATACACTTCTCCAGAGTGGCTCTTGGCAGTTCACACACTGCCCATCAGCGTATAAAGGCTCCCTGTTCTCTATGGCCTGTCCTGCATTTCTGGTTTTTACAATTTTTTAGGATGGCCCTTTTGACCGGTGGGAAATGAGACTTCTTTGTTGTGCACATTTGCATTGCTTGCTTGCTTCGTTGCCCATAAAGTGCGTATGCGTTATTTCCTGGATATAATCAGGAAAAAACGCATACGCCCTTTTGGGCCAACTGCATCATTGTCGAAATTCTGCCGCTTTTCATGTGCTTTAAAGACGAGTCCAATCTATCTCTTGAAATCTGTTTCTTGCAATTCTGTCTTGCATTCAGATCCTCTTCTTTGCCTTACCTCAACATATTTTTGGACGTTAGTTTTCATTTATAACTCTGCAGGTTTGTGAATTGCAGTGACCCTGAGCTCCATTTTTTAAGTTGCTCTTTTGTGAGCTGGCCTCAAACCCGCAGGATTGCTTCAGGCCCTATTTTGGCTCCGGCGAGGCGGGCTGAGCCTTTTTTCAATTCTTATTCTTAATGGGAAATTAGAGTGATATGTGCCCGTCCAAACCCCTACAACTATTCTCTCATTGGTTCCCCCTCTTCCCATTCATCCTCCTCACAATTTGCAAAATGTGTGAAACAGAAGTTGAAATGTGCTGATTCTCCAAGTGGGGAGATTCTAAGTAACGTGGCTGGAACGGTGAACAGGAGCACCAGGAGAGGATAAATGAGCTGCATTTTAGACACATCTCCCGATCACATGGTGTACAGTCCTCTGGGTTTTCCATGCATGTTTTAGCTGTAGGAAGATCCCTTGAACCTGCAGATTTGGGACCCATTGAATGGGTACCAGGTAGTATTACTTTAAAGGGTGTGCATTTCCTCACCCAACCTCACATTTCTCTTAGTGCAAACAGTTTCCAGCCTTATGTCTCATCCTGCTGTGGGTCTAGATGTGTTCAATCCATGTTGCATCACCGTCCCTGAGGAAAAGTTGTAAGAGGTTTTCTCTGTCTCTCTGTCGTTTATTTTTTTCAATTTATTACTATATTGGTTACAGCTGATTTTCAAAGCTCTGTTTCTTGCTGCTGTACATCCACTTGATTCACGTACAGAGAGACATCAGTAAATTCTTTTTCAGATTCTTACCAGTCGTATATATTCTTTTCCGGTGACTTGAGTGTGCTGAGTGCAGTTCTTTTAGCTACCGTGTAGGCCTTGTTGATTATCAGTTTGGTATTTGGAATGGTATCTTTGCTAATTTCAACCTCCTGGATGATGCCTCACCCCTCCCCACCTTTCCCGTTTAGCAGCCTTATGCGTGTTTTCTACATATTTGACTATGTTTTTGTTTTGTAATTTATTTCATGTGTAGCCATTTTGGATTCCACCTTTAAGTGATATCTTATGATATGTGTCTTTTTCTTTTTGAATTATGTCACTTAGAAAGATCATACGTAACTCCTCCGGAGTTGTTACAACTGGCCATATTTCATTGATTTCCAGGCTGAATAATATTCCACTCTACCTAAGTACCACATCTCTATCCATTTTTTCCCTCCAGAGACATTTAAGTTATATCCTAGTCGAGGATCTTTTAAACAGAGAGGGGGTAAACATTGGGGTGCCTGTGTCCTCTCAATTTTTGTTTTTCCCAAGATATACGCCCATGAGTGCAAGTGCCCTATGCTCTGTAGCTCATTTTTTAGATGCTTTAGTAAACACAATACACTTCTCCAGAATGGCCGTTGGCAATATACATTTCCACTATAAGTCTCACAGGGCTCCCTCTTCTCCTTGCCCTGTCCTGCATTTCTGTTGTTTACGCTTTATGAGGATGGCTCTTCTGACTGATGCGAAGTGATATCTTTTGTAGTATTGACTTCCAGTGCCCACCTGTTTGGTTGGCTAAAAAAGTGTATGCCCTTTTCTTGAATATATACAGAAAAAAACGCATACACCCTTTTTGGCCAACTGCAATGTTGGCAATGTTCAGCTCCTTTTCTTGTGCTTAATGGCGAGTCCTTTCTACCTCCTCAAATCCCTTTCCTGCCATTCTCCCTTGCTTACAAGTCCTTTTCTCTGACTTTCCTCAAGACATTTTTCAGTGATGGATATTTTCAACTCTGCAGTTTCATGAATTTTACTGCCCCTGAGTTCCATTGTTCAACTTGTGTTTATGGGAACTGGCCACAAAGCAGCGGGATTTCCTCAAGCCCTATACTGTTTCCATGGCCAAACCCAGCCTTTGGTCAGTTCATCTTCCTGATTGGAAATTAGAGTAACATGTGCCTGTCTGAACACCTAGGACTTGTCTCTCATTGTTCCTCATCCTTCTGCTTCATCCTCTGGACAAATTCCAAACTGTACGCAACAGGATGTTGACAGTGCTGACATCTCCAAGTGGGGAGACTGTTAGTAAAGACGCTGGAGGGGTGAACCCGAGCACCAGGAGATGAGGAGATGAGATGCCTTTTCCAAACTCTTCCCGATCAGACGGTATATCATCCTCTGGGTGTGACAGACATGTTTTAGCAGTAGGAAGAGTCCCATTCATGTAAGGAGAACACCAGGGCTTTTTCAAAATCAGTGTCTCCCCGAAACCCAAACTGGGGAATTTTTTAAGCTACGGCTACACATATGTTCATTAAGGGCCTTGGGAAGTAGGCAGAGTCCAAACTTTAGATGATTGAAGTCTTCAGGGTCAGAAGCACTCACCACCAGCTTCCCTTAGGTTACACTTTAACTGTCATTGATAGATGATGTCAATAAAAATATCTATTCTTTTTCAGATTATTTCCCCTTATAGCTTATTGCAAAATGTTGAGTGTAGTTCCCTGTGCTATACAGTAGTTCCTTGTTGATGATCTATTTTATACATGGCAGTGTGTATGTGTTAATCCCAAACTGTTAATTTATCCCTCCTCCCACCTTTCCCCTTTGGTAATAATAAATTATAAGATTTTATACTTCTCAGAAATGGGGGAGCTGAAAGAGAGGTATCATTTTCAATGGAAAAGCATTTAAAACAAGATTGAAGCTTTAACCAAGATTATTAGATGTACATCCTTGGAAAGAAATCACTTCGTTTCTCTAATATTGACCTGACAAATAAGACAAACCTTTTCACTGAACTTGCTTATAATAAAGTGATGGAAATATCAAATGGAAGTGTTAGAAACATCTTATTTTACCTGAGCCTTATACACTGTTCTATGTTAACTACAGTTTGGCTCACACATCTGTTCATTGAGGTTACAATAGTCTCAATTTCTGTTACTGATCCTCCAGAGTGGACCCCAACAAGTGACCCCTGCCCAGTGTCATTGGGGCCAACAGATCGAGACTGAGTTTGGTTCACAAGCAAAGGAAACTTTATATTTTGATCAGAGAATGGAGAGGTGAGAGCATGCACTACCCCGTGGGCTGTGGGCTGGGCTGCTGTGTAGAGATCCTGTCAGAGTCAGTGGGAGGGAGGGGGCGGAGCTCTCGAGGGCCGGGTTGGCTGCAGCTCAGGCTCTATATCGCGGAGTCTGCACTGGGCCCCAGGAGCTGAGGTGTCGACCCAGCCATTCTGCACTAGGAAATCTGGTCTGAAGTGCCGGGTGTGGAACCTCTGCATGCGGGACCCTAGGAGCACATGAAATTAGACAAAGCACAAAGGATAAAAACGGTTAGACTTGACTTTATTGCCCAGATTCTATTTTTATCTCCCAGGGATTTTTAATGGGCTTTGCTGGGGACAAACCCCTCCTCTGCCTTTTGTCCCGTTCCTCATTCTTGGAGTGCTGAGGGTGCAGACCCTTCTTTTGTAACTGCTGAGTGCTGAGTTGGGAGCCCTCATACCCGGGGGCGAGGGTCAGAGCTTCTCCCCAGCAGCCTCCAGATGACGTTGATTGTCCCCAGGCCCCCTGCCTCCCTGCTCGTCCACCTGAGCACCAGCATTGGAAGTGTTATAGATTCTAATGACCTTTAAGGGTCCAGGAAAGAGATGTGCAGAGACGCTGTGGGGACCGGTGTCACCCCGCCCCACATTTGTTCGGCCACCTTAGGCTGAGCGTTTCTGCCAGCCTAGATGCTCTGACCAGTAGTCTGCGCTTTCTTCAATTAGGCCCCTGAATTAACGTACAAACAGCACCAGGTGTCAGAGCCCTGCCCGCTCAACTCCCAGACAGTCCAGGGTCAGTGCTGATCAAGGACCATGATGGCCACTGAGTCAACAGCCTTTTTTTTTTTGAACAGTAAATTAAAGGACCATTTTGGGGGTTTTTTTGTATTTATTTAATTGTTGGCTATGCTAGGTCATTTCTGTGTGAGGGCTTTCCCTATTTGCGGCAAGCGGGGGCCACTCCTCATCGCAGTGCGCAGGCCTCTCACTATCGCGGCCTCTCTTGTTGTGGAGCACAGGCTCCAGACGCGCAGGCTCAGCAGTTGTGGCTCACGGGCCTAGTTGCTCCGCGGCATGGAGGATCCTCCCAGACCAAGGCTCGAACCCGCGTCCCCTGCATTGGCAGGCAGACTCTCAACCACTGCGCCACCAGGGAAGCCCACCTCAACAGCCTTTTGAAGTAAACAGGAGTCCAGCCAGTCTCATTGGCCACCATCATCACGGTGTCTGTAGGCTTTTCTATGGTGACAGTGTGATATATGGTTCCCCCGCCATGATTATTAGCTCCCCTCTGGGTGCAGTAAGTCCTGCAAGCAGTAGTCTACTCTTTTGGGACACACTCTTGTTGTTTTATGAGAGAAACTCCAGGTCAAGTGATGTTCACATGAGTCGTCATGGTGCCCTGTTGCCCCGGGTTATCTCTCTGGATGTTGGAGTTGGAAGGCCTCCTCACTCGAGGTTGGTGTGCCCACAGAGCGAACCCTGCAACTTCAGAGCATGGTTGGTGGTTAGGATCACCATGTGGGGTCCTTTTCCCTTAGGAGGGAGGTGGCCTTTGAGGATGCTGATTTCCAGGTTTTTAGATACCGCCAGTATCTTGGCCAGATGTGGCAGTGGGCCAAGCCCCTTGGTGACCGTAGTTTATCCTACCTGGATGGCATTCTTGCATTGTTCCATTTCAAGTGGTCCCAGTTTTTGCACTAATTCTCCAATGGCGATTCACCTTTCACCGGGAATGTAAAGGTCAAAGGGTTTAGCTAAATTAGGGAGTTCCGGTGCAAGGGTCTGAATTGACTGCTCTTTCCATTCTTGAAAGGCCACTTCTGGATTCTATTCAAAAGGATCATCAACTTTTCCTTTCAGTGTTTCATATAGAGGCCCAGCTAGTAGACTGTAGTTAGGGATCCAGAAGCAGCAAACCCTGGCCTCCCCAGGAACCCCTAAGCTGTCTTCTAGTTTTAGAAAGGGGTAAGGCTGAAAATGGTTTCTTTCCTTTCCTGGGATGGGCTTCTCCGACCTTCTGTGAGAATGAAGCCCAGGCAGGTCACCGCAGTCTGTGATATTTGAGCTTTTTCTTGGACAACTTCTATCCTTTATTGGCTTGGTAGTTCAGAGGCCTCCTTAGTAGGGCTGGCGATCAGAATGTCGTCTGCGTACTGAAGGAGGGTTTCCTTTTCCAGAGGTAGAACTTTTAGGTCTTTAGCTAAGCTTTCCCCAAAGATGGTGTGGGAATTTTTGCACCCTTGGGGCAAGACGGCCCAGAAGTATTGTTTTAGTTGTATGTTGAGTCCTGCCACTCACAAGCCAAAATTTCTTGTGACTCTGGGACTAATGGAATACAAAAGAAGGCATCATTGAAGACTAATACAGAATACCATGTCCTGGTGGTTGGTAGAATGACCAGCAGGGTGTAGGAATTAGAAGCAGTTGGAGGTATATCCTCGGTGGCTTCACTGACTGTCCTGACATCCTTTACCAGGTCCCCAGCGCCCAGTGGGCTCTCGTGGTCAGACCAATGCCAGAATATGGAGCTCACCTGGGCAGGTACCCCACCCCCACACCAGCCCACGGGGCTCTCGTGGTCAGGCCCCTCCCAGGATACAGAGCTACCCTTGCAGGTACCGTGGCAGGGCTGGGCACACAGGAACCGTGCACATAGCCCTCATTGCAGAGCACCCCCAGCTCACCTGTCACTCAGAGCTGACACAGAGCACCTCAGAGCAGGACTGGAACTAACAAACAGCAGCTGCGACAGGTCTGTGACCCTGGGCATCACTCTGTGCGGCCTCCCTCCACCTGGTCTTCCAGAGACTTCCACTGCACCCGGGGCACCAGGCCTCTGTCTCCAACCACCACCCACCCCTCCTCTCCCTGACTCCTGGGTTCCTCTCATTAGCAGAGGGTTTTTTGAAGTTGTCTCCCACTCATGGGCCAGATAAAATGATTAGAAAACAAGCCAAAGCTGCAGCCCCTTGTCTATCCTGACTCTCAGGAGCCCACACCTGTTCCTTGGACCTGGCCGGTTCAGCAAGTTCCATTTTCTGCAACTGTGAGCCCCTGAGGGGTGATGATTGGCTGACCTGGGCAGCCTTACTGTGCCGGCCAGCCCTCCCCAGGTGTGCCTGGGTTGAGATCAATATAAATACCACTCCAGGCAGCAAGAGCCCCTGCAGCCATGCCTGACGCCATTTTCTCTGCCCTGTCAGCAGTCTCGGGGCTGGGCTGGTGGGAGGGAGTGAGAGGCCACGGCTTTGTGGGTGGCCCAGTGTGAGTGGGGCTCTGCTGGACTTTCTGCAGCAGTTGCCAGGCTGCCACCTGCTAAAGAAGAGGATGTGTCACCCATACCTGCTGCTGGAATTTCTCCCTGGGCAGAGGTGAGGAAGGAAAAAAGCAGTGGGGGCAGGGACAGAACGGGTATCTCAGGCAGGGAAATGGAAATCTTCCAGAAGAGCACCCAGGGCCAGGACCATCCTGGCTGGCCTGCAGGCACCAAGTCGGCCAGCATGCTGTCACTTGTGTGGCTCTATGGCCCTTCCTCTAGGCTTTCAAGTCCTTGTATATATTCAGGTGTTTTACCTGGGACGGGTGGGAATAGTTCAGCAGCAACTGGCCTGGGGCTCAGCTCACGTTTACTCACAGATGCCTCGGCACGGTGCCCCAGCTTTGCAATGAGGACGCTTGTTGCATGGGGGCTGCTGGCTGAATGGGAGACGATTCCCCACCACTGACCAACTTCAGAATTGTTTACAACTGGAGCAAGTGCCCTGATACGGTTTTCCTCTGTGGAACTGGTGGGTTCTGTGATTTTTTTCTCTTTTTCGTTTTTGGTTCAAGGTAGATTTTATTCCTCTTTTTTGTATTTACAGATATAAGCATGGAAATAATTTATTCATATAAATACATGTATGTGAAGGGAATAATTGTTTTTTCTGTTTTATTTTTTAAATTTTATTTCTTTTTAATTTTGAATTTTATTTTATATTTTTATACAGCAGGTTCTTATTGGTTATCTATTTTATACATATAAATGTATACATGCCAATCCCAGTCTCTCAACTCCTCCCACCACCACCACCCCAACAGCTTTCCCCCCTTGTTGTCCATACGTTTGTTGTCTACATCTGTTGCTCTATTTATGCCTTGCAAAATGGTTAACCTGTACAGTATTTCTAGGTTCCACATATATGCATGAATATACAAGATTTGTTTTTCTCTTTCTGACTTACTTCACTCTGTATGACACTCTCTAGATCCATCGACGTCTCTACAAATGACCCAATTTCATTCCTTTTCATGGCTTACTAATATTCCATTTTATATATGTACCACAGCTTTATGCATTCGTCTGTCTGTGGGCATTTAGGTTGCTTCCATTACCTCGATATTGTAAAGAGTGAGGCAATGAACATTGCGGTGAATGTCTCTTTTTGATTTATGGTTTTGTCTGGGTATATGTCCAGAACTGGGATTGCTGTATCATATGGTAATTCTACTGTTAGTTTCTTAAGAAACTCCATATTGTTCTCCATAGTGACTGTATCAATTTATATTCCCAACAATAGTGGAAGAGGGTTCCTTTTCTCCACACCCTTTCCAGCATTTTTTGTTTGTAGATTTTCTGATGATGCCCATTCTACCAGGTGTGAGGTGATATCTCATTGTTGAGTCCATTTCCTTGAGCAAGGGGTCGGTCTTGTCTATTACATATTTAGCTTATGGAACGGTATCTGTGCTAATTTCAAACTCAGGTTTTATGCAGCACCCCAACTCACATTCCCCCTTAAGCAAGCATAAGTTGGTTTTCTAAACATGAGACCCTGTTCTGTTTTGTAATTCAGTTCATGAGTAGCCAAGTTCTCATTCCATGTATTAGTGGTACCTTATGATGTTTTTTTTCTGTGTGACATTTTTCACTTAGAATCACCGTGCCTCAATCCACTCATTATGCTGGTACGGGCCTGGTGACATAGTTTTCATTGCTGAGAGGTATTCTGTTGTACGTAAGTACCGCAACTTCTTTATCCATTATTTGCTCTCTGACATATTTAACTTGTGCTGCAGAAGAGGTTCCTGTAAACAGAGCCGTCCCAAATTTTGGGGTGGATGTGTCTTTTTGATTTTAATTTCCCTAAGCTATAGGACCATAAGTGGAAGTGCCCTAGGCTCTGTTGCTTTGTTTTTTAGATGTTTCAGGAAACACCATACACTTCACCCGAGTGGCTGTTGGCAATTTACATCCCGCCCATCAGCATAACAAGGCTCCCAGTTCTCCATGGCCTGTCCTGCCTTTCTGGATTTTACACTTTTTTCAGATGGCCCTTTTGACCGGGGGGAAGTGAGACTTCATTGTAGTGCAGATTTCCTTCGCAAGCTTGCTTGGTTGGCCAAAAAGGGCGTATGCGTTTTTTCCTGAATATATTCAGGAAAAAACGCATACGCCCTTTTTGGCCAAGTGCATCATTGTCGACGTTCTGCCTCTTTTCCTATGCTTTAAATGCAATTCCAGTCTACCTCCTGAAATCGGCTTCCTGCAATTCTGCCCCGCTTTCAAGTCCTCTTGGCAGCCTTACTTCAGTATATTTTTGGACGATAGCTGTCATTTATAACTCTGCAGGTTTGTGAATTACAGTGCCCCGAGCTCCTTTCTTCAACTCGCTTTCTTGTGAGCTGGCCGCAACACCGCAGGATTGCTTCAGGCCCTAATCTGGTTCTGGCACAGCAGGCTGAGCCTTTCGTTAATTCCTCTTCCTGGTGGGAAATGAGAGTTAAATTTGCCCGTCCAGACACCTCCAGCTAGTCTCTCATTGGTTCTCCCTATTCCTGTTCATCTTCCGCGGAATTTGCAAACTGGGCCAAACAGGAGGTTAAAGGCACTGACTCTCCAAGTTGGGAGAGTGTTAGTAAAGCTTCTGGAATGTTGCACCCGAGTACCAGGGGATGAGAACTGAGACATATTTGAACATGACTCACGATCACACGGTTGATCATAGTCTGGGTTCCACATGCATGTTTAGCTGAAGGTAGAATCCCTTAAACCTGGAGAGTTGAGACCTGTGGAATTGGTACCATGCAATATGACTTCAAAGGGTCTTCATTTGCTCACCAAACCTCTCCAATCCTATCACTGCTGCGTTTATGCCCCTGTACTCACGCTTGATTCTCTTTCAGAGACATAGCAATCTATAGGTTTTAAGATACTTACTAGTCAGGTACATTCTTAGGCGTTTAATATGGGGTTTTGAGTCCATTTCGTTGAGCAAGGAGTAGCTCTTTTCTATTCCATATTTGGCTTAAGGAACTTTATCTGTGCTCATTTCAATCTCTGGATTTATGCAGCACCCCAACTCACCTTTCCCCTTAAGCAAGCATAAGTTGGTTTTCTAAATTTGAGACCCTGTTCTGTTTTGTAATCCAGTTCCTGTGTAGCCAAGTTTACATTCCGTGTATTAGTGATATCTTATGATGTTTCTTTTTCTGTGTGACTTATTTCAGATAGAATCATCATACCTGAATCCACTCATTATGCTGCTACGTGCCTGATGGCATAGATTTCTTTGCTGAGTGATATTGCATTGTACGTAAGTACCAACTTCTTTATCCATTTTTCACTTTCTGCGATATTGAAATTGTACCGTAAATGAGGTTCTTCTAAACAGAGCCGTCCCAAATTTTGGGGTGGCTGTGTCTTTTTGATTTTAATTTCCCTAAGCTGTAGGACCATAAGTGGAAGTGCCCTAGGCTCTGTTGCTTTGTTTTTTAGATGTTTCAGGAAACACCATACACTTCTCCCAAGTGGCTGTTGGCAATTTACATCCCACCCATCAGCATAACAAGGCTCCCAGTGCTCCATGACCTGTCCTGCCTTTCTGGATTTTACACTTTTTTCAGATGGCCCTTTTGACCGGGGGGAAGTGACACTTCATTGTAGTGCAGATTTCCTTTGCAAGCTTGCTTGGTTGGCCAAAAAGTGCGTATGCATTTGTTCCTGAATATATTCAGGAAAAAACGCATACGCCCTTTTTGGCCAAGTGCATCATTGTCGACGTTCTGCCTCTTTTCCTATGCTTTAAATGCAATTCCAGTCTACCTCCTGAAATCGGTTTCCTGCAATTCTGCGCCGCTTTCAAGTCCTCTTGGCAACCTTACTTCAGTATATTTTTGGACGATAGCTGTCATTTATAACTCTGCAGGTTTGTGAATTACAGTGCCCCTGAGCTCCTTTCTTCAACTCGCTTTCTTGTGAGCTGGCCGCAACACCGCAGGATTGCTTCAGGCCCTCATCTGGTTCCGGCATGGCACGCTGAGCCTTTGGTTAATTCCTCTTCCTGGTGGGAAATGAGAGTTAAATTTGCCCGTCCAGACACCTCCAGCTAGTCTCTCATTGGTTCTCCCTATTCCTGTTCATCTTCCGCAGAAATTGCAAACTGGGCCAAACAGGAGGTTAAAGGCACTGACTCTCCAAGTTGGGAGAGTGTTAGTAAAGCATCTGGAATGTTGCACCCGAGTACCAGGGTAGGAAAACTGAAATATATTTGAACACGTGTCCCGATCACACGGCTGATCATACTCTGGGTTCCACATGCATGTTTTAGCTGAAGGAAGAATCCCTTAAACCTGGAGAGTTGAGACCCGTGGAATGGGTACCATGCAATATGACTTCAAAGGGTCTTCATTTGCTCACCGAACCTCTGCAATCCTATCACTGCTGCGTTTATGCCCCTGTACACACGCTTGATTCTCTTTCGGAGACATAGCAATCCATAGGTTTTAAGATACTTACTAGTCAGGTACATTCTTAGGCGTTTAATATGGGGTGTTGAGTCCATTTCATTGAGCAAGGAGTAGCTCTTGTCTGTTACATATTTGGCTTAAGGAAATTTATCTGTGCTCATTTCAATCTCTGGTTTTATGCAGCACCCCAACTCCCCTTTCCCCTTAAGCAAGCATAAGTTGGTTTTCTAAATTTGAGACCCTCTTCTGTTTTGTAATCAGGTTCCTGTGTAGCCAAGTTTACATTCCGTGTATTACTGATATCTTATGATGTTTCTTTTTCTGTGTGACTTATTTCAGTTAGAATCATCATACCTGAATCCACTCAGTATGCTGCTACGGGCCTGATGACATAGATTTCATTGCTAATTGATATTGCATTGTACGTAAGTACCACAACTTCTTTATCCATTTTTCGCTTTCTGCGATATTGAACTTGTACCATAAACGAGGTTCTTGTAAACAGAGCCATCCCAAATTTTGGGGTGGCTGTGTCTTTTTTATTTTAATTTCCCTAAGCTATAGGACCATAATTGGAAGTGCCCTAGGCTCTGTTGCTTTGTTTTTTAGATGTTTCAGGAAACACCATACACATCTCCTGATTGGCTGCTGGCAATTTACATCCCGCCGATCAGCATAACAACGCTCCCAGTTCTCCATGGCCTGTCCTGCCTTTCTGGATTTTACACTTTTTTCAGATGGCCCTTTTGACCGGGGGGAAGTGAGACTTCATTATAGTGTAGATTTCCTTTTCAAGCTTCCTTGGTTGGCCTAAAAGGGCGTATGTGTTTTTTCCTGAATATATTCAGGAAAAAACACATACGCCCTTTTTTGCCAAGTGTATCATTGTCGACGTTCTGCCTCTTTTCCTATGCTTTAAATGCAATTGCAGTCTACCTCCTGAAATCGGTTTCCTGCAATTCTGCCCCGCTTTGAAATCCTCTTGGCAGCCATTCTTCAGTATATTTTTGGATGATTGCTGTCATTTATAACTCTACAGGTTTGTGAATTACAGTGCCCCTGAGCTCCTTTCTTCAACTCACTTGCTTGTAAGCTGGCCGCAACACCACAGGATTGCTTCAGGCCCTAATCTTGTTCCGGCACGGCAAGCTGAGCCTTTGGTTAATTCCTCTTCCTGGTGGGAAATGAGAGTTAAATTTGCCCCTCCAGACACCTCCAGCTAGTCTCTCATTGGTTCTCCCTATTCCCGTTCATCTTCCGCTGAAATTGCAAACTGCGCAAAACAAGAGGTTAAAGGCACTGACTCTGCAAGTCGGGAGAGTGTTAGTAAAGCGTCTGGAATGTTGCACCCGAGTACCAGGGACGAGAACAGAGACATATTGGAACACGTCTCCCGATCACACGGTTGATCATACTCTGGGCTCCACATGCATGTTTTAGCTGAAGGAAGAATCCCTTAAACCTGGAGAGTTGAGACTTGTGGAATGGGTACAATGCAATATGACCTCCAAGGGTCTTCATTTGCTCAGCGAACCTCTCCAATCCTATCACTGCTGCGTTTATGTCCCTGTACACACACTTGATTCTCTTTCGAAGACATAGAAATCCATAGGTTTTCAGATACTTACTAGTCAAGTACATTCTTAGGCGTTTAATATGGGGTGTTGAGTCCATTTCGTTGAGCAAGGAGTAGCTCTTGTCTATTCCATATTTGGCTTAAGGAACTTTATCTGTGCTCATTTCAATCTCTGGTTTTATGCAGCACCCCAACTCACCTTTCCCCTTAAGCAAGCGTAAGTTGGTTTTCTAAATTTGAGACCCTCTTCTGTTTTGTAATCCAGTTCCTCTGTAGCCAAGTTTACATTACGTGTATTAGTGATATCTTATGTTTCTTTTTCTGTGTGACTTATTTCAGTTAGAATCATCATACCTGAATCCACTCATTATGCTGCTGCGGGCCTGATGACATAGATTTCATTGCTGAGTGATATTGCATTGTACGTAAGTACCACAACTTCTTTATCCATTTTTCGCTTTCTGCGATATTGAAGTTGTACCGTAAACGAGGTTCTTGTAAACAGAGCCGTCCCAAACTTTGGGGTGGCTGTGTCTTTTTGATTTTAATTTCCCTAAGCTATAGGACCATAAGTGGAAGTGCCCTTGGCTCTGTTGCTTTGTTTTTTACATGTTTCAGGAAACACCATACAATTCTCCAGAGTGGCTGTTGGCAACTTACATCCCGCCCATCAGCATAACAAGGCTCCCAGTTCTCCATGGCCTGTCCTGCCTTTCTGGATGTTACACTTTTTTCAGATGGCCCTTTTGACCGGGGGGAAGTGAGACTTCATTGTAGTGCAGATTTCCTTTGCAAGCTTGCTTGGTTGGCCAAAAAGGGCGTATGCGTCTTTTCCTGAATATATTCAGGAGAAAATGCATACGCCCATTTTGGCCAAGTGCATCATTGTCGACGTTCTGCCTCTTTTCCTATGCTTTAAATGCAATTCCAGTCTACCTCCTGAAATCGGATTCCTGCAATTATGCCCCGCTTTCAACTCCTCTTGGCAGCCTTACTTCAGTATATTTTTGGACGATAGCTGTCATTTATAACCCTGCAGGTTTGTGATTACAGTGCCCCCGAGCTCCTTTCCTCAACTCGCTTTCTTGTTAGCTGGCCGCAACACCGCAGGATTTCTTCAGACCCTAATCTGTCTCCGGCATGGCACGCTGAGCCTTTGGTTAATTCTTCCTCCTGGGGGGAAATGAGAGTTAAATTTGCCCATCCAGACACCTCCAGCTAGTCTCTCATTGATTCTCCCTATTCCTGTTCATCTTTCGCAGAAATTGAAAACTGGGCCAAACAGGAGGTTAAAGGCACTGACTCTCCAAGTCGGGAGAGTGTTAGTAAAGCGTCTGGAATGTTGCACCCGAGTAACAGGGGACGAGAACTGAGACATATTTCAACACGTCGCCCGATCACACGGTTGATCATACTCTGGGAACCACATGCATGTTTTAGCTGAAGGAAGAATCCCTTAAACCTGGAGAGTTGAGACCCGTGGAATGGGTACCATGCAATATGACTTCAAAGGGTCTTCATTTGCTCATCGAACCTCTCCAATCCTATCACTGCTGCGTTTATGCCCCTCTACACATGCTTGATTCCCTTTCGGAGAGATACCAATCCATAGGTTTTAAGATACTTACTAGTCAGGTACATTCTTAGGTGTTTAATATGGGGTGTTGAGTCAATTTCGTTGAGCAAGGAGTAGCTCTTGTCTATTCCATATTTGGCTTAAGGAACTTTATCTGTGCTCATTTCAATCTCTGGTTTTATGCAGCACCCTAAGTCACCTTTCCCCTTTAGCAAGCATAAGTTGGTTTTCTAAATTTGAGACCCTGTTGTGTTTTGGAATTCAGTTCCAGTATAGCCAAGTTTACATTCCATGTATTAGTGATATCTTATGATGTTTCTTTTTCTGTGTGACTTATTTCAGTTAGAATCATCATACCTAAATCCACTCATTATGCTGCTATGGGCCTGATGACATACATTTCATTGCTGAGTGATATTGCATTGTACGTAAGTACCACAACTTTTTTATCCATTTTTCACTTTCTGCGATATTGAACTTGTACCGTAAACGAGGGTCTTGTAAACAGAGCCATCCCAAACTTTGGGGTGGCTGTGTCTTTTTGATTTTAATTTCCCTAAGCTATAGGACCATAAGTGGAAGTGCCCTATGCTCTGTTGCTTTGTTTTTTAGATGTTTCAGGAAACACCATACACTTCTCCCCAGTGGCTGTTGGCAATTTACATCCCGCCCATCAGCATAACAAGGCTCCCAGTTCTCCATGGCCTGTCCTGCCTTTCTGGATTTTACACTTTTTTCAGATGGCCCTGTTGACTGGGGGGAAGTGAGACTTCATTGTAGTGCAGATTTCCTTTGCAAGTTTGCTTGGTTGGCCAAAAAGGGCATATGCGTTTTTTCCTGAATATATTCAGGTAAAAACACATACGCCTTTTGTGGCCAAGTGCATCATTGTGGACGTTCTGCCTCTTTTCCTATCCATTAAATGCAATTCCAGTCTACCACCTGAAATCGGTTGCCTGCAATTCTGCCCGGCTTTCAAGTCCTCTTGGCAGCCTTACTTCAGTATATTTGTGGACGATAGCTGTCATTTATAACTCTGCAGGTTTGTGAATTACAGTGCCCCTGAGCTCGTTTCTTCAACTCGCTTTCTTGTGAGCTGGCCGCAACACCGCAGGATTGCTTCAGGCCCTAATCTTGTTCTAGCACGGCATGCTGAGCCTTTGGTTAATTCCTCTTCCTGGTGGGAAATGAGAGTTAAATTTGCCCGTCCAGACACCTCCAGCTAGTCTCTCATTGGTTCTCCCTATTCCTGTTCATCTTCCGCAGAAATTGCAAACTGGGCCAAACAGGAGGTTAAAGGCACTGACTCTCCAAGTCGGGAGAGTGTTAGTAAAGCATCTGGAATGTTGCACCCGAGTACCAGGGGACGAGAACTGAGACATATTGGAACACGTCTCCGGATCACACGGTTGATCATACTCTGGGTTCCACATGCATGCTTTAGCTGAAGGAAGAATCCCTTAAACCTGGAGAGTTGAGACCCGTGGAATGGGTACCATGCAATATGACTTCAAAGGGTCTTCATTTGCTCACCGAACCTCTCCAATCCTATCACTGCTGCGTTTATGCCCCTGTACACACGCTTGATTCTCTTTCAGAGACATAGCAATCCATAGGTTTTAAGATACTTACTAGTCAGGTACAGTCTTACGCGTTTAATATGGGGTGTTGAGTCCATCTCGTTGAGCAAGGAGTAGCTCTTGTCTATTACATATTTGGCTTAAGGAACTTTATCTGTGCTCATTTCAATCTCTGGTTTTACGCAGCACCCCAACTCACCTTTCCCATTAAGCAAGCATAAGTTGGTTTTCTAAATTTGAGACCCTGTTCTGTTTTGTAATCCAGTTCCTGTGTAGCCAAGTTTACATTCCATGTATTAGTGATATCTTATGATGTTTCTTTTTCTGTGTGACTTATTTCAGTTAGAATCGTCATACCTGAATCCACTCATTACGCTGCTACGGGCCTGATGACATAGATTTCATTGCTGAGTGATATTGCATTGTACGTAAGTACCACAACTTCTTTATCCATTTTTCACTCTTTGCGATATTGAACTTGTCCCGTAAACGAGGTTCTTGTAAACAGAGCCATCCCAAACTTTGGGGTGGCTGTGTCTTTTTGATTTTAATTTCCCTAAGCTATAGGACCATACGTGGAAGTGCTCTAGGCTCTGTTGCTTTGTTTTTTAGATGTTTCAGGAAACACCATACACTTCTCCCCAGTGGCTGTTGGCAATTCACATCCTGCCCATCAGCATAACAAGGCACCCAGTTCTCCATAGCCTGTCCTGCCTTTCTGGATTTTACACTTTTTTCAGATGGCCCTTTTGACCGGGGGGAAGTGAGACTTCATTGTAGTGCAGATTTCCTTTGCAAGCTTGCTTGGTTGGCCAAAAAGGGTGTATGCGTTTTTTTCCTGAATATATTCAGGAAAAAACGCATACGCCCTTTTGGGCCAAGTGCATCATTGTGGACGTTCTGCCTCTTTTCCTATGCTTTAAATGCAATTACAGTCTACCTCCTGAAATTGGTTTCCTGCAATTCTGCCCCGCTTTCAAGTCCTCTTGGCAGCCTTACTTCAGTATATTTTTGGACGATAGCTGTCATTTATATCTCTGCAGGTTTGTGAATTACAGTGCCCCTGAGCTCCTTTCTTCAACGCGCTTTCTTGTGAGCTGGCCGCAACACCGCAGGATTGCTTCAGGCCCTAATCTTGTTCTAGCACGGCATGCTGAGCCTTTGGTTAATTCCTCTTCCTGGTGGGAAATGAGAGTTAAATTTGCCCGTCCAGACACCTCCAGCTAGTCTCTCATTGGTTCTCCCTATTCCTGTTCATCTTCCGCAGAAATTGCAAACTGGGACAAGCAGGAGGTTAAAGGCACTAACTCTCCACGTCGGGAGAGTGTTAGTAAAGCATCTGGAATGTTGCACCCGAGTACCAGGGGACGAGAACTGAGACATATTGGAACACGTCTCCGGATCACACGGTTGACCATACTCTGGGTTCCACATGCATGCTTTAGCTGAAGGAAGAATCCCTTAAACCTGGAGAGTTGAGACCCGTGGAATGGGTACCATGCAATATGACTTCAAAGGGTCTTCATTTGCTCACCGAACCTCTCCAATCCTATCACTGCTGCGTTTATGCCCCTGTACACACGCTTGATTCTCTTTCAGAGACATAGCAATCCATAGGTTTTAAGATACTTACTAGTCAGGTACAGTCTTACGCGTTTAATATGGGGTGTTGAGTCCATCTCGTTGAGCAAGGAGTAGCTCTTGTCTATTACATATTTGGCTTAAGGAACTTTATCTGTGCTCATTTCAATCTCTGGTTTTACGCAGCACCCCAACTCACCTTTCCCATTAAGCAAGCATAAGTTGGTTTTCTAAATTTGAGACCCTGTTCTGTTTTGTAATCCAGTTCCTGTGTAGCCAAGTTTACATTCCATGTATTAGTGATATCTTATGATGTTTCTTTTTCTGTGTGACTTATTTCAGTTAGAATCGTCATACCTGAATCCACTCATTACGCTGCTACGGGCCTGATGACATAGATTTCATTGCTGAGTGATATTGCATTGTACGTAAGTACCACAACTTCTTTATCCATTTTTCACTCTTTGCGATATTGAACTTGTCCCGTAAACGAGGTTCTTGTAAACAGAGCCGTCCCAAACTTTGGGGTGGCTGTGTCTTTTTGATTTTAATTTCCCTAAGCTATAGGACCATACGTGGAAGTGCTCTAGGCTCTGTTGCTTTGTTTTTTAGATGTTTCAGGAAACACCATACACTTCTCCCCAGTGGCTGTTGGCAATTCACATCCTGCCCATCAGCATAACAAGGCACCCAGTTCTCCATAGCCTGTCCTGCCTTTCTGGATTTTACACTTTTTTCAGATGGCCCTTTTGACCGGGGGGAAGTGAGACTTCATTGTAGTGCAGATTTCCTTTGCAAGCTTGCTTGGTTGGCCAAAAAGGGCGTATGCATTTTTTCCTGAATATATTCAGGAAAAAACGCATACGCCCTTTTTGGCCAAGTGCATCATTGTCGACGTTCTGCCTCTTTTCCTATGCTTTAAATGCAATTCCAGTCTACCTCCTGAAATTGGTTTCCTGCAATTCTGCCCCGCTTTCAAGTCCTCTTGGCAGCCTTACCTCAGTATATTTTTGGACGATAGCTGTCATTTATAACTCTGCAGGTTTGTGAATTACAGTGCCCCTGAGCTCCTTTCTTCAACTCGCTTTCTTGTGAGCTGGCCGCAACACCGCAGGATTGCTTCAGGCCCTAATCTGGTTCCGGCATGGCACGCTGAGCCTTTGGTTAATTCCTCTTCCTGGTGGGAAATGAGAGTTAAATTTTCCCGTCCAGACACCTCCAGCTAGTCTCTCATTGGTTCTCCCTATTCCTGTTCATCTTCCGTGGAATTTGCAAACTGGGCCAAACAGGAGGTTAAAGGCACTGACTCTCCAAGTCGGGAGAGTGTTAGTAAAGCATCTGGAATGTTGCACCCGAGTACCAGGGGACGAGACCTGAGACATATTTCAACACGTCTCCCGATCACACGGTTGATCATACTCTGGGTTCCACATGCATGTTTTAGCTGAAGGAAGAATCCCTTAAACCTGGAGAGTTGAGACCCGTGGAATGGGTACCATGCAATATGACTTCAAAGGGTCTTCATTTGCTCACCAAAACTCTCCAATCCTATCACTGCTGCGTTTTTGCCCCTGTACTCACGATTGATTCACTTTCAGAGACATAGCAATCCATAGGTTTTAAGATACTTACTAGTCAGGTACATTATTAGGCGTTTAATATGGGGTTTTGAGTCCATTTCGTTGAGCAAGGAGTAGCTCTTGTCTATTCCATATTTGGCTTAAGGAACTTTATCTGTGCTCATTTCAATCTCTGGTTTTATGCAGCACCCCAACTCACCTTTCCCCTTAAGCAAGCATAAGTTGGTTTTCTAAATTTGAGACCCTGTTCTGTTTTGTAATCCAGTTCCTGTGTAGCCAAGTTTACATTCCATGTATTAGTGATATCTTATGATGTTTCTTTTTCTGTGGGACTTATATCAGTTAGAATGATCATACCTGAATCCACTCATTATGCTGCTACGGGCCTGATGACATAGATTTCATTGCTGAGTGATATTGCATTGTACGTAAGTACCACAACTTCTTTATCCATTTTTCACTTTCTGCAATATTGAACTTCTACTGTAAACGAGGTTCTTGTAAACAGAGCCGTCCCAAACTTTGGGGTGGCTGTGTCTTTTTGATTTTAATTTCCCTAAGCTATAGGACCATAAGTGGAAGTGCCCTAGGCTCTGTTGCTTTGTTTATTAGATGTTTCAGGAAACACCATACACTTCTCGCAAGTGGCTGTTGGCAATTTACATCCCGCCCATCAGCATAACAAGGCTCCCAGTTCTCCATGGCCTGTCCTGCCTTTCTGGATTTTACACATTTTTCAGATGGCCCTTTTGACCTGGGGGAAGTGAGACTTCATTGTAGTGCAGATTTCCTTTGCAAGCTTGCTTGGTTGGCCAAAAAGGGCGTATGCGTTTTTTCCGCAAAAAACTCATACGCCCTTTTTGGCCAAGTGCATCATTGTCAACGTTCTGCCTCTTTTCCTATGCTTTAAATGCAATTCCATTCTACCTCTTGCAATCGGTTTCCTGCAATTCTGCCACGCTTTCAAGTCCTCTTAGCAGCCTTACTTCAGTATATTTTTAGATGATAGCTGTCATTTATAACTCTGCATGTTTGTGAATTACAGTGCCCCTGAGCTCCCTTCTTCAACTCGTTTTCTTGTGAGCTGGCCGCAACACCGCAGGATTGCTTCAGGCCCTACTCTGGTTCCGGCACGGCAGGCTAAGCCTTTGGTTAATTCCTCTTCCTGGTGGGAAATGAGAGTTAAATTTGCCCGTCCAGACACCTCCAGCTAGTCTCTCATTGGTTCTCCCTATTCCTGTTTATCTTCCGCAGATATTGCAAACTGGGCCAAACAGGAGGTTAAAGGCACTCACTCTCCAAGTCGGGGGAGTGTTAGTAAAGTGTCTGGAATGTTGCACCCGAGTACCAGGGGATGAGAACTGAGACATATTGGAACACGTCTCCAGATCACATGGTTGATCATACTCTGGGTTCCACATGCATGTTTTAGCTGAAGGAAGAATCCCTTAAACATGGAGAGTTGAGACCCGTGGAATGGATACCATGCAATATAACTTCAAAGGGTCTTCATTTGCTCACCGAACCTCTCCAATCCTTTCACTGCTGCGTGTATGCCCCTGTACTCATGCTTGATTCTCTTTCGGAGACATAGCAATCCATAGGTTTTAAGATACTTACTAGTCAGGTACATTCTTAGGCGTTTAATATTGTGTGTTGAGTCCATTTCGTTGAGCAAGGAGTAGCTGTTGTCTATTACATATTTGGCTTAAGGAACTTTATCTGTGTTCATTTCAATCTCTGGTTTTATGCAGCACCCCAACTCACCTTTCCCTTTAAGCAAGCATAAGTTGGTTTTCTAAATTTGAGACTCTGTTCTGTTTTGTAATCCAGTTCCTGTGTAGCCAAGTTTACATTCCGTGTATTAGTGATATCTTATGATGTTTCTTTTTTTTGTGACTTATTTCAGTTAGAATCATCATACCTGAATCCACTCATTATGCTGCTATGGGCCTGATGACATAGATGTCATTGCTGAGTGATATTGCATTGTACGTAAGTACCACAAATTCTTTATACATTTTTCAGTCTTTGCGATATTGAACTTGTCCCCTAAACGAGGTTCTTGTAAACAGAGCCGTCCCAAACTTTGGGGTGGCTGTGTCTTTTTGATTTTAATTTCCCTAAGCTATAGGACCATAAGTGGAAGTGCCCTAGGCTCTGTTGCTTTGTTTTTTAGATGTTTCAGGAAACACCATACACTTCTCCCAAGTGGCTGTTGGCAATTTACATCCTGCCCATTAGCATAACAAGGCTCCCAGTTCTCCATGGCCTGTCCTGCCTTTCTGGATTTTACACTTTTTTCAGATGGCCCTTTTGACCCGGGGGAAGTGAGACTTCATTGTAGTGCAGATTTCCTTTGCAAGCTTGCTTGGTTGGCCAAAAAGTACATATGCCTTTTTTCCTGAATATATTCAGGAAAAAACGCATACGCCCTTTTTGGCCAAGTGCATCATTGTCGACGTTCTGCCTCTTTTCCTATGCTTTAAATGCAATTCCAGTCTACCTCCTGAAATCGGTTTCCTGCAATTCTGCCCCGCTTTCAAGTCCTCTTGGCAGCCTTACTTCAGTATATTTTTGGACAATAGCTGTCATTTATAACTCTGCAGGTTTGTGAATTACAGTGCCCCTGAGCTCCTTTCTTCAACTCGCTTTCTTGTGAGCTGGCCGCAACACCGCAGGATTGCTTCAGGCCCTAATCTGGTTCCGGCACGGCACGCTGAGCCTTTGGTTAATTCCTCTTCCTGGTGGGAAATGAGAGTTAAATTTGCCCGTCCAGACACCTCCAGCTAGTCTCTCATTGGTTCTCCCTATTCGTGTTCATCTTCCGCAGAAATTGCAAACTGGGCCAAACAGGAGGTTAAAGGCACTGACTCTCCAAGTCGGGAGAGTGTTAGTAAAGTGTCTGGAATGTTGCACCTGAGTACCAGGGGACGAGAACTGAGACATATTGGAACACGTCTCCCGATCACACGGTTGATCATACCCTGGGTTCCACATGCATGATTTAGCTGAAGGAAGAATTCCTTAAACCTGGAGAGTTGAGACCCGTGGAATGGGTACCATGCAATATGACTTCAAAGGGTCTTCATTTGCTCACCGAACCTCTCCAATCCTATCACTGCTGCGTTTATGCCCCTGTACACACGCTTGATTCTCTTTCAGAGACAGAGCGATCCATAGGTTTTAAGATAATTACTAGTCAGGTACATTCTTAGGCGTTTAATATGGGGTGTTGAGTCCAATTCGTTGAGCAAGGAGTAGCTCTTGTCTATTCCATATTTGGCTTAAGGAACTTTATCTGTGCTCATTTCAATCTCTGGTTTTATGCAGCACCCCAACTCACCTTTCCCCTTAAGCAAGCATAAGTTGATTTTCTAAATTTGAGACCCTGTTCTGTTTTGTAATCCAGTTCCTGTGTAGCCAAGTTTACATTTCGTGTATTAGTGATATCTTATGACGTTTCTTTTTCTTGTGACTTATTTCAGGTAGAATCATAATACCTGAATCCACTCATTATGCTGCAACGGGCCTGATGACATAGATGTCATTGCTGAGTGATATTGCACTGTACGTAAGTAGCACAACTTCTTTATCCATTTTTCACTTTCTGCGATATCGAACTTGTCCCGTAAAAGAGTTTCTTGTAAACAGAGCCGTCCCAAATTTTGGGGTGGCTGTGTCTTTTTGATTTTAATTTCCCTAAGCTATAGGACCATAAGTTGAAGTGCCCTAGGCTCTGTTGCTTTGTTTTTTAGATGTTTCAGGAAACACCATACACTTCTCCCCAGTGGCTGTTGGCAATTTACATCCCGCCCATCAGCATAACAAGGCTCCCAGTTCTCCATGGCCTGTCCTGCCTTTCTGGATTTTACACTTTTTTCAGATGGCCCTTTTGACCGGGGGGAAGTGAGACTTCATTGTAGTGCAGATTTCCTTTGCAAGCTTGCTTGGTTTGCCAAAAAGGGCGTATGCATTTTTTCCTGAATATATTCAGGAAAAAACGCATACGCCCTTTTTGGCCAAGTGCATCATTGTGGACGTTCTGCCTCTTTTCCTATGCTTTAAATGCAATTCCTGTCTACCTCCTGAAATCGGTTTCCTGCAATTCTGCCCGGCTTTCAATTCCTCTTGGCAGCCTTACTTCAGTATATTTTTGGACGATAGCTGTCATTTATAACTCTGCAGGTTTGTGAATTACAGTGCCCCTGAGCTCGTTTCTTCAACTCGCTTTCTTGTAAGCTGGCCGCAACACCGCAGGATTGCTTCAGGCCCTAATCTTGTTCTAGCACGGCATGCTGAGCCTTTGGTTAATTCCTCTTCCTGGTGGGAAATGAGAGTTAAATTTGCCCGTCCAGACACCTCCAGCTAGTCTCTCATTGGTTCTCCCTATTCCTGTTCATCTTCCGCAGAAATTGCAAACTGGGCCAAACAGGAGGTTTAAGGCACTGACTCTACAAGTCGGGAGAGTGTTAGTAAAGCATCTGGAATGTTGCACCCGAGTACCAGGGGACGAGAACTGAGACATATTGGAACACGTCTCCCGATCACACGGTTGATCATACTCTGGGTTCCACATGCATGTTTTAGCTGAAGGAAGAATCCCTTAAACCTGGAGAGTTGAGACCCGTGGAATGGGTACGATGCAATATGATTTCAAAGGGTCTTCGTTTGCCCATCGAACCTCTCCAATACTATCACTGCGGCCTTTATGCCCCTGTACACACGCTTGATTCTCTTTCGGAGACATAGCAATCCATAGGTTTTAAGATACTTACTAGTCAGGTACATTCTTAGGCGTTTAATATGGGGTGTTGAGTCCATTTCGTTGAGCAAGGATTAGCTCTTGTCTATTACATATTTGGCTTAAGGAACTTTATCTGTGCTCATTTCAATCTCTGTTTTTATGCAGCACCTCAACTCACCTTTCCCCTTAAGCAAGCATAAGTTGGTTTTCTAAATTTGAGACCCTGTTCTGTTTTGTAATTCAGTTAGTGTGTAGCCAAGTTTACATTCCGTGTATTAGTGATATCTTATTATGTTTCTTTTTCTGTGTGACTTATTTCAGTTAGAATCATCATACCTGAATCCACTCATTATGCTGCTACGGGCTTGATGACATAGATGTCATTGCTGAGTGATATTGCATTGTACGTAAATACCACAACTTCTTTATCCTTTTTTCACTCTTTGCGATATTGAACTTGTACCGTAAATGAGGTTCTTGTAAACAGAGCCGTCCCAAACTTTGGGGTGGCTATGTCTTTTTGATTTTAATTTCCCTAAGCTATAGGATCATAAGTGGAAGTGCCCTAGGCTCTGTTGCTTTGTTTCTTAGATGTCTCAGGAAACACCATACACTTCTCCCAAGTGGCTGTTGGCAATTTACATCCCACCCATCAGCATAACAAGGCTCCCAGTTCTCCATGGCCTGTCCTGCCTTTCTGGATTTTACACTTTTTTCAGATAGCCCTTTTGACTGGGGGGAAGTGAGACTTCATTGTAGTGCAGATTTCCTTTGCAAGCTTGCTTGGTTGGCCAAAATGTGCGTATGCGTTTTTTCCTGAATATATTCAGGAAAAAACGCATATGCCCTTTTTGTCCAAGTGCATCATTGTGGACGTTCTGCCTCCTTTCCTATGCTTTAAATGCAATTCCAGTCTACCTCCTGAAATTGGTTTCCTGCAATTTTGCCCCGCATTCAAGTCCTCTTGTCAGGCTTACTTCAGTATATTTTTGGGCGATAGCTGTCATTTATAACTCTGCAGGTTTGTGAATTACAGTGCCCCTGAGCTCCTTTCTTCAACTCGCTTTCTTGTGAGCTGGCCGCAACACCGCAGTATTGCTTCAGGCCTTAATCTGGTTCCGGCACGGCACGCTGAGCCTTTGCTTAATTCCTCTTCCTGGTGGGAAATGAGAGTTAAATTTGCCCGTCCAGACACCTCCAGCTAGTCTCTCATTGGTTCTCCCTATTCCTGTTCATCTTCCGCAGAAATTGCAAACTGGGCCAAACAGGAGGTTAAAGGCACTGACTCTCCAAGTTGGGAGAGTGTTAGTAAGGCGTCTGGAATGTTGCACCCGAGTACCAAGTGACGAGAACTGAGACATATTTGAACACGTCTCCCGATCACACAGTTGATCATACTCTGGGCTCCACATGCATGTTTTAGCTGAAGGAAGAATCCCTTAAACCTGGAGAGTTGAGACCCGTGTAATGGGTACCATGCTATATGACTTCAAAGGGTCTTCGTTTACTCACCGAACCTCTCCAATCCTATCACTGCTGCGTTTATGCCGCTGTACACACGCTTGATTCTCTTTTGGAGACATAGCAATACATAGGTTTTAAGATACTTACTAGTCAGGTACAACCTTAGGCGTTTAATATAGGATGTTGAGTCCATTTCATTGAGCAAGGAGTAGCTCTTGTCTATTACATATTTGGCTTAAGGAACTTTATCTGTGCTCATTTCAATCTCTGGTTTTATGCAGCACCCCAACTCACCTTTCCCCTTAAGCAAACATATGTTGGTTTTCTAAATTTGAGACCCTGTTCTGTTTTGTAATCCAGTTCCTGTGTAGCCAAGGTTACATTCCGTGTATCAGTTATATCTTATGATGTTTCATTTTCTGTGTGACTTATTTCATTTAGAATCATCATACCTGAATCCACTCATTATGCTGCTATGGGCCTGATGACATAGATTTCATTGCTGAGTGATATTGCATTGTACGTAAGTACCACAACTTCCTTATCCATTCTTCAGTTTCTGCGACATTCAACTTGTACCGTAAATGAGGTTCTTGTAAACAGAGCCGTCCCAAACTTTGGGCTGGCTGTGTCTTTTTGATTTTAATTTCCCTAAGCTATAGGACCATAAGTGGAAGTTCCCTAGGCTCTGTTGCTTTGTTTTTTAGATGTTTCTAGAAACACCATACACTTCTCCTGAGTGGCTGTTGGCAATTTACATCCCGCCCATCAGCATAAGAAGGCTCCCAGTTCTCCATGGCCTGTCCTGCCTTTCTGGATTTTACACTTTTTTCAGATTGCCCTTTTGACCGGGGGGAAGTGAGACTTCATTGTAGTGCAGATTTCCTTTGCAAGCTTGCTTGGTTGGCCAAAAAGGGCGTATGCGTTTTTTCCTGAATATATTCAGGAAAAAACGCATACGCCCTTTTTGGCCAAGTGCATCATTGTGGACGTTCTGCCCATTTTCCTATGCTTTAAATGCAATTCCAGTCTACCTCCTGTAATCGGTTTCCTGCAATTCTGCCCCGCTTTCAAGTCCTCTTGGCAGCCTTACTTCAGTATATTTTTGGACGATAGCTGTCATTTATAACTCTGCAGGTTTGTGAATTACAGTGCCCGTGAGCTCCTTTCTTCAACTCGCTTTCTTGTGAGCTGGCCACAACACCGCAGAATTGCTTCAGGCCCTAATCTGTTTCCGGCACAGCACACTGAGCCTTGGTTAATTCCTCTTCCTGGTGGGAAATGAGAGTTAAATTTGCCCGTCCAGAGACCTCCAGCTAGTCTCTCATTGGTTCTCCCTATTCCTGTTCATCTTCCGCGGAATTTGCAAACTGGGCCAAACAGGAGGTTAAAAGCACTGACTCTCCAAGTCGGGAGAGTGTTAGTAAAGCATCTGGAATGTTGCACCCGAGTACCAGGGGACGAGAACTAAGACATAATTCAACACGTCTCCCAAACACATGGTTGATCATACTCTGGGTTCCACAAGCATGTATTAGCTGAAGGAAGAATCCCTTAAACCTGGAGAGTTGAGACCCGTGGAATGGGTACCATGCAATATGACTTCAAAGGGTCTTCATTTGCTCACCGAACCTCTCCAATCCTATCACTGCTGCGTTTATGCCCCTGTTCTCACGCTTGATTCTCTTTTGGAGACATAGCAATCCATAGGTTTTAAGATACTTACTAGTCAGGTACATTATTAGGCGTTTAATATGGGGTTTTGAGTCCATTTCGTTGAGCAAGGAGCAGCTCTTGTCTATTACATATTTGGCTTAAGGAACTTTATCTGTGCTCATTTCAATCTCTGGTTTTATGCAGCACCCGAACTCACCTTTCCCCTTAAGCAAGCATAAGTTGGTTTTCTAAATTTGAGACCCTGTTCTGTTTTGTAATCCAGTTCCTGTGTAGCCAAGTTTACATTCCGTGTATTAGTGATATCTTATGATGTTTCTTTTTCTGTGTGACTTATTTCAGTTAGAATCATCATACCTGAACCCACTCATTTTCTGCTACGGGCCTGTTGACATAGATGTCATTGCTGAGTGATATTGCATTGTACGTAAGTACCACAAATTCTTTATCCATTTTTCACTTTCTGTGATATTGAACTTGTACCGTAAACGAGGTTTTGTAAACAGAGCCGTCCCAAACTTTGGGGTGGCTGTGTCTTTTTGATTTTAATTTCCCTAAGCTATAGGACCATAAGTGGAAGTGCCCTAGGCTCTGTTGCTTTGTTTTTTAGATGTTTCAGGAAACACCATACACTTCTCCTGAGTGGCTGTTGGCAATTTACATCCCGCCCATCAGCATAACAAGGCTCCCAGTTCTCCATGGCCTGTCCTGCCTTTCTGGATTTTACACTTTTTTCAGATAGCCCTTTTGACTGGGGGGAAGTGAGACTTCATTGTAGTGCAGATTTCCTTTGCAAGCTTGCTTGGTTGGCCAAAAAGTGCGTATGCGTTTTTTCCTGAATATATTCAGGAAAAAACGCATACACCCTTTTTGGCCAAGTGCATCATTGTGGACGTTCTGCCTCTTTTCCTATGCTTTAAATGCAATTCCAGTCTACCTCCTGAAATCGGTTTCCTGCAATTCTGCCCCGATTTCAAGTCCTCTTGGCAGCCTTACTTCAGTATATTTTTGGACGATAGCTGTCATTTATAACTCTGCAGGTTTGTGAATTACAGTGCCCCTGAGCTCCTTTCTTCAACTCGCTTTCTTGTGAGCTGGCCACAACACCGCAGGATTGCTTCAGGCCCTAATCTTGTTCCGGCATGGCACGCTGAGCCTTTGGTTAATTCCTCTTCCTGGTGGGAAATGAGAGTTAAATTTGCCCGTCCAGACACCTCCGGCTAGTCTCTCATTGGTTCTCCCTATTCCTGTTCATCTTCCGCAGAAATTGCAAACTGGGCCAAACAGGAGTTTAAAGGCACTGACTCTCCAAGTCGGGAGAGTGTTAGTAAAGCGTCTGGAATGATGCACCCGAGTACCAGGGGACGAGAACTGAGACATATTGGAACACGTCTCCCGATTACATGGTTGATCATACTCTGGGTTCCACATGCATGCTTTAGCTGAAGGAAGAATCCCTTAAACCTGGAGAGTTGAGACTCTTGGTATGGGTACCATGCAATATGACTTCAAAGGGTCTTCATTTGCTCACCGAAACTCTCCAGTCCTATCATTTCTGCATTTATGCCCCTGTACACACGCTTGATTCTCTTTCGGAGACATAGCAATCCATAGGTTTTAAGATACTTACTAGTCAGATACATTCTTAGGCGTTTAATATGGGGTTGTGAGTCCATTTCATTGAGCAAGGAGTAGCTCTTGTGTATTACATATTTGGCTTAAGGAAATTTATCTGTGCTCATTTCAATCTCTGGTTTTATGCAGCACCCCAACTCACCTTTCCCCTTAAGCAAGGATAAGGTGGTTTTCTACATTTGAGGCCCTGTTGTGTTTTGTAATTCAGTTCCTGTGTAGCTTAGTTTACATTCCGTGTATTAGTGATATCTTATGATGTTTCTTTTTCTGTGTGACTTATTTCAGTTAGAATCATCATACCTGAACCCACTCATTTTCTGCTATGGGCCTGTTGACATAGATGTCATTGCTGAGTGATATTGCATTGTACGTAAGTACCACAAGTTCTTTATCCATTTTTCACTTTCTGTGATATTGAACTTGTACCGTAAACGAGGTTCTTGTAAACAGAGCCGTCCCAAACTTTGGGGTGGCTGTGTCTTTTTGATTTTAATTTCCCTAAGCTATAGGACCATAAGTGGAAGTGCCCTAGGCTCTGTTGGTTTGTTTTTTAGATGTTTCAGGAAACACCATACACTTCCCCTGAGTGGCTGTTCGCAATTTACATCCCGCCCATCAGCATAACAAGGCTCCCAGTTCTCCATGGCCTGTCCTGCCTTTCTGGATTTTACACTTTCTTCAGATGGCCCTTTTGATCGGAGGGAAGTGAGACTTCATTGTAGTGCAGATTTCCTTTGCAAGCTTGCTTGGTTGGCCAAAAAGGGCGTATGCGTTTTTTCCTGAATATATTCAGGAAAAAATGCATACGCCCTTTTTGGCCAAGTTCATCATTGTCGACGTTCTGCCTCTTTCCTATGGTTTAAATGCAATTCCAGTCTACCTCCTGAAATCGGTTTCCTGCAATTCTGCCCCGCTTTCAAGTCCTCTTGGCAGCCTTACTTCAGTATATTTTTGGATGATACCTGTCATTTATAACTCTGCAGGTTTGTGAATTTCAGTGCCCCTGAGCTCCTTTCTTCAACTCGCTTTCTTGTGAGCTGGCCGCAACACCGCAGGATTGCTTCAGGCCTTAATCTGGTTCCAGCACGGCACACTGAGCCTTTGGTTAATTCCTCTACCTGGTGGGAAATGTGAGTTAAATTTGCCCGTCCAGACACCTCCAGCTAGTCTCTCATTGGTTCTCCCTATTCCTGTTTATCTTCCGCAGAAATTGCAAACTGGGCCAAACAGGAGTTTAAAAGCACTGACTCTCCAAGTCGGGAGAGTGTTAGTAAAGCATCTGGAATGTTGCACCCGAGTACCAGGGGACGAGAACTGAGACATATTGGAACACGTCTCCCGATCACATGGTTGATCATACTCTGGGTTCCACATGCATGATTTAGCTGAAGAAAGAATCCCTTAAACCTGGAGAGTTGAGACCCGTGGAATGGGTACCATGCAATATGACTTCAAAGGGTCTTCATTTGCCCACCGAACCTCTCCAATCCTATCACTGCTGCGTTTATGCCCCTGTACACACGCTTGATTCTCTTTCAGAGACATAGCAATCCATAGGTTTTAAGATACTTACTAGTCAGGTACATGCTTAGGTGTTTAATATGGGTTGTTGAGTCCATTTCGTTGAGCAGGGAGTAGCTCTTGTCTATTCCATATTTGTCTTAAGGAACATTATCTGTGCTCATTTCAATCTCTGGTTTTATGCAGCACCCCAACTCACCTTTCCCCTTAAGCAAGCATAAGTTGGTTTTCTGAATTTGAGATCCTGTTCTGTTTTGTAATCCAGTTCCTGTGTAGCCAAGTTTACATTCCGTGTATTAGTGATATCTTATGATGTTTGTTTTTCTGTGTGACTTATTTCAGTTAGAATCATCATACCTGAATCCACTCATTATGCTGCTATGGGCCTGATGACATAGATTTCATTGCTGAGTGATATTGCATTGTACGTAAGTACCAAATCTTCTTTCTCCATTTTTCACTTTCTGCGATATTGAACTTGTCCCGTAAAAGAGTTTCTTGTAAACAGAGCCATCCCAAACTTTGGGGTGGCTGTGTCTTTTTGATTTTAATTTCCCTAAGCTATAGGACCATAAGTGGAAGTGCCCTAGGCTCTGTTGCTTTGTTTCTTAGATGTTTCAGGAAACACCATACACTTCTCCTGAGTGGCTGTTGGCAATTTACATCCCGCCCATCAGCATAACAAGGGTCCCAGTTCTCCATGGCCTGTCCTGCCTTTCTGGATTTTACACTTTTTTCAGATGGCCCTGTTGATCGTGGGGAAATGAGACTTCATTGTAGTGCAGATTTCCTTTGCAAGCTTGCTTGGTTGGCCAAAAAGGGCGTATGCATTTTTTCCTGAATATATTCAGGAACAAACGCATACGCCCTTTTTGGCCAAGTGCATCATTGTCGACCTTCTGCCTCTTTTCCTATGCTTTAAATGCAATTCCAGTCTACCTCCTGAAATTGGTTTCCTGCAATTCTGCCCCGCTTTCAAGTCCTCTTGGCAGCCTTACCTCAGTATATTTTTGGACGATAGCTGTCATTTATAGCTCTGCAGGTTTGTGAATTACAGTGCCCCTGAGCTCCATTCTTCAATTCGCTTTCTTGTGAGCTGGCCGCAACACCGCAGGATTGCTTCAGGCCCTAATCTGGTTCCAGCATGGCACGCTGAGCCTTTGGTTAATTCCTCTTCCTGGTGGGAAATGAGAGTTAAATTTGCCTGTCCAGACACCTCCAGCTAGTCTGTCATTGGTTCTCCCTATTGCTGTTCATCTTTCGCAGAAATTGCAAACTGGGCCAAACAGGAGGTTAAAGGCACTGACTCTCCAAGTCGGGAGAGTGTTAGTAAAGTGTCTGGAATGTTGCACCCGAGTAACAGGGGACGAGAACTGAGACGTATTTGAACACGTCGCCCGATCACACGGTTGATCATACTCTGGGAACCACATGCATGTTTTAGCTGAAGGAAGAATCCCTTAAACCTGGAGAGTTGAGACCCGTGGAATGGGTACCATGCAATATGACTTCAAAGGGTCTTCATTTGCTCATCGAACCTCTCCAATCCTATCACTGCTGCGTTTATGCCCCTCTACACATGCTTGATTCCCTTTCGGAGAGATACCAATCCATAGGTTTTAAGATACTTACTAGTCAGGTACATTCTTAGGTGTTTAATATGGGGTGTTGAGTCAATTTCGTTGAGCAAGGAGTAGCTCTTGTCTATTCCATATTTGGCTTAAGGAACTTTATCTGTGCTCATTTCAATCTCTGGTTTTATGCAGCACCCTAAGTCACCTTTCCCCTTTAGCAAGCATAAGTTGGTTTTCTAAATTTGAGACCCTGTTGTGTTTTGGAATTCAGTTCCAGTATAGCCAAGTTTACATTCCGTGTATTAGTGATATCTTATGATGTTTCTTTTTAGGTGTGACTTATTTCAGTTAGAATCATCATACCTAAATCCACTCATTATGCTGCTATGGGCCTGATGACATACATTTCATTGCTGAGTGATATTGCATTGTACGTAAGTACCACAACTTTTTTATCCATTTTTCACTTTCTGCGATATTGAACTTGTACCGTAAACGAGGGTCTTGTAAACAGAGCCATCCCAAACTTTGGGGTGGCTGTGTCTTTTTGATTTTAATTTCCCTAAGCTATAGGACCATAAGTGGAAGTGCCCTATGCTCTGTTGCTTTGTTTTTTAGATGTTTCAGGAAACACCATACACTTCTCCCCAGTGGCTGTTGGCAATTTACATCCCGCCCATCAGCATAACAAGGCTCCCAGTTCTCCATGGCCTGTCCTGCCTTTCTGGATTTTACACTTTTTTCAGATGGCCCTTTTGACCGTGGGGAAGTGAGACTTCATTGTAGTGCAGATTTCCTTTGCAAGTTTGCTTGGTTGGCCAAAAAGGGCATATGCGTTTTTTCCTGAATATATTCAGGTAAAAACACATACGCCTTTTGTGGCCAAGTGCATCATTGTGGACGTTCTGCCTCTTTTCCTATCCATTAAATGCAATTCCAGTCTACCACCTGAAATCGGTTGCCTGCAATTCTGCCCGGCTTTCAAGTCCTCTTGGCAGCCTTACTTCAGTATATTTTTGGACGATAGCTGTCATTTATAACTCTGCAGGTTTGTGAATTACAGTGTCCCTGAGCTCGTTTCTTCAACTCGCTTTCTTGTGAGCTGGCCGCAACACCGCAGGATTGCTTCAGGCCCTAATCTTGTTCTAGCACGGCATGCTGAGCCTTTGGTTAATTCCTCTTCCTGGTGGGAAATGAGAGTTAAATTTGCCCGTCCAGACACCTCCAGCTAGTCTCTCATTGGTTCTCCCTATTCCTGTTCATCTTCCGCAGAAATTGCAAACTGGGCCAAACAGGAGGTTAAAGGCACTGACTCTCCAAGTCGGGAGAGTGTTAGTAAAGCATCTGGAATGTTGCACCCGAGTACCAGGGGACGAGAACTGAGACATATTGGAACACGTCTCCGGATCACACGGTTGATCATACTCTGGGTTCCACATGCATGCTTTAGCTGAAGGAAGAATCCCTTAAACCTGGAGAGTTGAGACCCGTGGAATGGGTACCATGCAATATGACTTCAAAGGGTCTTCATTTGCTCACCGAACCTCTCCAATCCTATCACTGCTGCGTTTATGCCCCTGTACACACGCTTGATTCTCTTTCAGAGACATAGCAATCCATAGGTTTTAAGATACTTACTAGTCAGGTACATTATTAGGCGTTTAATATGGGGTGTTGAGTCCATCTCGTTGAGCAAGGAGTAGCTCTTGTCTATTACATATTTGGCTTAAGGAACTTTATCTGTGCTCATTTCAATCTCTGGTTTTACGCAGCACCCCAACTCACCTTTCCCATTAAGCAAGCATAAGTTGGTTTTCTAAATTTGAGACCCTGTTCTGTTTTGTAATCCAGTTCCTGTGTAGCCAAGTTTACATTCCATGTATTAGTGATATCTTATGATGTTTCTTTTTCTGTGTGACTTATTTCAGTTAGAATCGTCATACCTGAATCCACTCATTACGCTGCTACGGGCCTGATGACATAGATTTCATTGCTGAGTGATATTGCATTGTACGTAAGTACCACAACTTCTTTATCCATTTTTCACTCTTTGCGATATTGAACTTGTCCCGTAAACGAGGTTCTTGTAAACAGAGCCGTCCCAAACTTTGGGGTGGCTGTGTCTTTTTGATTTTAATTTCCCTAAGCTATAGGACCATAAGTGGAAGTGCTCTAGGCTCTGTTGCTTTGTTTTTTAGATGTTTCAGGAAACACCATACACTTCTCCCCAGTGGCTGTTGGCAATTCACATCCTGCCCATCAGCATAACAA
This sequence comes from Orcinus orca, assembly GCF_937001465.1. Lineage (NCBI taxonomy): Eukaryota > Metazoa > Chordata > Mammalia > Artiodactyla > Delphinidae > Orcinus > Orcinus orca. The sequence goes on along the minus strand of NW_026043799.1, from coordinate 43,747 downwards.
GGCACCCAGTTCTCCATAGCCTGTCTTGCCTTTCTGGATTTTACACTTTTTTCAGATGGCCCTTTTGACCGGGGGGAAGTGAGACTTCATTGTAGTGCAGATTTCCTTTGCAAGCTTGCTTGGTTGGCCAAAAAGGGTGTATGCGTTTTTTTCCTGAATATATTCAGGAAAAAACGCATACGCCCTTTTGGGCCAAGTGCATCATTGTGGACGTTCTGCCTCTTTTCCTATGCTTTAAATGCAATTACAGTCTACCTCCTGAAATTGGTTTCCTGCAATTCTGCCCCGCTTTCAAGTCCTCTTGGCAGCCTTACTTCAGTATATTTTTGGACGATAGCTGTCATTTATATCTCTGCAGGTTTGTGAATTACAGTGCCCCTGAGCTCCTTTCTTCAACGCGCTTTCTTGTGAGCTGGCCGCAACACCGCAGGATTGCTTCAGGCCCTAATCTTGTTCTAGCACGGCATGCTGAGCCTTTGGTTAATTCCTCTTCCTGGTGGGAAATGAGAGTTAAATTTGCCCGTCCAGACACCTCCAGCTAGTCTCTCATTGGTTCTCCCTATTCCTGTTCATCTTCCGCAGAAATTGCAAACTGGGACAAGCAGGAGGTTAAAGGCACTAACTCTCCACGTCGGGAGAGTGTTAGTAAAGCATCTGGAATGTTGCACCCGAGTACCAGGGGACGAGAACTGAGACATATTGGAACACGTCTCCGGATCACACGGTTGACCATACTCTGGGTTCCACATGCATGCTTTAGCTGAAGGAAGAATCCCTTAAACCTGGAGAGTTGAGACCCGTGGAATGGGTACCATGCAATATGACTTCAAAGGGTCTTCATTTGCTCACCGAACCTCTCCAATCCTATCACTGCTGCGTTTATGCCCCTGTACACACGCTTGATTCTCTTTCAGAGACATAGCAATCCATAGGTTTTAAGATACTTACTAGTTAGGTACAGTCTTACGCGTTTAATATGGTGTGTTGAGTCCATTTCGTTGAGCAAGGAGTAGCTCTTGTCTATTACATATTTGGCTTAAGGAACTTTATCTGTGCTCATTTCAATCTCTGTTTTTATGCAGCACCCCAACTCACCTTTCCCCTTAAGCAAGCATAAGTTGGTTTTCTAAATTTGAGACCCTGTTCTGTTTTGTAATCCAGTTCCTGTGTAGCCAAGTTTACATTCCATGTATTAGTGATATCTTATGATGTTTCATTTTCTGTGTGACTTATTTCATTTAGAATCATCATACCTGAATCCACTCATTATGCTGCTATGGGCCTGATGACATAGATTTCATTGCTGAGTGATATTGCATTGTACGTAAGTACCACAACTTCTTTATCCATTTTTCACTTTCTGCAATATTGAACTTCTACTGTAAACGAGGTTCTTGTAAACAGAGCCGTCCCAAACTTTGGGGTGGCTGTGTCTTTTTGATTTTAATTTCCCTAAGCTATAGGACCATAAGTGGAAGTGCCCTAGGCTCTGTTGCTTTGTTTATTAGATGTTTCAGGAAACACCATACACTTCTCGCAAGTGGCTGTTGGCAATTTACATCCCGCCCATCAGCATAACAAGGCTCCCAGTTCTCCATGGCCTGTCCTGCCTTTCTGGATTTTACACATTTTTCAGATGGCCCTTTTGACCTGGGGGAAGTGAGACTTCATTGTAGTGCAGATTTCCTTTGCAAGCTTGCTTGGTTGGCCAAAAAGGGCGTATGCGTTTTTTCCGCAAAAAACTCATACGCCCTTTTTGGCCAAGTGCATCATTGTCAACGTTCTGCCTCTTTTCCTATGCTTTAAATGCAATTCCAGTCTACCTCTTGCAATCGGTTTCCTGCAATTCTGCCACGCTTTCAAGTCCTCTTAGCAGCCTTACTTCAGTATATTTTTAGACGATAGCTGTCATTTATAACTCTGCATGTTTGTGAATTACAGTGCCCCTGAGCTCCCTTCTTCAACTCGTTTTCTTGTGAGCTGGCCGCAACACCGCAGGATTGCTTCAGGCCCTAATCTGGTTCCGGCATGGCAGGCTAAGCCTTTGGTTAATTCCTCTTCCTGGTGGGAAATGAGAGTTAAATTTGCCCGTCCAGACACCTCCAGCTAGTCTCTCATTGGTTCTCCCTATTCCTGTTTATCTTCCGCAGATATTGCAAACTGGGCCAAACAGGAGGTTAAAGGCACTCACTCTCCAAGTCGGGGGAGTGTTAGTAAAGTGTCTGGAATGTTGCACCCGAGTACCAGGGGATGAGAACTGAGACATATTGGAACACGTCTCCAGATCACACGGTTGATCATACTCTGGGTTCCACATGCATGTTTTAGCTGAAGGAAGAATCCCTTAAACATGGAGAGTTGAGACCCGTGGAATGGATACCATGCAATATAACTTCAAAGGGTCTTCATTTGCTCACCGAACCTCTCCAATCCTATCACTGCTGCGTGTATGCCCCTGTACTCATGCTTGATTCTCTTTCGGAGACATAGCAATCCATAGGTTTTAAGATACTTACTAGTCAGGTACATTCTTAGGCGTTTAATATGGTGTGTTGAGTCCATTTCGTTGAGCAAGGAGTAGCTGTTGTCTATTACATATTTGGCTTAAGGAACTTTATCTGTGTTCATTTCAATCTCTGGTTTTATGCAGCACCCCAACTCACCTTTCCCTTTAAGCAAGCATAAGTTGGTTTTCTAAATTTGAGACTCTGTTCTGTTTTGTAATCCAGTTCCTGTGTAGCCAAGTTTACATTCCGTGTATTAGTGATATCTTATGATGTTTCTTTTTTTTGTGACTTATTTCAGTTAGAATCATCATACCTGAATCCACTCATTATGCTGCTATGGGCCTGATGACATAGATTTCATTGCTGAGTGATATTGCATTGTACGTAAGTACCACAAATTCTTTATACATTTTTCAGTCTTTGCGATATTGAACTTGTCCCCTAAACGAGGTTCTTGTAAACAGAGCCGTCCCAAACTTTGGGGTGGCTGTGTCTTTTTGATTTTAATTTCCCTAAGCTATAGGACCATAAGTGGAAGTGCCCTAGGCTCTGTTGCTTTGTTTTTTAGATGTTTCAGGAAACACCATACACTTCTCCCAAGTGGCTGTTGGCAATTTACATCCCGCCCATTAGCATAACAAGGCTCCCAGTTCTCCATGGCCTGTCCTGCCTTTCTGGATTTTACACTTTTTTCAGATGGCCCTTTTGACCCGGGGGAAGTGAGACTTCATTGTAGTGCAGATTTCCTTTGCAAGCTTGCTTGGTTGGCCAAAAAGTACATATGCCTTTTTTCCTGAATATATTCAGGAAAAAACGCATACGCCCTTTTTGGCCAAGTGCATCATTGTCGACCTTCTGCCTCTTTTCCTATGCTTTAAATGCAATTCCTGTCTACCTCCTGAAATCGGTTTCCTGCAATTCTGCCCGGCTTTCAATTCCTCTTGGCAGCCTTACTTCAGTATATTTTTGGACGATAGCTGTCATTTATAACTCTGCAGGTTTGTGAATTACAGTGCCCCTGAGCTCGTTTCTTCAACTCGCTTTCTTGTGAGCTGGCCGCAACACCGCAGGATTGCTTCAGGCCCTAATCTTGTTCTAGCACGGCATGCTGAGCCTTTGGTTAATTCCTCTTCCTGGTGGGAAATGAGAGTTAAATTTGCCCGTCCAGACACCTCCAGCTGGTCTCTCATTGGTTCTCCCTATTCCTGTTCATCTTCCGCAGAAATTGCAAACTGGGCCAAACAGGAGGTTTAAGGCACTGACTCTACAAGTCGGGAGAGTGTTAGTAAAGCATCTGGAATGTTGCACCCGAGTACCAGGGGACGAGAACTGAGACATATTGGAACACGTCTCCCGATCACACGGTTGATCATACTCTGGGTTCCACATGCATGTTTTAGCTGAAGGAAGAATCCCTTAAACCTGGAGACTTGAGACCCGTGGAATGGGTACGATGCAATATGACTTCAAAGTGTCTTCATTTGCTCACTGAACCTCGCCAATCCTATCACTGCTGCGTTTATGTCCCTGTACACACGCTTGATTGTCTTTCGGAGACATAGCAATCCATGGGTTTTAAGATACTTACTAGTCAGGTACATTCTTAGGCGTTTAATATGGTGTGTTGAGTCCATTTCGTTGAGCAAGGAGTAGCTCTTGTCTATTACATATTTGGCTTAAGGAACTTTATCTGTGCTCATTTCAATCTCTGTTTTTATGCAGCACCTCAACTCACCTTTCCCCTTAAGCAAGCATAAGTTGGTTTTCTAAATTTGAGACCCTGTTCTGTTTTGTAATTCAGTTAGTGTGTAGCCAAGTTTACATTCCGTGTATTAGTGATATCTTATTATGTTTCTTTTTCTGTGTGACTTATTTCAGTTAGAATCATCATACCTGAATCCACTCATTATGCTGCTACGGGCTTGATGACATAGATGTCATTGCTGAGTGATATTGCATTGTACGTAAATACCACAACTTCTTTATCCATTTTTCACTCTTTGCGATATTGAACTTGTACCGTAAATGAGGTTCTTGTAAACAGAGCCGTCCCAAACTTTGGGGTGGCTATGTCTTTTTGATTTTAATTTCCCTAAGCTATAGGACCATAAGTGGAAGTGCCCTAGGCTCTGTTGCTTTGTTTCTTAGATGTCTCAGGAAACACCATACACTTCTCCCAAGTGGCTGTTGGCAATTTACATCCCACCCATCAGCATAACAAGGCTCCCAGTTCTCCATGGCCTGTCCTGCCTTTCTGGATTTTACACTTTTTTCAGATGGCCCTTTTGACCGGGGGGAAGTGAGACTTCATTGTAATGCAGATTTCCTATGCAAGCTTGCTTGGTTGGCCAAAAAGGGCGTATGCGTTTTTTCCTGAATATATTCAGGAAAAAACGCATACGCCCTTTTTGGCCAAGAGCATCATTGTCGACGTTCTGCCTCTTTTCCTATGCTTTAGATGCAATTCCAGTCTACCTCCTGAAATCGGTTTCCTGCAATTCTGCCCCGCTTTCAAGTCCTCTTGGCAGCCTTACTTCAGTATATTTTTGGACGATAGCTGTCATTTATAACTCTGCATGTTTGTGAATTACAGTGCCCGTGAGCTCCTTTCTTCAACTCGCTTTCTTGTGAGCTGGCCGCAACACTGCAGCATTGCTTCAGGCCCTAATCTAGTTCCGGCACGGCACGCTGAGCCTTTGGTTAATTCCTCTTCCTGGTGGGAAATGAGAGTTAAATTTGCCCGTCCAGACACCTCCAGCTAGTCTCTCATTGGTTCTCCCTATTCCTGTTCATCTTCCGCAGAAATTGCAAACTGGGCAAAACAGGAGGTTAAAGGCACTGACTCTCCAAGTCGGGAGAGTGTTAGTAAAGCGTATGGAATGTTGCACCCGAGTACCAGGGGACGAAAACTGAGACATATTGGAACACGTCTCCCGATCACACGGTTGATCATACTCTGGGTTCCACATGCATGTTTTAGCTGAAGGAAGAATCCCTTAAACCAGGAGAGTTGAGACCCGTGGAATGGGTACCATGCAATATGACTTCAGAGGGTCTTCATTTGCTCACCGAACCTCTCCAGTCCTATCACTGCTGCGTATATGCCCCTGTACACACGCTTGATTCTCTTTCGGAGACATAGCAATCCATAGGTTTTAAGATACTTACTAGTCAGGTACATTCTTAATCGTTTAATATGGGGTGTTGAGTCCATCTCGTTGAGCAAGGAGTAGCTCTTGTCTATTACATATTTGGCTTAAGGAACTTTATCTGTGCTCATTTCAATCTCTGGTTTTATGCAGCACCCCAACTCACCTTTCCCCTTAAGCAAGCATATGTTGGTTTTCTAAATTTGAGAACCTGTTCTGTTTTGTAATTCAGTTCCTGTGTAGCCAAGTTTACATTCCGTGTATTAGTGATATCTTATGATGTTTCTTTTTCTGTGTGACTTATTTCAGTTAGAATCATCATACCTGAATCCACTCATTATGCTGCAACGGGCCTGATGACATAGATGTCATTGCTGAGTGATATTGCATTGTACGTAAGTACCACAACTTCTTTATCCATCTTTCGCTTTCTGCGATATTGAACTTGTACCGTAAACGAGGTTCTTGTAAACAGAGCTGTCCCAAACTTTGGGGTGGCTGTGTCTTTTTGACTTTAATATCCCTAAGCTATAGGACCATAAGTGGAAGTGCCCTAGGCTCTGTTGCTTTGTTTTTTCGATGTTTCAGGAAATACAATACACTTCTCCCGAGTGGCTGTTGGCAATTTACATCCGGCCCATCAGCCTAACAAGGCTCCCAGTTCTCCATGGCCTGTCCTGCCTTTCTGGATTTTACACTTTTTTCAGATGGCCCTTTTGACCGGGGGGAAGTGAGACTTCATTGTAGTGCAGATTTCCTTTGCAAGCTTGCTTGGTTGGCCAAAAAGGGCGTATGCGTTTTTTCCTGAATATATTCAGGAAAAAACGCATAAGTCCTCTTTGGCCAAGTGCATCATTGTCGACGTTCTGCCTCTTTTCCTATGCTTTAAATGCAATTCCAGTCTACCTCCTGAAATCGGTTTCCTGCAATTGTGCCTTGCTTTCAATGCCTCTTCATAGCCTTATCTCAATATATTTTTTGAAAATAGTTGGCCTTTATAACTCTGCAGGTTTTTGAATTGCAGTGGCCCTTAGCTCCATTTTTCAGGTCTTATTTTTGTGATCTTGCCTCATAACCACAGGATTCCTTCAGGCCCTATTCTTCTTCTGGGGCACCTTGCTGTGCCTTTGGTTTATTCTTCTTACTGATGTGAAATTAGAGTGACATGTGCCCATTGAAACTGCTACAGCTAGTTTCTCACTGGTTCCCCCTATTCCCATTCATCCTCCGCACTAACTGCAGACTGTGCGATACCAGAACTTAAAGGCATTGACTCTCCATGTGGGGATATTGTTAGTAAAGCGGCTGGAATGTCGATCTGGAGCCCCAGGAGAGGAAAAATGATGTGTGTTTTAGAAACCTTTCCTGATCATATGGTATACCAGTCGCTGGGTTTCCCAAGCATGGTTTAGCTGTAGGAAGATTCCCTTCAACCTGGAGTTTTGGGACCCTTGGAATGAGTAGCATGAAGTATTGCATTAAACTTTTGGCAGTTGCTCACCAAAGCTCACCAATCCTCTCAGCCCCAAGTGTGCAGCCTTATGTCTTATCCAGCTGTGGGTTTATATGTGGTCAATCCAGGTTGCATCACAGCCCCTGAGCAAATTTTGTAAGAATTTTTCTCTCTTTCATTGTTTCTGCGTTTTGTTTTTAAAATTTATTTCTATAATGGGGTTTAGCTCATTTTCACTGCTGTGTTTGTGCCGCTCTGCACACACTTGATTCCCTTATGGAGATATATCAATACATGGGTTTTAAGATTCTTATTACTCAGATATATTTCTCTGCGGTGTATAGGGTGTGTTGAGGCCAGTTCATTGAGCAAGGTGTAGATCTTGTCTAATATCTATTTGGTTTATTGAACGGTATCTGTGCTAATTTCAAACTCTGGTTTTATGCATCACCCCACCTCTCCTTTCCCCTTAAGCTGACATAAGTGTGTTTTCTAAATGTGAGACACTGTTCTGTTCTGTAATTCATTTCTTGTGCAGCCATATTTACCCTCCCTCTATAAGTGATATCTTATGATATGTTTCTTTTTCTGTTTGACTTATTTCAAGTAGTATTATCGGACCTAAATCCACTCTTTATCCTTCTACTAGCCTTATTACATTGATTTCATGGTGAAGAGATATTCCATTGTACATAAGTACCACATCTTCTTTATCCATTGTTCTCTTTCCTGGGATATTTAAGGTGTACTGAAGTTGAGGTTCTTGTAAACAGAGTAGCCCTAAACTGTGGTGTGCTTGTGTCTTGTTGATTTTTAGACTTCCCTAGATATACTCCCATGATTGGAAGTGTCCTATGCTCTGTAGCTGTTTTTTAGATGATTTGGGAACCACCATACACTTCTCCAGAGTGGCTCTCGGCAGTTCACACACTGCCCATCAGCGTATAAAGGCTCCCTGTTCTCCATGGCCTGTCCTGCATTTCTGGTTTTTACAATTTTTTAGGATGGCCCTTTTGACCGGTGGGAAATGAGACTTCTTTGTTGTGCACATTTGCATTGCTTGCTTGCTTCGTTGCCCATAAAGTGCGTATGCGTTTTTTCCTGGATATAATCAGGAAAAAACGCATACGCCCTTTTGGGCCAACTGCATCATTGTCGAAATTCTGCCACTTTTCATGTGCTTTAAAGACGAGTCCAATCTATCTCTTGAAATCTGTTTCTTGCAATTCTGTCTTGCATTCAGATCCTCTTCTTTGCCTTACCTCAACATAGTTTTGGACGTTAGTTTTCATTTATAACTCTGCAGGTTTGTGAATTGCAGTGACCCTGAGCTCCATTTTTTAAGTTGCTCTTTTGTGAGCTGGCCTCAAACCCGCAGGATTGCTTCAGGCCCTATTTTGGCTCCGCTGAGGCGGGCTGAGCCTTTTTTCAATTCTTATTCTTAATGGGAAATTAGAGTGATATGTGCCCGTCCAAACCCCTACAACTATTCTCTCATTGGTTCCCCCTTTTCCCGTTCATCCTCCTCACAATTTGCAAAATGTGTGAAACAGAAGTTGAAATGTGCTGATTCTCCAAGTGGGGAGATTCTAAGTAACGTGGCTGGAACGGTGAACAGGAGCACCAGGAGAGGATAAATGAGCTGCATTTTAGACACATCTCCCGATCACATGGTGTACAGTCCTCTGGGTTTTCCATGCATGTTTTAGCTGTAGGAAGATCCCTTGAACCTGCAGATTTGGGACCCATTGAATGGGTACCAGGTAGTATTACTTTAAAGGGTGTGCATTTCCTCACCCAACCTCACATTTCTCTTAGTGCAAACAGTTTCCAGCCTTATGTCTCATCCTGCTGTGGGTCTAGATGTGTTCAATCCATGTTGCATCACCGTCCCTGAGGAAAAGTTGTAAGAGGTTTTCTCTGTCTCTCTGTCGTTTATTTTTTTCAATTTATTACTATATTGGTTACAGCTGATTTTCAAAGCTCTGTTTCTTGCTGCTGTACATCCACTTGATTCACGTACAGAGAGACATCAGTAAATTCTTTTTCAGATTCTTACCAGTCGTATATATTCTTTTCCGGTGACTTGAGTGTGCTGAGTGCAGTTCTTTTAGCTACCGTGTAAGCCTTGTTGATTATCAGTTTGGTATTTGGAATGGTATCTTTGTTAATTTCAACTTCCTGGATGATGCCTCACCCCTCCCCACCTTTCCCGTTTAGCAGCCTTATGCGTGTTTTCTACATATTTGACTATGTTTTTGTTTTGTAATTTATTTCATGTGTAGCCATTTTGGATTCCACCTTTAAGTGATATCTTATGATATGTGTCTTTTTCTTTTTGAATTATGTCACTTAGAAAGATCATACGTAACTCCTCCGGAGTTGTTACAACTGGCCATATTTCATTGATTTCCAGGCTGAATAATATTCCACTCTACCTAAGTACCACATCTCTATCCATTTTTTCCCTCCAGAGACATTTAAGTTATATCCTAGTTGAGGATCTTTTAAACAGAGAGGGGGTAAACATTGGGGTGCCTGTGTCCTCTCAATTTTTGTTTTTCCCAAGATATACGCCCATGAGTGCAAGTGCCCTATGCTCTGTAGCTCATTTTTTAGATGCTTTAGTAAACACAATACACTTCTCCAGAATGGCCGTTGGCAATATACATTTCCACTATAAGTCTCACAGGGCTCCCTCTTCTCCTTGCCCTGTCCTGCATTTCTGTTGTTTACGCTTTATGAGGATGGCTCTTCTGACTGATGCGAAGTGATATCTTTTGTAGTATTGACTTCCAGTGCCCACCTGTTTGGTTGGCTAAAAAAGTGTATGCCCTTTTCTTGAATATATACAGAAAAAAACGCATACACCCTTTTTGGCCAACTGCAATGTTGGCAATGTTCAGCTCCTTTTCTTGTGCTTAATGGCGAGTCCTTTCTACCTCCTCAAATCCCTTTCCTGCCATTCTCCCTTGCTTACAAGTCCTTTTCTCTGACTTTCCTCAAGACATTTTTCAGTGATGGATATTTTCAACTCTGCAGTTTCATGAATTTTACTGTCCCTGAGTTCCATTGTTCAACTTGTGTTTATGGGAACTGGCCACAAAGCAGCGGGATTTCCTCAAGCCCTATACTGTTTCCATGGGCAATCCTAGCCTTTGGTCATTTCATCTTCCTGATTGGAAATTAAAGTGACATGTGCCTGTCTGAACACCTAGGACTTGTCTCTCATTGTTCCTCATCCTTCCGCTTCATCCTCTGGACAAATTCCAAACTGTACACAACAGGATGTTGACAGTGCTGACATCTCCAAGTGGGGAGACTGTTAGTAAAGACGCTGGAGGGGTGAACCCGAGCACCAGGAGATGAGGAGATGAGATGCCTTTTCCAAACTCTTCCCGATCAGACGGTATACCATCCTCTGGGTGTGACAGACATGTTTTAGCAGTAGGAAGAGTCCCATTCATGTAAGGAGAACACCAGGGCTTTTTCAAAATCAGTGTCTCCCCGAAACCCAAACTGGGGAATTTTTTAAGCTACGGCTACACATATGTTCATTAAGGGCCTTGGGAAGTAGGCAGAGTCCAAACTTTAGATGATTGAAGTCTTCAGGGTCAGAAGCACTCACCACAAGCTTCCCTTAGGTTACACTTTAACTGTCATTGATAGATGATGTCAATAAAAATATCTATTCTTTTTCAGATTATTTCCCCTTATAGGTTATAGCAAAATGTTGAGTGTAGTTCCCTGTGCTATACAGTAGTTCCTTGTTGATGATCTATTTTATACATAGCAGTGTGTATGTGTTAATCCCAAACTGTTAATTTATCCCTCCTCCCACCTTTCCCCTTTGGTAATAATAAATTATAAGATTTTATACTTCTCAGAAATGGGGGAGCTGAAAGAGAGGTATCATTTTCAATGGAAAAGCATTTAAAACAAGATTGAAGCTTTAACCAAGATTATTAGATGTACATCCTTGGAAAGAAATCACTTCGTTTCTCTAATATTGACCTGACAAATAAGACAAACCTTTTCACTGAACTTGCTTATAATAAAGTGATGGAAATATCAAATGGAAGTGTTAGAAACATCTTATTTTACCCGAGCCTTATACACTGTTCTATGTTAACTACAGTTTGGCTCACACATCTGTTCATTGAGGTTACAATAGTCTCAATTTCTGTTACTGATCCTCCAGAGTGGACCCCAACAAGTGTCCCCCTGCCCAGTGTCATTGGGGCCAACAGATCGAGACTGAGTTTGGTTCACAAGCAAAGGAAACTTTATATTTTGATCAGAGAATGGAGAGGTGAGAGCATGCACTACCCCGTGGGCTGTGGGCTGGGCTGCTGTGTAGAGATCCTGTCAGAGTCAGTGGGAGGGAGGGGGCGGAGCTCTCGAGGGCCGGGTTGGCTGCAGCTCAGGCTCTATATCGCGGAGTCTGCACTGGGCCCCAGGAGCTGAGGTGTCGTCCCAGCCATTCTGCACTAGGAAATCTGGTCTGAAGTGCCGGGTGTGGAACCTCTGCATGCGGGACCCTAGGAGCACATGAAATTAGACAAAGCACAAAGGATAAAAAAGGTTAGACTTGACTTTATTGCCCAGATTCTATTTTTATCTCCCAGGGATTTTTAATGGGCTTTGCTGGGGACAAACCCCTCCTCTGCCTTTTGTCCCGTTCCTCATTCTTGGAGTGCTGAGGGTGCAGACCCTTCTTCTGTAACTGCTGAGTGCTGAGTTGGGAGCCCTCATACCCGGGGGCGAGGGTCAGAGCTTCTCCCCAGCAGCCTCCAGGTGACGTTGATTGTCCCCAGGCCCCCTGCCTCCCTGCTCGTCCACCTGAGCACCAGCATTGGAAGTGTTATAGATTCTAATGACCTTTAAGGGTCTAGGAAAGAGATGTGCAGAGACGCTGTGGGGGCCGGTTTCACCCCGCCCCACATTTGTTCGGCCACTTTAGGCTGACCGTTTCTGCCAGCCTAGATGCTCTGACCAGTAGTCTGCGCTTTCTTCAATTAGGCCCCTGAATTAATGTACAAACAGCACCAGGTGTGAGAGCCCTGCCTGCTCAACTCCCAGACAGTCCAGGGTCAGTGGTGATCAAGGACCATGATGGCCACTGAGTCAACAGCCTTTTGAAGTAAACAGGAGTCCAGCCGGTCTTATTGGCTACCATCATCACGGTGTCTGTAGGCTTTTCTATGGTGACAGTGTGATATACGGTTCCCCCGCCAAGATTATTAGCTCCCCTCTGGGTGCAGTAAGTCCTGCAAGCAGTAGTCTACTCTTTTGGGACACACTCTTGTTGTTTTATGAGAGAAACTCCAGGTCAAGTGATGTTCACACAAGTCGTCATGGTGCCCTGTTGCCCCCGGTTATCTCTCTGGATGTTGGAGTTGGAGGGCCTCCTCACTCGAGGTTGGTGTGCCCACAGAGCGAACCCTGCAACTTCAGGGCATGGTTGGTGGTTAGGATCACCACGTGGGGTCCTTTTCCCTTAGGAGGGAGGTGGCCTTTGGGGCTGCTGATTTCCAGGTTTTTAGATACCGCCAGTATCTTGGCCAGATGTGGCAGTGGGCCAAGCCCCTTGGTGACCGTAGTTTATCCTACCTGGATGGCATTCTTGCATTGTTCCATTTCAAGTGGTCCCAGTTTTTGCACTAATTCTCCAATGGCGATTCACCTTTCACCGGGAATGTAAAGGTCAAAGGGTTTAGCTAAATTAGGGAGTTCCAGGGCAAGGGTCTGAATTGACTGCTCTTTCCATTCTTGAAAGGCCACTTCTGGATTCTATTCAAAAGGATCATCATCTTTTCCTTTCAGTGTTTCATATAGAGGCCCAGCTAGTAGACTGTAGTTAGGGATCCAGAAGCAGCAAACCCTGGCCTCCCCAGGAACCCCTAAGCTGTCTTCTAGTTTTAGAAAGGGGTAAGGCTGAAAATGGTTTCTTCCCTTTCCTGGGATGGGCTTCTCCGACCTTCTGTGAGAACGAAGCCCAGGCAGGTCACCGCAGTCTGTGATATTTGAGCTTTTTCTTGGACAACTTCTATCCTTTATTGGCTTGGTAGTTCAGAGGCCTCCTTAGTAGGGCTGGCGATCAGAATGTCGTCTGCGTACTGAAGGAGGGTTTCCTTTTCCAGAGGTAGAACTTTTAGGTCTTTAGCTAAGCTTTCCCCAAAGATGGTGTGGGAATTTTTGCACCCTTGGGGCAAGACGGCCCGGAAGTATTGTTTTAGTTGTATGTTGAGTCCTGCCACTCACAAGCCAAAATTTCTTGTGACTCTGGGACTAATGGAATACAAAAGAAGGCATCATTGAAGACTAATACAGAATACCATGTCCTGGTGGTTGGTAGAATGACCAGCAGGGTGTAGGAATTAGGAGCAGCTGGAGGTATATCCTCGGTGGCTTCACTGACTGTCCTGACATCCTTTACCAGGTCCCCAGCAGCCCATGGGGCTCTCGTGGTCAGACCAATCCCAGAATGTGGAGCTCACCTGGGCAGGTACCCCACTCCCACCCCAGCCCACGGGGCTCTCGTGGTCAGGCCCCTCCCAGGATACAGAGCTACCCTTGCAGGTACCGTGGCAGGGCTGGGCACACAGGAACCGTGCACATAGCCCTCATTGCAGAGCACCCCCAGCTCACCTGTCGCTCAGAGCTGACACAGAGCACCTCAGAGCAGGACTGGAACTAACAAACAGCAGCTGCGACAGGTCTGTGACCCTGGGCATCACTCTGTGCGGTCTCCCTCCACCTGGTCTTCCAGAGACTTCCACTGCACCCGGGGCACCAGGCCTCTGTCTCCAACCACCACCCACCCCTCCTCTCCCTGACTCCTGGGTTCCTCTCATTAGGAGAGGGCTTTCTTGAAGTTGTCTCCCACTCATGGGCCAGATAAAATGATTAGAAAACAAGCCAAAGCTGCAGCCCCTTGTCTATCATGACTCTCAGGAGCCCACACCTGTTCCTTGGACCTGGCCGGTTCAGCAAGTTCCATTTTCTGCAACTGTGAGCCCCTGAGGGGTGATGATTGGCTGACCTGGGCAGCCTTACCGTGCTGGCCAGCCCTCCCCAGGTGTGCCTGGGTTGAGATCAATATAAATACCACTCCAGGCAGCAAGAGCCCCTGCAGCCATGCCTGACGCCATTTTCTCTGCCCTGTCAGCAGTCTCGGGGCTGGGCTGGTGGGACGGAATGAGAGGCCACGGCTTTGTGGGTGGCCCAGTGTGAGTGGGGCTCTGCTGGACTTTCTGCAGCAGTTGCCAGGCTGCCAACTGCTAAAGAAGAGGATGTGTCACCCATACCTGCTGCTGGAATTTCTCCCTGGGCAGAGGTGAGGAAGGAAAAAAGCAGTGGGGGCAGGGACAGGACGGGTATCTCAGGCAGGGAAATGGAAATCTTCCAGAAGATCACCCAGGGCCAGGACCATCCTGGCTGGCCTGCAGGCACCAAGTTGGCTGGCATGCTGTCACTCGTGTGGCTCTATGGCCCTTCCTCTAGGCTTTCAAGTCCTTGTATATATTCAGGTGTTTTACCTGGGACGGGTGGGAATAGTTCAGCAGCAACTGGCCTGGGGCTCAGCTCACGTTTACTCACAGATGCCTCGGCACGGTGCCTCAGCTTTGCAATGAGGACGCTTGTTGCGTGGGGGCTGCTGGCTGAATGGGAGACGATTCCCCACCACTGACCAACTTCAGAATTGTTTACAACTGGAGCAAGTGCCCTGATACGGTTTTCCTCTCTGGAACTGGCGGGTTCTGTGTTTTTTTTCTCTTTTTCGTTTTTGGTTCAAGGTAGATTTTATTCCTCTTTTTTGTATTTACAGATATAAGCATGGAAATAATTTATTCATATAAATACATGTATGTGAAGGGAATAATTGTTTTTTCTGTTTTATTTTTAAATTTTATTTCTTTTTAATTTTGAATTTTATTTTATATTTTTATACAGCAGGTTCTTATTGGTTATCTATTTTATACATATAAATGTATACATGCCAATCCCAGTCTCTCAACTCCTCCCACCACCACCCCCCCAACAGCCTTCCACCCTTGTTGTCCATACGTTTGTTGTCTACATCTGTTGCTCTATTTATGCCTTGCAAAATGGTTAACCTGTACAGTTTTTCTAGGTTCCACATATATGCATGAATACACAAGATTTGTTTTTCTCTTTCTGACTTACTTCACTCTGTATGACACTCTCTAGATCCATCGACGTCTCTACAAATGACCCAATTTCATTCCTTTTCATGGCTTAGTAATATTCCATTTTATATATGTACCACAGCTTTATGCATTCGTCTGTCTGTGGGCATTTAGGTTGCTTCCATTACCTCGATATTGTAAAGAGTGAGGCAATGAACATTGCGGTGAATGTCTCTTTTTGATTTATGGTTTTGTCTGGGTATATGTCCAGAACTGGGATTGCTGTATCATATGGTAATTCTACTGTTAGTTTCTTAAGAAACTCCATATTGTTCTCCATAGTGACTGTATCAATTTATATTCCCAACAATAGTGGAAGAGGTTTCTTTTTCTCCACACCCTTTCCAGCATTTTTTGTTTGTAGATTTTCTGATGATGCCCATTCTACCAGGTGTGAGGTGATATCTCATTGTTGAGTCCATTTCCTTGAGCAAGGGGTAGGTCTTGTCTATTACATATTTAGCTTATGGAACGGTATCTGTGCTTATTTCAAACTCAGGTTTTGTGAAGCACCCAACTCACCTTCCCCCTTAAGAAAGCATAAGTTGGTTTTCTAAACATGAGACCCTGTTCTGTTTTGTAATTCAGTTCATGTGTAGCCAAGTTCTCATTCCATGTATTAGTGGTACCTTATGATGTTTTTTTTCTGTGTGACATTTTTTACTTAGAATCACCGTGCCTCAATCCACTCATTATACTGGTACGGGCCTGGTGACATAGTTTTCATTGCTGAGAGGTATTCTGTTGTACGTTAGTACCGCAACTTCTTTATCCATTATTTGCTCTCTGGCATATTTGACTTGTTCTGCAGAAGAGGTTCCTGTAAACAGAGCCGTCCCAAACTTTGGGGTGGCTGTGTCTTTTTGATTTTAATTTCCCTAACCTATAGGACCATAAGTGGAAGTGCCCTAGGCTCTGTTGCTTTGTTTTTTAGATGTTTCAGGAAACACCATACACTCCTCCAGAGTGGCTGTTGGCAATTTACATCCCGCCCATCAGTATAACAAGGCTCCCAGTTCTCCATGGCCTGTCCTGCCTTTCTGGATTTTACACTTTTTTCAGATGACCCTTTTGACCGGGGGGAAGTGAGACTTCATTGTAGTGCAGATTTCCTTTGCAAGCTTGCTTGGTTGGCCAAAAAGGGCGTATGCGTTTTTTCCTGAATATATTCAGGAAAAAACGCATACGCCCTTTGTGGCCAAGTGCATCATTGTCTATGTTCTGCCTCTTTTCCTATGCTTTAAATGCAATTCCAGTCTACCTTCTGAAATCGGTTGCCTGCAATTCTGCCCCGCTTTCAAGTCCTCTTGGCAGCCTTACTTCAGTATATTTTTGGACGATAGCTGTCATTTATAACTCTGCAGGTTTCTGAATTACAGTGCCCCTGAGCTCCTTTCTTCAACTCGCTTTCTTGTGAGCTGGCCGCAACACCACAGGATTGCTTCAGGCCCTAATCTGGTTCCGGCACGGCACGCTGAGCCTTTGGTTAATTCCTCTTCCTGGTGGGAAATGAGAGTTAAATTTGCCCGTCCAGACACCTCCAGCTAGTCTCTCATTGGTCTTCCCTATTACTGTTCATCTTCCAAAGAATTTGCAAACTGGGCCAAACAGGAGGTTAAAGGCACTGACTCTCCAAGTCGGGAGAGTGTTAGTAAAGCATCTGGAATGTTGCACCCGAGTACCAGGGGACGAGGACGGAGACATATTTCAACACGTCTCCCGATCACATGGTTGATCATACTCTGGGTTCCACATGCATGTTTTAGCTGAAGGAGGAATCCCTTAAACATGGAAAGTTGAGACCCGTGGAATGGGTACCAAGCAATATGACTTCAAAGGGTCTTCATTTGCTCACCTAACCTCTCCAATCCTATCACTGCTGCGTTTATGCCCCTGTACACACGCTTGATTCTCTTTTGGAGACATAGCAATCCATACCTTTTAAGATACTTACTAGTCAGGTACATTCTTAAGCGTTTAATATGGGGTATTGAGTCCATTTCGTTGAGTAAGGAGTAGCTCTTGTCTATTACATATTTGGCTTAAGGAACTTTATCTGTGCTCATTTCAATCTCTGGTTTTATACAGAACCCCAACTCACCTTTCCCCTTAAGCAAGCATAAGTTGGTTTTCTAAATTTTTAGACCCTGTTCTGTTTTGTAATCCAGTTCCTGTGTAGCCAAGTTTACATTCCGTGTATTAGTGATATCTTACGATGTTTCTTTTTCTGTGTGACTTATTTCAGTTACAATCATGATACCTGAATCCACTCATTATGCTGTTACGGGCCTGATGACATAGATGTCATTGCTGAGTGATATTGCATTGTACGTAAGTACCAAAACTTCTTTATCCATTTTTCACTTTCTGCGATATTGAACTTGTACCATAAACGAGGTTCTTGTAAACAGAGCCGTCCCAAATTTTGGGGTGGCTGTGTCTTTTTGATTTTAATTTCCCTAAACTATAGGACCATAAGTGGAAGTGCCCTAGGCTCTGTTGCTTTGTTTTATAGATGTTTCAGGAAACACCATACACTTCTCCCCAGTGGCTGTTGGCAATTTACATCCCGCCCATCAGCATAACAAGGCTCCCATTTCTCCATGTCCTGTCCTGCCTTTCTGAATTTTACACTTTTATCAGAATGCCCTTTTGACCGGGGTGAAGTGAGACTTCATTGTAGTGCAGATTTCCTTTGCAAGCTTGCTTGGTTGGCCAAAAACGGCGTATGCATCTTTTCCTGAATATATTCAGGAAAAAACGCATACGCCCGTTTTGGCCAAGTGCATCATTGTCGACGTTCTGCCTCTTTTCCTATGCTTTAAATTCAATTCCAGTCTACATCCTGAAATCGGATTCCTGTAAGTATGCCCCGCTTTCAATTCCTCTTGGCAGGCTTACTTCAGTATATTTTTGGATGATAGCTATGATTTATAACTCTGCAGGTTTGTGATTACAATGCCCCTGAGCTCATTTCTTCAACTCGCTTTCTTGTGAGCTGGCTGCAACACCACAGAATTTCTTCAGGCCCTAATCTGGTTCCGGCATGGCACGCTGAGCCTTTGGTTAATTCCTCCTCCTGGGGGGAAATGAGAGTTAAATTTGCCCGTCCGTACACCTCCAGCTAGTTTCTCATTGATTCTCCCTATTCCTGTTCATCTTTCGCACAAATTGCAAACTGGGCCAAACAGGAGGTTAAAGGCACTGACTCTCCAAGTCGGGAGAGTGTTAGTAAAGCATCTGGAATGTTGCACCCGAGTACCAGGGGATGAGAACTGAGACAAATTGGAACACGTCTCCCGATCACACGGTTGATCATACTCTGGGTTCCACATGCATGTTTTAGCTGAAGGAAGAATCCCTTAAACCTGGAGAGTTGAGACCCGTGGAATGGGTACCATGCAATATGACTTCAAAGGGTCTTCATTTGCTCACCGAACCTCTCCAATCCTATCACTGCTGCGTTTATGCCCCTGTATACACGCTTGATTCTCTTTCGGAGACATAGCAATCCATAGATTTTAAGATAATTACTGGTCAGGTACATTCTTAGGCGTTTAATATGGGGTGTTGAGTCCATTTCGTTGAGCAAGGAGTAGCTCTTGTCTATTCCATATTTGGCTTAAGGAACTTTATCTGTGCTCATTTCAATCTCTGGTTTTATGCAGCACCCCAACTCACCTTTCCCCTTAAGCAAGTATAAGTTGGTTTTCTAAATTTGAGACCCTGTTCTGTTTTGTAATCCAGTTCCTGTGTAGCCAAGTTTACATTCCGTGTATTAGTGATATCTTATGATGTTTCTTTTTCTGTGTGACTTATTTCAGTTAGAATCATCATACCTGAATCCACTCATTATGCTGCTACGGGCCTGATGACATAGATTTCATTGCTGAGTGATATTGTATTCTACGTAAGTACCAAAACTTCTTTATCCATTTTTCACTTTCTGCGATATTGAACTTGTACCATAAACGAGTTTCTTGTAAACAGAGCAGTCCCAAACGTTGGGATGGCTGTGTCTTTTTGATTTTAATTTCCCTAAGCTATAGGACCATAAGTGGAAGTGCCCTAGGCTCTGTTGCTTTGTTTCTTAGATGTTTCAGGAAACACCATACACTTGTCCCGAGTGGCTGTTGGCAATTTACATCCCGCCCATCAGCATAACAAGGCTCCCAGTTCTCCATGGCCTGTCCTGCCTTTCTGTATTTTACACTTTTTTCAGATGGCCCTTTTGACCTGGGAGAAATGAGACTTCATTGTAGTGCAGATTTCCTTTGCAAGCTTGCTTGGTTGGCCAAAAAGTGCGTATGCGTTTTCTCCTGAATATATTCAGGAGAAAACGCATACACCCTTTTTGGCCAAGTGCATCATTGTGGACGTTCTGCCTCTTTTCCTATGCTTTAAATACAATTCCAGTCTACCTCCTGAAATCGGATTCCTGCAATTCTGCCCCGCTTTCAAGTCCTCTTGGCAGCCTTACTTCAGTATATTTTTGGATGATAGCTGTCATTCATAACTCTGCAAGTTTGTGATAACAGTGCCCCTGAGCTCCTTTCTTCAACTCGCTTTCTTGTGAGCTGGCCGCAACACCACAGGATTGCTTCAGGCCCTAATCTGGTTCCGGCACGGCACACTGAGCCTTTGCTTAATTGCTCTTCCTGGTGGGAAATGAGAGTTAAATTTGCCCGTCCAGACACCTCCAGCTTGTCTCTCATTGGTCCTCCTTATCCCTGTTCATCTTCCGCAGAAATTGCAAAATGGGCCAAGCAGGAGGTTAAAGGCACTGACTCTCCAAGTCGGGAGAGTGTTAGTAAAGCGTCTGGAATGTTCCACCTGAGTACCAGCGGACAAAAACTGAGACATATTTGAACACGTCTCCCAATCACACGGTTGAGCATACTCTGGGTTCCACATGCATGTTTCAGCTGAAGGAAGAATCCCTTAAAGCTGGAGAGTTGAGACCCGTGGAATGGGTACCATGCAATATGACTTCAAAGGGTCTTCATTTGCTCACCGAACATCTCCAATCCTATCACTGCTGCGTTTATGCCCCTGTACACATGCTTGATTCTCTTTCAGAGACATAGCAATCCATAGGTTTTAAGATACTTACTAGTCAGGTACATTCTTAGGCGTTTAATATGGGGTGTTGAGTCCATTTCGTTGAGCAAGGAGTAGCTCTTGTCTATTCCATATTTGGCTTAAGGAACTTTATCTGTTCTCATTTCAATCTCTGGTTTTATGCAGCACCCCAACTCACCTTTCCCCTTAAGCAAGCATAAGTTGCTTTTCTACATTTGAGACCCTGTTTTGTTTTGTAATCCAGTTCCTGTGTAGCCAAGTTTACATTCCGTGTATTAGTGATATCTTATAATGTTTCTTTTTCTGTGTGACTTATATCAGTTAGAATCATCATACCTGAATCCACACTATGCTGCTACGGGCCTGATGACATAGATTTCATTGCTGAGTGATATTGCATTGTACGTAAGTACCACAACTTCTTTATCAATTTTTCACTTTCTGCGATATTGAACTTGTACCGTAAATGAGGTTCTTGTAAACAGAGCCGTCCCAAACTTTGGGGTGGTTGTGTCTTTTTGATTTTAATTTCCCTAAGCTATAGGACCATAAGTGGAAGTGCCCTAGGCTCTGTTGCTTTGTTTTTTAGATGTTTCCGGAAACACCATACACTTCTCCCAAGTGGCTGTTGGCAATTTACATCCCGCCCATCAGCATAACAAGGCTCCCAGTTCTCCATGGCCTGTCCTGCCTTTCTGGATTTTACACTTTTTACAGATGGCCCTTTTGACCCGGGGGAAGTGAGACTTCATTGTAGTGCAGATTTCCTTTGCAAGCTTGCTTGGTTGGCCAAAAAGGGCGTATGCGTTTTTTCCTGAATATATTCAGGAAAAAACGCATACGCCCTTTTTGGCCAAGTGCATCATTGTCGACGTTCTGCCTCTTTTCCTATGCTTTAAATGCAATTCCAGTCTACCTCCTGAAGTCGGTTTCCTGCAATTCTGCCCAGCTTTCAAGTCCTCTTGGCAGCCTTACTTCAGTATATTTTTGGACGATAGCTGTCATTTATAACTCTGCAGGTTTGTGAATTACAGTGCCCCTGAGCTCCTTTCTTCAACTCGCTTTCTTGTGAGCTGGCCGCAACACCGCAGGATTGCTTCAGGTCCTAATCTGGTTCTGGCACGGCACGCTGAGCCTTTGCTTAATTCCTCTTCCTGGTGGGAAATGAGAGTTAAATTTGCCCGTCCAGACACCTCCAGCTAGTCTCTCATTGGTCTTCCCTATCCCTGTTCATCTTCCGCAGAAATTTCAAACTGGGCCAAACAGGAGGTTAAAGGCACTGACTCTCCAAGTCGGGACAGTCTTGTAAAGCGTCTGGAATGTTGCACCCGAGTACCAGGGGACAAGAACTGAGACATATTTGAACCCGTCTCCCGATCACATGGTTGATCATACTCAGGGTTCCACATGCATGTTTTAGCTGAAGGAAGAATCCCTTAAACCTGGAGAGTTGAGACCCGTGGAATGGGTACCATGCAATATGACTTCAAAGGGTCTTCATTTGCTCACCGAACCTCTCCAATCCTATCACTGCTGCGTTTATGCCCCGGTACTCACGCTTGTTTCTCTTTCAGAGACATAGCAATCCATAGGTTTTAAGATACTTACTAGTCAGGTACATTATTAGGCGTTTAATATGTGGTTTTGAGTCCATTTCGTTGAGCAAGGAGTAGCTCTTGTCTATTCCATATTTGGCTTAAGGAACTTTATCTGTGCTCATTTCAATCTCTGGTTTTATGCAGCACCCCAACTCACCTTTCCCCTTAAGCAAGCATAAGTTGCTTTTCTACATTTGAGACCCTGTTTTGTTTTGTAATCCAGTTCCTGTGTAGCCAAGTTTACATTCCGTGTATTAGTGATATCTTATAATGTTTCTTTTTCTGTGTGACTTATATCAGTTAGAATCATCATACCTGAATCCACTCTATGCTGCTACGGGCCTGATGACATAGATTTCATTGCTGAGTGATATTGCATTGTACGTAAGTACCACAACTTCTTTATCAATTTTTCACTTTCTGCGATATTGAACTTGTACCGTAAATGAGGTTCTTGTAAACAGAGCCGTCCCAAACTTTGGGGTGGTTGTGTCTTTTTGATTTTAATTTCCCTAAGCTATAGGACCATAAGTGGAAGTGCCCTAGGCTCTGTTGCTTTGTTTTTTAGATGTTTCCGGAAACACCATACACTTCTCCCAAGTGGCTGTTGGCAATTTACATCCCGCCCATCAGCATAACAAGGCTCCCAGTTCTCCATGGCCTGTCCTGCCTTTCTGGATTTTACACTTTTTTCAGATGGCCCTTTTGACCGGGGGGAAGTGAGACTTCATTGTAGTGCAGATTTCCTTTGCAAGCTTGCTTGGTTGGCCAAAAAGGGCGTATGTGTTTTTTCCTGAATATATTCAGGAAAAAACGTATACGCCCTTTTTGGCCAAGTGCATCATTGTCGACGTTCTGCCTCTTTTCCTATGCTTTAAATGCAATTCCAGTCTACCTCCTGAAGTCGGTTTCCTGCAATTCTGCCCAGCTTTCAAGTCCTCTTGGCAGCCTTACTTCAGTATATTTTTGGACGATAGCTGTCATTTATAACTCTGCAGGTTTGTGAATTACAGTGCCCCTGAGCTCCTTTCTTCAACTCGCTTTCTTGTGAGCTGGCCGCAACACCGCAGGATTGCTTCAGGTCCTAATCTGGTTCTGGCACGGCACGCTGAGCCTTTGCTTAATTCCTCTTCCTGGTGGGAAATGAGAGTTAAATTTGCCCGTCCAGACACCTCCAGCTAGTCTCTCATTGGTCTTCCCTATCCCTGTTCATCTTCCGCAGAAATTTCAAACTGGGCCAAACAGGAGGTTAAAGGCACTGACTCTCCAAGTCGGGACAGTCTTGTAAAGCGTCTGGAATGTTGCACCCGAGTACCAGGGGACAAGAACTGAGACATATTTGAACCCGTCTCCCGATCACATGGTTGATCATACTCAGGGTTCCACATGCATGTTTTAGCTGAAGGAAGAATCCCTTAAACCTGGAGAGTTGAGACCCGTGGAATGGGTACCATGCAATATGACTTCAAAGGGTCTTCATTTGCTCACCGAACCTCTCCAATCCTATCACTGCTGCGTTTATGCCCCGGTACTCACGCTTGTTTCTCTTTCAGAGACATAGCAATCCATAGGTTTTAAGATACTTACTAGTCAGGTACATTATTAGGCGTTTAATATGTGGTTTTGAGTCCATTTCGTTGAGCAAGGAGTAGCTCTTGTCTATTCCATATTTGGCTTAAGGAACTTTATCTGTGCTCATTTCAATCTCTGGTTTTATGCAGCACCCCAACTCACCTTTCCGCTTAAGCAAGCATAAGTTGCTTTTCTACATTTGAGACCCTGTTTTGTTTTGTAATCCAGTTCCTGTGTAGCCAAGTTTACATTCCGTGTATTAGTGATATCTTATAATGTTTCTTTTTCTGTGTGACTTATATCAGTTAGAATCATCATACCTGAATCCACTCTATGCTGCTACGGGCCTGATGACATAGATTTCATTGCTGAGTGATATTGCATTGTACGTAAGTACCACAACTTCTTTATCAATTTTTCACTTTCTGCGATGTTGAACTTGTACCGTAAATGAGGTTCTTGTAAACAGAGCCGTCCCAAACTTTGGGGTGGTTGTGTCTTTTTGATTTTAATTTCCCTAAGCTATAGGACCATAAGTGGAAGTGCCCTAGGCTCTGTTGCTTTGTTTTTTAGATGTTTCCGGAAACACCATACACTTCTCCCAAGTGGCTGTTGGCAATTTACATCCCGCCCATCAGCATAACAAGGCTCCCAGTTCTCCATGGCCTGTCCTGCCTTTCTGGATTTTACACTTTTTTCAGATGGCGCTTTTGACCGGGGGGAAGTGAGACTTCATTGTAGTGCAGATTTCCTTTGCAAGCTTGCTTGGTTGGCCAAAAAGGGCGTATGCGTTTTTTCCTGAATATATTCAGGAAAAAACGTATACGCCCTTTTTGGCCAAGTGCATCATTGTCGACGTTCTGCCTCTTTTCCTATGCTTTAAATGCAATTCCAGTCTACCTCCTGAAGTCGGTTTCCTGCAATTCTGCCCAGCTTTCAAGTCCTCTTGGCAGCCTTACTTCAGTATATTTTTGGACGATAGCTGTCATTTATAACTCTGCAGGTTTGTGAATTACAGTGCCCCTGAGCTCCTTTCTTCAACTCGCTTTCTTGTGAGCTGGCCGCAACACCGCAGGATTGCTTCAGGTCCTAATCTTGTTCCGGCACGGCACGCTGAGCCTTTGGTTAATTCCTCTTCCTGGTGGGAAATGAGAGTTAAATTTGCCCGTCCAGACACCTCCAGCTAGTCTCTCATTGGTCTTCCCTATCCCTGTTCATCTTCCGCAGAAATTTCAAACTGGGCCAAACAGGAGGTTAAAGGCACTGACTCTCCAAGTCGGGACAGTCTTGTAAAGCATCTGGAATGTTGCACCCGAGTACCAGGGGACAAGAACTGAGACATATTTGAACCCGTCTCCCGATCACATGGTTGATCATACTCAGGGTTCCACATGCATGTTTTAGCTGAAGGAAGAATCCCTTAAACCTGGAGAGTTGAGACCCGTGGAATGGGTACCATGCAATATGACTTCAAAGGGTCTTCATTTACTCACCGAACCTCTCCAATCCTATCACTGCTGCGTTTATGCCCCGGTACTCACGCTTGTTTCTCTTTCAGAGACATAGCAATCCATAGGTTTTAAGATCCTTACTAGTCAGGTACATTATTAGGCGTTTAATATGGGGTTTTGAGTCCATTTCGTTGAGCAAGGAGTAGCTCTTGTCTATTCCATATTTGGCTTAAGGAACTTTATCTGTGCTCATTTCAATCTCTGGTTTTATGCAGCACCCCAACTCACCTTTCCCCTTAAACAAGCATAAGTTGGTTTTCTAAATTTGAGACCCTGTTCTGTTTTGTAATCCAGTTCCTGTGTAGCCAAGTTTACATTCCGTGTATTAGTGGTATGTTATGATGTTTCTTTTTCTGTGTGACTTATTTCAGTTACAATCATCATACCTGAATCCACTCATTATGCTGCTATGGGCCAGATGACATAGATTTCATTGCTGAGTGATATTGCATTGTACGTAAGTACCACAACTTCTTTATCCATTTTTCACTTTCTGCGATATTGAACATGTACCGTAAACGAGGTTCTTGTAAACAGAGCCGTCCCAAACTTTGGTTTGGCTGTGTCTTTTTGATTTTAATTTCCCTAAGCTATAGGACCATAAGTGGTAGTGCCCTAGGCTCTGTTGCTTTGTTTTTTAGATGTTTCAGGAAACACCATACACTTCTCCCGAGTGGCTGTTGGCAATTTACATCCCGCCCATCAGCATAACAAGGCTCTCAGTTCTCCATGGCATGTCCTGCCTTTCTGGATTTTACACTTTTTACAGATGGCCCTTTTGACCCGGGGGAAGTGAGACTTCATTGTAGTGCAGATTTCCTTTGCAAGCTTGCTTGGTTGGCCAAAAAGTGCGTATGCTTTTTTTCCTGAATATATTCAGGAAAAAACGCATATGCCCTTTTTGGCCTAGTGCATCATTGTCGACGTTCTGCCTCTTTTCCTATGCTTTAAATGCAATTCCAGTCTAACTCCTGAAATCGGATTCCTGCAATTCTGCCCTGCTTTCAAGTCCTCTTGGCAGCCTTACTTCAGTATATTTTTGGACGATAGCTGTCATTCATAACTCTGCAGGTTTGTGATAACAGTGCCCCTGAGCTCCTTTCTTCAACTCGCTTTCTTGTGAGCTGGCCGCAACACCGCAGGATTGCTTCAGGCCCTAATCTGGTTCCGGCACGGCACGCTGAGCCTTTGCTTAATTGCTCTTCCTGGTGGGAAATGAGAGTTAAATTTGCCCGTCCAGACACCTCCAGCTAGACTCTCATTGGTCCTCCTTATCCCTGTTCATCTTCCGCAGAAATTGCAAAATGGGCCAAACAGGAGGTTAAAGGCACTGACTCTCCAAGTCGGGAGAGTGTTAGTAAAGCGTCTGGAATGTTCCACCTGAGTACCAGCGGACAAAAACTGAGACATATTTGAACACGTCTCCCAATCACACGGTTGATCATACTCTGGGTTCCACATGCATGTTTCAGCTGAAGGAAGAATCCCTTAAAGCTGGAGAGTTGAGACCCGTGGAATGGGTACCATGCAATATGATTTCAAAGGGTCTTCATTTGCTCACCGAACCTCTCCAATCCTATCACTGCTGCGTTTATGCCCCTGTACACACGCTTGATTCTCTTTCGGAGACATAGCAATCCATAGGTTTTAAGATACTTACTAGTCAGGTACATTCTTAGGCGTTTAATATGGGGTGTTGAGTCCATTTCGTTGAGCAAGGAGGAGCTCTTGTCTATTACATATTTGGCTTAAGGAACTTTATCTGTTCTCATTTCAATCTCTGGTTTTATGCAGCACCCCAACTCACCTTTCCCCTTAAGCAAGCATAAGTTGCTTTTCTACATTTGAGACCCTGTTTTGTTTTGTAATCCAGTTCCTGTGTAGCCAAGTTTACATTCCGTGTATTAGTGATATCTTATAATGTTTCTTTTTCTGTGTGACTTATATCAGTTAGAATCATCATACCTGAATCCACACTATGCTGCTACGGGCCTGATGACATAGATTTCATTGCTGAGTGATATTGCATTGTACGTAAGTACCACAACTTCTTTATCAATTTTTCACTTTCTGCGATATTGAACTTGTACCGTAAATGAGGTTCTTGTAAACAGAGCCGTCCCAAACTTTGGGGTGGTTGTGTCTTTTTGATTTTAATTTCCCTAAGCTATAGGACCATAAGTGGAAGTGCCCTAGGCTCTGTTGCTTTGTTTTTTAGATGTTTCCGGAAACACCATACACTTCTCCCAAGTGGCTGTTGGCAATTTACATCCCGCCCATCAGCATAACAAGGCTCCCAGTTCTCCATGGCCTGTCCTGCCTTTCTGGATTTTACACTTTTTACAGATGGCCCTTTTGACCCGGGGGAAGTGAGACTTCATTGTAGTGCAGATTTCCTTTGCAAGCTTGCTTGGTTGGCCAAAAAGGGCGTATGCGTTTTTTCCTGAATATATTCAGGAAAAAACGCATACGCCCTTTTTGGCCAAGTGCATCATTGTCGACGTTCTGCCTCTTTTCCTATGCTTTAAATGCAATTCCAGTCTACCTCCTGAAGTCGGTTTCCTGCAATTCTGCCCAGCTTTCAAGTCCTCTTGGCAGCCTTACTTCAGTATATTTTTGGACGATAGCTGTCATTTATAACTCTGCAGGTTTGTGAATTACAGTGCCCCTGAGCTCCTTTCTTCAACTCGCTTTCTTGTGAGCTGGCCGCAACACCGCAGGATTGCTTCAGGTCCTAATCTGGTTCTGGCACGGCACGCTGAGCCTTTGCTTAATTCCTCTTCCTGGTGGGAAATGAGAGTTAAATTTGCCCGTCCAGACACCTCCAGCTAGTCTCTCATTGGTCTTCCCTATCCCTGTTCATCTTCCGCAGAAATTTCAAACTGGGCCAAACAGGAGGTTAAAGGCACTGACTCTCCAAGTCGGGACAGTCTTGTAAAGCGTCTGGAATGTTGCACCCGAGTACCAGGGGACAAGAACTGAGACATATTTGAACCCGTCTCCCGATCACATGGTTGATCATACTCAGGGTTCCACATGCATGTTTTAGCTGAAGGAAGAATCCCTTAAACCTGGAGAGTTGAGACCCGTGGAATGGGTACCATGCAATATGACTTCAAAGGGTCTTCATTTGCTCACCGAACCTCTCCAATCCTATCACTGCTGCGTTTATGCCCCGGTACTCACGCTTGTTTCTCTTTCAGAGACATAGCAATCCATAGGTTTTAAGATACTTACTAGTCAGGTACATTATTAGGCGTTTAATATGTGGTTTTGAGTCCATTTCGTTGAGCAAGGAGTAGCTCTTGTCTATTCCATATTTGGCTTAAGGAACTTTATCTGTGCTCATTTCAATCTCTGGTTTTATGCAGCACCCCAACTCACCTTTCCCCTTAAGCAAGCATAAGTTGCTTTTCTACATTTGAGACCCTGTTTTGTTTTGTAATCCAGTTCCTGTGTAGCCAAGTTTACATTCCGTGTATTAGTGATATCTTATAATGTTTCTTTTTCTGTGTGACTTATATCAGTTAGAATCATCATACCTGAATCCACTCTATGCTGCTACGGGCCTGATGACATAGATTTCATTGCTGAGTGATATTGCATTGTACGTAAGTACCACAACTTCTTTATCAATTTTTCACTTTCTGCGATATTGAACTTGTACCGTAAATGAGGTTCTTGTAAACAGAGCCGTCCCAAACTTTGGGGTGGTTGTGTCTTTTTGATTTTAATTTCCCTAAGCTATAGGACCATAAGTGGAAGTGCCCTAGGCTCTGTTGCTTTGTTTTTTAGATGTTTCCGGAAACACCATACACTTCTCCCAAGTGGCTGTTGGCAATTTACATCCCGCCCATCAGCATAACAAGGCTCCCAGTTCTCCATGGCCTGTCCTGCCTTTCTGGATTTTACACTTTTTTCAGATGGCCCTTTTGACCGGGGGGAAGTGAGACTTCATTGTAGTGCAGATTTCCTTTGCAAGCTTGCTTGGTTGGCCAAAAAGGGCGTATGTGTTTTTTCCTGAATATATTCAGGAAAAAACGTATACGCCCTTTTTGGCCAAGTGCATCATTGTCGACGTTCTGCCTCTTTTCCTATGCTTTAAATGCAATTCCAGTCTACCTCCTGAAGTCGGTTTCCTGCAATTCTGCCCAGCTTTCAAGTCCTCTTGGCAGCCTTACTTCAGTATATTTTTGGACGATAGCTGTCATTTATAACTCTGCAGGTTTGTGAATTACAGTGCCCCTGAGCTCCTTTCTTCAACTCGCTTTCTTGTGAGCTGGCCGCAACACCGCAGGATTGCTTCAGGTCCTAATCTGGTTCTGGCACGGCACGCTGAGCCTTTGCTTAATTCCTCTTCCTGGTGGGAAATGAGAGTTAAATTTGCCCGTCCAGACACCTCCAGCTAGTCTCTCATTGGTCTTCCCTATCCCTGTTCATCTTCCGCAGAAATTTCAAACTGGGCCAAACAGGAGGTTAAAGGCACTGACTCTCCAAGTCGGGACAGTCTTGTAAAGCGTCTGGAATGTTGCACCCGAGTACCAGGGGACAAGAACTGAGACATATTTGAACCCGTCTCCCGATCACATGGTTGATCATACTCAGGGTTCCACATGCATGTTTTAGCTGAAGGAAGAATCCCTTAAACCTGGAGAGTTGAGACCCGTGGAATGGGTACCATGCAATATGACTTCAAAGGGTCTTCATTTGCTCACCGAACCTCTCCAATCCTATCACTGCTGCGTTTATGCCCCGGTACTCACGCTTGTTTCTCTTTCAGAGACATAGCAATCCATAGGTTTTAAGATACTTACTAGTCAGGTACATTATTAGGCGTTTAATATGTGGTTTTGAGTCCATTTCGTTGAGCAAGGAGTAGCTCTTGTCTATTCCATATTTGGCTTAAGGAACTTTATCTGTGCTCATTTCAATCTCTGGTTTTATGCAGCACCCCAACTCACCTTTCCGCTTAAGCAAGCATAAGTTGCTTTTCTACATTTGAGACCCTGTTTTGTTTTGTAATCCAGTTCCTGTGTAGCCAAGTTTACATTCCGTGTATTAGTGATATCTTATAATGTTTCTTTTTCTGTGTGACTTATATCAGTTAGAATCATCATACCTGAATCCACTCTATGCTGCTACGGGCCTGATGACATAGATTTCATTGCTGAGTGATATTGCATTGTACGTAAGTACCACAACTTCTTTATCAATTTTTCACTTTCTGCGATGTTGAACTTGTACCGTAAATGAGGTTCTTGTAAACAGAGCCGTCCCAAACTTTGGGGTGGTTGTGTCTTTTTGATTTTAATTTCCCTAAGCTATAGGACCATAAGTGGAAGTGCCCTAGGCTCTGTTGCTTTGTTTTTTAGATGTTTCCGGAAACACCATACACTTCTCCCAAGTGGCTGTTGGCAATTTACATCCCGCCCATCAGCATAACAAGGCTCCCAGTTCTCCATGGCCTGTCCTGCCTTTCTGGATTTTACACTTTTTTCAGATGGCGCTTTTGACCGGGGGGAAGTGAGACTTCATTGTAGTGCAGATTTCCTTTGCAAGCTTGCTTGGTTGGCCAAAAAGGGCGTATGCGTTTTTTCCTGAATATATTCAGGAAAAAACGTATACGCCCTTTTTGGCCAAGTGCATCATTGTCGACGTTCTGCCTCTTTTCCTATGCTTTAAATGCAATTCCAGTCTACCTCCTGAAGTCGGTTTCCTGCAATTCTGCCCAGCTTTCAAGTCCTCTTGGCAGCCTTACTTCAGTATATTTTTGGACGATAGCTGTCATTTATAACTCTGCAGGTTTGTGAATTACAGTGCCCCTGAGCTCCTTTCTTCAACTCGCTTTCTTGTGAGCTGGCCGCAACACCGCAGGATTGCTTCAGGTCCTAATCTTGTTCCGGCACGGCACGCTGAGCCTTTGGTTAATTCCTCTTCCTGGTGGGAAATGAGAGTTAAATTTGCCCGTCCAGACACCTCCAGCTAGTCTCTCATTGGTCTTCCCTATCCCTGTTCATCTTCCGCAGAAATTTCAAACTGGGCCAAACAGGAGGTTAAAGGCACTGACTCTCCAAGTCGGGACAGTCTTGTAAAGCATCTGGAATGTTGCACCCGAGTACCAGGGGACAAGAACTGAGACATATTTGAACCCGTCTCCCGATCACATGGTTGATCATACTCAGGGTTCCACATGCATGTTTTAGCTGAAGGAAGAATCCCTTAAACCTGGAGAGTTGAGACCCGTGGAATGGGTACCATGCAATATGACTTCAAAGGGTCTTCATTTACTCACCGAACCTCTCCAATCCTATCACTGCTGCGTTTATGCCCCGGTACTCACGCTTGTTTCTCTTTCAGAGACATAGCAATCCATAGGTTTTAAGATCCTTACTAGTCAGGTACATTATTAGGCGTTTAATATGGGGTTTTGAGTCCATTTCGTTGAGCAAGGAGTAGCTCTTGTCTATTCCATATTTGGCTTAAGGAACTTTATCTGTGCTCATTTCAATCTCTGGTTTTATGCAGCACCCCAACTCACCTTTCCCCTTAAACAAGCATAAGTTGGTTTTCTAAATTTGAGACCCTGTTCTGTTTTGTAATCCAGTTCCTGTGTAGCCAAGTTTACATTCCGTGTATTAGTGGTATGTTATGATGTTTCTTTTTCTGTGTGACTTATTTCAGTTACAATCATCATACCTGAATCCACTCATTATGCTGCTATGGGCCAGATGACATAGATTTCATTGCTGAGTGATATTGCATTGTACGTAAGTACCACAACTTCTTTATCCATTTTTCACTTTCTGCGATATTGAACATGTACCGTAAACGAGGTTCTTGTAAACAGAGCCGTCCCAAACTTTGGTTTGGCTGTGTCTTTTTGATTTTAATTTCCCTAAGCTATAGGACCATAAGTGGTAGTGCCCTAGGCTCTGTTGCTTTGTTTTTTAGATGTTTCAGGAAACACCATACACTTCTCCCGAGTGGCTGTTGGCAATTTACATCCCGCCCATCAGCATAACAAGGCTCTCAGTTCTCCATGGCATGTCCTGCCTTTCTGGATTTTACACTTTTTACAGATGGCCCTTTTGACCCGGGGGAAGTGAGACTTCATTGTAGTGCAGATTTCCTTTGCAAGCTTGCTTGGTTGGCCAAAAAGTGCGTATGCTTTTTTTCCTGAATATATTCAGGAAAAAACGCATATGCCCTTTTTGGCCTAGTGCATCATTGTCGACGTTCTGCCTCTTTTCCTATGCTTTAAATGCAATTCCAGTCTAACTCCTGAAATCGGATTCCTGCAATTCTGCCCTGCTTTCAAGTCCTCTTGGCAGCCTTACTTCAGTATATTTTTGGACGATAGCTGTCATTCATAACTCTGCAGGTTTGTGATAACAGTGCCCCTGAGCTCCTTTCTTCAACTCGCTTTCTTGTGAGCTGGCCGCAACACCGCAGGATTGCTTCAGGCCCTAATCTGGTTCCGGCACGGCACGCTGAGCCTTTGCTTAATTGCTCTTCCTGGTGGGAAATGAGAGTTAAATTTGCCCGTCCAGACACCTCCAGCTAGACTCTCATTGGTCCTCCTTATCCCTGTTCATCTTCCGCAGAAATTGCAAAATGGGCCAAACAGGAGGTTAAAGGCACTGACTCTCCAAGTCGGGAGAGTGTTAGTAAAGCGTCTGGAATGTTCCACCTGAGTACCAGCGGACAAAAACTGAGACATATTTGAACACGTCTCCCAATCACACGGTTGATCATACTCTGGG
Organism: Orcinus orca; assembly: GCF_937001465.1. Taxonomy (NCBI): domain Eukaryota; kingdom Metazoa; phylum Chordata; class Mammalia; order Artiodactyla; family Delphinidae; genus Orcinus; species Orcinus orca. Next base: position 10,899 of record NW_026043799.1, on the reverse strand, counting down.
TTCCACATGCATGTTTCAGCTGAAGGAAGAATCCCTTAAAGCTGGAGAGTTGAGACCCGTGGAATGGGTACCATGCAATATGATTTCAAAGGGTCTTCATTTGCTCACCGAACCTCTCCAATCCTATCACTGCTGCGTTTATGCCCCTGTACACACGCTTGATTCTCTTTCGGAGACATAGCAATCCATAGGTTTTAAGATACTTACTAGTCAGGTACATTCTTAGGCGTTTAATATGGGGTGTTGAGTCCATTTCGTTGAGCAAGGAGGAGCTCTTGTCTATTACATATTTGGCTTAAGGAAATTTATCTGTGCTCATTTCAATCTCTGGTTTTATGCAGCACCCCAACTCACCTTTCCCCTTAAGCAAGCATAAGTTGCTTTTCTACATTTGAGTCCCTGTTCTGTTTTGTAATCCAGTTCCTGTGTAGCCAAGTTTACATTCTGTGTATTAGTGATATCTTATAATGTTTCTTTTTCTGTGTGACTTATATCAGTTAGAATCATCATACCTGAATCCACTCTATGCTGCTACGGGCCTGATGACATAGATTTCTTTGCTGAGTGATATTGCATTGTACGTAAGTACCACAACTTCTTTATCCATTTTTCACTTTCTGCGATATTGAACTTGTACCGTAAATGAGGTTCTTGTAAACAGAGCCGTCCCATACTTTGGGGTGGCTGTGTCTTTTTGATTTTAATTTCCCTAAGCTATAGGACCATAAGTGGAAGTGCCCTAGGCTCTGTTGCTTTGTTTTTTAGATGTTTCAGGAAACACCATACACTTCTCCTGAGTGGCTGTTGGCAATTTACATCCCGCCCATCAGCATAACAAGGCTCCCAGTTCTCCATGGCCTGTCCTGCCTTTCTGGATTTTACACTTTTTTCAGATGGCCCTTTTGACCTGGGGGAAGTGAGACTTCATTGTAGTGCAGATTTCCTTTGCAAGCTTGCTTGGTTGGCCAAAAACGGTGTATGCGTTTTTTCCTGAATATATTCAGGAAAAAACGCATACGCCCTTTTTGGCCAAGTGCATCATTGTCGACGTTCTGCCTCTTTTCCTATGTTTTAAATGCAATTCCAGTCTACCTCCTGAAATCGGATTCCTGCAATTCTGCCCCGCATTCAAGTCCTCTTGGCAGCCTTACTTCAGTATATTTTTGGACGATAGCTGTCATTTATAACTCTGCAGGTTTGTGAATTACAGTGCCCCTGAGCTCCTTTCTTCAACTCGCTTTCTTGTGAGCTGGCCGCAACACCACAGGATTGCTTCAGGCCCTAATCTGGTTCCGGCACGGCACGCTGATCCTTTGGTTAATTCCTCTTCCTGGTGGGAAATGAGAGTTAAACTTGCCCATCCAGACACCTCCAGCTAGTCTCTCATTGGTCCTCCCTATTCCTGTTCATCTTCCGCAGAAATTGCAAAATGGGCCAAACAGGAGGTTAAAGGCACTGACTCTCCAAGTCGGGAGAGTGTTAGTAAAGCGTCTGGAATGTTGCACCCGATTACCAGGGGACGAGACCTGAGACATATTTGAACCCGTCTCCCGATCACATGGTTGATCATACTCAGGGTTCCACATGCATGTTTTAGCTGAAGGAAGAATCTCTTAAACCTGGAGAGTTGAGACCCGTGGAATGGGTACCATGCAATATGACTTCAAAGGGTCTTCATTTGCTCACCGAACCTCTCCAATCCTATCACTGCTGCGTTTATGCCCCGGTACTCACGCTTGTTTCTCTTTCAGAGGCATAGCAATCCACAGGTTTTAAGATACTTACTAGTCAGGTACATTCTTAGGCGTTTAATATGGGGTTTTGAGTCCATTTCGTTGAGCAAGGAGTAGCTCTTGTGTATTCCATATTTGGCTTAAGGAACTTTATCTGTGCTCATTTCAATCTCTGGTTTTATGCAGCACCCCAACTCACCTTTCCCCTTAAACAAGCATAAGTTGGTTTTCAAATTTGAGACCCTGTTCTGTTTTGTAATCCAGTTCCTGTGTAGCCAAGTTTACATCCGTGTATTAGTGGTATCTTATGATGTTTCTTTTTCTGTGTGACTTATTTCAGTTACAATCATCATACCTGAATCCACTCATTATGCTGCTATGGGCCAGATGACATAGATTTCATTGCTGAGTGATATTGCATTGTACGTAAGTACCACAACTTCTTTATCCATTTTTCACTTTCTGCGATATTGAACATGTACTGTAAACGAGGTTCTTGTAAACAGAGCCGTCCCAAACTTTGGGTTGGCTGTGTCTTTTTGATTTTAATTTCCCTAAGCTATAGGACCATAAGTGGAAGTGCCCTAGGCTCTGTTGCTTTGTTTTTTAGATGTTTCAGGAAACACCATACACTTCTCCCGAGTGGCTGTTGGCAATTTACATCCCGCCCATCAGCATAACAAGGCTCCCAGTTCTCCATGGCCTGTCCTGCCTTTCTGGATTTTACACTTTTTTCAGATGGCCCTTTTGACCCGGGGGAAGTGAGACTTCATTGTAGTGCAGATTTCCTTTGCAAGCTTGCTTGGTTGGCCAAAAAGGGCGTATGCGTTTTTTCCTGAATATATTCAGGAAAAAAAGCATATGCCCTTTTTGGCCAAGTGCATCATTGTCGACCTTCTGCCTCTTTTCCTATGCTTTAAATGCAATTCCAGTCTACCTCCTGAAATCGGTTTCCTGCAATTCTGCCCCGCTTTCAAGTCCTCTTGGCAGCCTTACTTCAGTATATTTTTGGACGATAGCTGTCATTTATAACTCTGCAGGTTTGTGAATTACACTGCCCCTGAGCTCCTTTCTTCAACTCGCTTTCTTGTGAGCTGGCCGCAACACCGCACGATTGCTACAGACCCTAATCTGGTTCCGGCACGGCACGCTGAGCCTTTGCTTAATTGCTATTCCTGGTGGGAAATGAGAGTTAAATTTGCCCGTCCAGACACCTCCAGCTAGTCTCTCATTGGTCCTCCCTATCCCTGTTCATCTTCCGCAGAAATTGCAAACTGGGCCAAGCAGGAGGTTAAAGGCACTGACTCTCCAAGTCGGGAGAGTGTTAGTAAAGCGTCTGGAATGTTGCACCTGAGTACCAGCGGACGAAAACTGAGACATATTTGAACACGTCTCCCAATCACACGGTTGATCATACTCTGGGTTCCACATGCATGTTTCAGCTGAAGGAAGAATCCCTTAAAGCTGGAGAGTTGAGACCCGTGGAATGGGTACCATGCAATATGACTTCAAAGGGTCTTCATTTGCTCACCGAACCTCTCCAATCCTATCACTGCTGCGTTTATGCCCCTGTACACATGCTTGATTCTCTTTCGGAGACATAGCAATCCATAGGTTTTAAGATACTTACTAGTCAGGTACATTCTTAGGCGTTTAATATGGGGTGTTGAGTCCATTTCGTTGAGCAAGGAGTAGCTCTTGTCTATTCCATATTTGGCTTAAGGAAATTTATCTGTGCTCATTTCAATCTCTGGTTTTATGTAGCACCCCAACTCACCTTTCCCCTTAAGCAAGCATAAGTTGGTTTTCTAAATTTGAGACCCTGTTCTGTTTTGTAATTCAGTGCCTGTGTAGCCAAGTTTACATTCCGTGTATTAGTGATATCTTATGATGTTTCTTTTTCTGTGTGACTTATTTCAGTTAGAATCATCATACCTGAATCCACTCATTATGCTGCTACGGGAATGATGACATAGATTTCATTGCTGAGTGATATTGCATTGTACGTAAGTACCACAACTTCTTTCTCCATTTTTCTCTTTCTGCGATTTTGAACTTGTACCGTAAACGAGGTTCTTGTAAACAGAGCCGTCCCAAACTTTGGGGTGGCTGTGTCTTTTTGATTTTAATTTCCCTAAGCTATAGGACCATAAGTGGAAGTGCCCTAGGCTCTGTTGCTTTGTTTTTTAGATGTTTCCTGAAACACCATACACTTCTCCCAAGTGGCTGTTGGCAATTTACATCCCACCCATCAGCATAACAAGGCTCCCAGTTCTCCATGGCCTGTCCTGCCTTTCTGGATTTTACACTTTTTTCAGATGGCCCTTTTGACCGGGGGGAAGTGAGACTTCATTGTAGTGCAGATTTCCTTTGCAAGCTTGCTTGGTTGGCCAAAAAGGGCGTATGCGTTTTTTCCTGAATATATTCAGGAAAAAACGCATACGCCCTTTTTGTCCAAGTGCATCATTGTCGACGTTCTGCCTCTTTTCCTATGCTTTAAATGCAATACCAGTCTACCTCCTGAAATCGGTTTCCTGCAATTCTGCCCCGCTTTCAAATCCTCGTGGCAGCCTTACTTCAGTATATTTTTGGACGATAGCTGTCATTTATATCTCTGCAGGTTTGTGAATTACAGTGCCCCTGAGCTCCTTTCTTCAACTCGCTTTCTTGTGAGCTGGCCGCAACACCGCAGGATTGTTTCAGGCCCTAATCTGGTCCCGGCACGGCACGCTGAGCCTTTGCTTAATTGCTATTCCTGGTGGGAAATGAGAGTTAAATTTGCCCGTCCAGACACCTCCAGCTAGTCTCTCATTGGTCCTCCCTATCCCTGTTCATCTTCCGCAGAAATTGCAAACTGGGCCAAGCAGGAGGTTAAAGGCACTGACTCTCCAAGTCTGGAGAGTGTTAGTAAAGAATCTGGAATGTTGCACCTGAGTACCAGCGGTCGAAAACTGAGACATATTTGAACACGTCTCCCAATCACATGGTTGATCATACTCTGGGTTCCACATGCATGTTTCAGCTGAAGGAAGAATCCCTTAAAGCTGGAGAGTTGAGACCCGTGGAATGAGTACCATGCAATATGACTTCAAAGGGTCTTCATTTGCTCACTGAACCTCTCCAATCGTATCACTGCTGCGTTTATGCCTCTGTACACACGCTTGATTCTCTTATGTAGACATAGCAATCCATAGGTTTTAAGATACTTACTAGTCAGGTACATTATTAGGCGTTTAATATGGGGTGTTGAGTCCATTTCGTTGAGCAAGGAGTAGCTCTTGCCTATTCCATATTTGGCTTAAGGAAATTTATCTGTGCTCATTTCAATCTCTGGTTTTATGTAGCACCCCAACTCACCTTTCCCCTTAAGCAAGCATAAGTTGGTTTTCTAAATTTGAGACCCTCTTCTGTTTTGTAATCCTGTTCCTGTGTAGCCAAGTTTACATTCCGTGTATTAGTGATATCTTATGATGTTTCTTTTTCTGTGTGACTTATTTCAGACAGAATCATCATACCTGAATCCACTCATTATGCTGCTACGGGCCTGATGACATAGATTTCATTGCTGAGTGATATTGCATTGTACGTAAGTACCACAACTGCTTTATCCATTTTTCACTTTCTGCGATATTGAACTTGTCCCGTAAACGAGATTCTTGTAAACAGAGCCGTCCCAAACTTTGGGGTGGTTGTGTCTTTTTGATTTTAATTTCCCTAAGCTATAGGACCATAAGTGGAAGTGCCCTAGGTTCTGTTGCTTTGTTTTTTAGATGTTTCAGGAAACACCATACACTTCTCCCGAGTGGCTGTTGGCAATTTACATCCCGCCCATCAGCATAACAAGGCTCCCAGTTCTCCATGGCCTGTCCTGCCTTTCTGGATTTTACACTTTTTTCAGATGGCCCTTTTGACCAGGGGGAAGTGAGACTTCATTGTAGTGCAGATTTCCTTTGCAAGCTTGCTTGGTTGGCCAAAAAGGGCGTATGCGGTTTTTCCTGAATATATTCAGGAAAATACGCATACGCCCTTTTTGGCCAAGTGCATCATTATCGACGTTCTGCCTCTTTTCCTACGCTTTAAATGCAATTCCAGTCTACCTCCTGAAATCGGTTTCCTGCAATTCTGCCCCGCTTTCAAGTCCTCTTGGCAGCCTTACTTCAGTATATTTTTGGACGATAGCTGTCATTTATAACTCTGCAGGTTTGTGAATTACAGTGCCCCTGAGCTCCTTTCTTCAACTCGCTTTCTTGTGAGCTGGCCGCAACACGGCACGATTGCTTCAGGCCCTAATCTTGTTCCGGCACGGCATGCTGAGCCTTTGCTTAATTGCTATTCCTGGTGGGAAATGAGAGTTAAATTTGCCCGTCCAGACACCTCCAGCTAGTCTCTCATTGGTCCTCCCTATCCCTGTTCATCTTCCGCAGAAATTGCAAACTGGGCCAAGCAGGAGGTTAAAGGCACTGACTCTCCAAGTCGGGAGAGTGTTAGTAAAGCGTCTGGAATGTTGCACCTGAGTACCAGCGGATGAAAACTGAGACATATTTGAACACGTCTCCCAATCACACGGTTGATCATACTCTGGGTTCCACATGTATGTTTCAGATGAAGGAAGAGTCCCTTAAAGCTGGAGAGTTGAGACCCGTGGAATGGGTACCATGCAATATGACTTCAAAGGGTCTTCATTTGCTCACCGAACCTCTCCAATCCTATCACTGCTGCGTTTATGCCCCTGTACACACGCTTGATTCTCTTTCGGAGACATAGCAATCCATAGGTTTTAAGATACTTACTAGTCAGGTACATTCTTAGGCGTTTAATATGGGGTGTTGAGTCCATTTCATTGAGCAAGGAGTAGCTCTTGTCTATTCCATATTTGGCTTAAGGAAATTTATCTGTGCTCATTTCAATCTCTGGTTTTATGTAGCACCCCAACTCACCTTTCCCCTTAAGCAAGCATAAGTTGGTTTTCTAAATTTGAGACCCTGTTCTGTTTTGTAATTCAGTGCCTGTGTAGCCAAGTTTACATTCCGTGTATTAGTGATATCTTATGATGTTTCTTTTTCTGTGTGACTTATTTCAGTTAGAATCATCATACCTGAATCCACTCATTATGCTGCTACGGGAATGATGACATAGATTTCATTGCTGAGTGATATTGCATTATACGTAAGTACCACAAATTCTTTCTCCATTTTTCGCTTTCTGCGATTTTGAACTTGTACCGTAAACGAGGTTCTTGTAAACAGAGCCGTCCCAAACTTTGGGGTGGCTGTGTCTTTTTGATTTTAATTTCCCTAAGCTATAGGACCATAAGTGGAAGTGCCCTAGGCTCTGTTGCTTTGTTTTTTAGATGTTTCAGGAAATACCATACACTTCTCCCAAGTGGCTGTTGGCAATTTACATCCCACCCATCAGCATAACAAGGCTCCCAGTTCTCCATGGCCTGTCCTGCCTTTCTGGATTTTACACTTTTTTCAGATGGCCCTTTTGACCAAGGGGAAGTGAGACTTCATTGTAGTGCAGATTTCCTTTGCAAGCTTGCTTGTTTGGCCAAAAAGGGCGTATGCGTTTTTTCCTGAATATATTCAGGAAAGAACGCATACGCCCTTTTTGGCCAAGTGCATCATTGTCTACGTTCTGCCTCTTTTCCTATGCTTTAAATGCAATTCCAGTCTACCTCCTGAAATCGGTTTCCTGCAATTCTGCCCCGCTTTCAAGTCGTCTTGGCAGGCTTACTTCAGTATATTTTTGGACGATAGCTGTCATTTATAACTCTGAAGGTTTGTGAATTACAGTGCCCCTGAGCTCCTTTCTTCAACTCGCTTTCTTGTGAGCTGGCCGCAACACCGCAGGATTGCTTCAGGCCCTAATGTGGTTCCGGCACGGCACGCTGAGCCTTTGGTTAATTCCTCTTCCTGGTGGGAAATGAGAGTTAAATTTGCCCGTCCAGAAACCTCCAGCTAGTCTCTCATTGGTTCTCCCTATTCCTGTTCATCTTCCGCAGAAATTGCAAACTGGGGCAAACAGGAGGTTAAAGGCATTGACTCTCCAAGTCGGGAGAGTGTTAGTAAAGCATCTGGAATGTTGCACCCGAATACCAGGGGATGAAAACTGAGACATATTTGAACACGTCTCCCGATCACATGGTTGATCATACCCTGGTTTCCACATGCATGTTTTAGCTGAAGGAAGAATCCCTTAAACCTGAAGAGTTGAGACCCGTGGAATGGGTACCATGCAATATGACTTCAAAGGGTCTTTATTTGCTCACCGAACCTCTCCAATCCTATCACAGCTGCGTTTATGCCCCTGTACACACGCTTGATTCTCTTTCGGAGACATAGCAATCCATAGGTTTTAAGATACTTACTAGTCAGGTACATTTTTAGGCGTTTAATATGGGGTGTTGAGTCCATTTCGTTGAGCAAGGAGTAGCTCTTCTCTGTTACATATTTGGCTTAAGGAACTTTATCTGTGCTCATTTCAATCTCTGGTTTTATGCAGCTCCCCAACTCACCTTTCCCCTTAAGCAAGCATAAGTTGGTTTTCTAAATTTGAGACCCTGTTCTGTTTTGTAATCCAGTTCTTGTGTAGCCAAGTTTACATTCCGTGTATTAGTGATATCTTATGATGTTTCTTTTTCTGTGTGACTTATTTCAGTTAGAATCATCATACCTGAACCCAGTCATTTTCTGCTACAGGCCTGATGACATAGATTTCATTGCTGAGTGTTATTGCATTGTATGTAAGTACCACAAATTCTTTATCCATTTTTCACTTTCTGTGATATTGAACTTGTACCATAAACGAGGTTCTTGTAAACAGAGCCGTCCCAAACTTTGGGGTGGCTGTGTGTTTTTAATTTTAATTTCCCTAAGCTATAGGACCATAAGTGGAAGTGCCCTAGGCTCTGTTGCTTTGTTTTTTAGATGTTTCAGGAAACACCATACACTTCTCCCAAGTGGCTGTTATCAATTTACATCCCGCCCATCAGCATAACAAGGCTCCCAGTTCTCCATTGCCTTTCCTGCCTTTCTGGATTTTACACTTTTTTCAGATGGTCCTTTTGACCAGGGGGGAAGTGAGACTTCAATGTAGTGCAGATTTCCTTTGCAAGCTTGCTTGGTTCGCCAAAAAGGGCGTATGCGTTTTTTCCTGAATATATTCAGGAAAAAACACATACGCCCTTTTTGGCCAAGTGCATCATTGTCGACGTTCTGCCTCTTTTCCTATGCTTTAAATGCAATTCCAGTCTACCTTCTGAAATCGGTTTCCTGCAATTCTGCCCCGCTTTCAAGTCCTCTTGGCACCGTTACTTCAGTATATTTTTGGATGATAGCTGTCATTTATAACTCTGCAGGTTTGTGAATTACAGTGCCACTGAGCTCCTATCTTCAACTCGCTTTCTTGTGAGCTGGCCGCAACACCGCAGGATTGCTTCGGGCCCTAATCTGGTTCCGGCACGGCATGCTGAGCCTTTGGTTAATTCCTCTTCCTGGTGGGAAATGAGAGTTAAATTTGCCCGTCCAGACACCTCCAGCTAGTCTCTCATTGGTTCTCCCTATTCCTGTTCATCTTCCGCAGAAATTGCAAACTGGTCCAAACAGGAGATTAAAGGCACTGACTTTCCAATTCGGGAGAGTGTTAATAAAGCGTTTGTAATGTTGCACCCGAGTAACAGGGTACGAGAACTGAGACATATTTGAACACGTCTCCCGATCACACGGTTGATCATACTCTGGGTTCCACATGCATGTTTCAGCTGAAGGAAGAATCCCTTAAACCTGGAGAGTTGAGACCCGTGGAAGGGGTACCATGCAATGTGACTTCAAAGGGTCTTCATTTGCTCACCGAACCTCTGCAATCCTATCACTGCTGCGTTTATGCCCCTGTACACACGCTTGGTTCTCTTTCGGAGACATAGCAAACCATAGGTTTTAAGATACTTACTAGTCAGGTACATTCTTAGGCATTTAATATGGGGTGTTGAGTCCATTTCGTTGAGCAAGGAGTAGCTCTTGTCTATTCCATATTTGGCTTAAGGAAATTTATCTGTGCTCATTTCAATCTCTGGTTTTATGTAGCACCCCAACTCACCTTTCCCCTTAAGCAAGCGTAAGTTGGTTTTCTAAATTTGAGACCCTCTTCTGTTTTGTAATCCAGTTCCCGTGTAGCCAAGTTTACATTCCGTGTATTAGTGATATCTTATGATGTTTCTTTTTCTGTGTGACTTATTTCCGTGAGAATCATCATACCTGAATCCAGTCTATGCTGCTACGGGCCTGATGACATAGATTTCATTGCTGAGTGATATTGCATTGTACGTAACTACCACAACCTCTTTATCCATTTTTCACTTTCTGCGATATTGAACTTCTACCGTAAATGAGGTTCTTGTAAACAGAGAGGTCCCAAACTTTGGGGTGGCTGTGTCTTTTTGATTTTAATTTCCCTAAGCTATAGGACTATAAGTGGAAGTGCCCTAGGCTCTGTTGCTTTGTTTTTTAGATGTTTCAGGAAACACCATACACTTCTCCCGAGTGGCTGTTGGCAATTTACATACCGCCCATCAGCATAACAAGGCTCCCAGTTCTCCATGGCCTGTCCTGCCTTTCTAGATTTTACACTTTTTTCAGATGGCCCTTTTGACCGGGGGGAAGTGAGACTTCATTGTAGTGCAGATTTCCTTTGCAAGCTTGCTTGGTTGGCCAAAAAGGGCGTATACGTTTTTTCCTGAATATATTCAGGAAAAAACGCATACGCCCTTTTTGGCCAAGTGCATCATTGTCCACGTTCTGCCTCTTTTCCTATGCTTTAAATGCAATTCCAGTCTACCTCCTGAAATCGGTTTCCTGCAATTCTGCCCCGCTTTCAAGTCCTCTTGGCAGACTTACTTCAGTATATTTTTGGACGATAGCTGTCATTTATAACTCTACAGGTTTGTGAATTACAGTGTCCCTGAGCTCCTTTCTTCAACTCGCTTTCTTGTGAGCTGGCCGCAACACCGCACGATTGCTTCAGGCCCTAAACTGGTTCCGACACGGCACGCTGAGCCTTTGCTTAATTGCTATTCCTGGTGGGAAATGAGAGTTAAATTTGCCCGTCCAGACACCTCCAGCTAGTCTCTCATTGGTCCTCCCTATCCCTGTTCATCTTCCGCAGAAAT